>NC_133647.1:204508055-204818304 GCF_009905375.1 Apium graveolens
TCTTATTTTCTCCAATATTGCAGCCTTGATCGTTTGGTCATGTGGCTTTGTTTATTATTTGGAAAACTCTCGATCCACTATATTGAGTTTGAAGGGGATGTTATTATATATTATATTATTATTATTATATTATCGCATAGTTTAATTATTACTATAATTTTTGTTAGGATTTTTTTCTTTTTAATTATTTCATTGTTGGCTATATGCCCCATTCTTATTTATTATAATCGATAACAAATTATAATATAATAAAATCCTTCTATTTTCTCTTCTTTTGATACTTTATCAGAGCGATTTATTTGAGTTTCTTTATAATTTTGCCCCACAAAATGATACAGTTACGTGCACGGGCCACATTACATCACCATCAAAATGATTACCTTCAATTGCCCACAACAGACACTTGAATGTTGGTTTGTTGATCCTGGAAGAACTTGCAACCAGGCTTACAATGCCCCTGTCAGCTAGGGGTAAGGAAATTTCTTTCCTAGATTTATCATGTCCACTTTAAATTATAAAGTAGCAGATATACACTTATTGAATGGTATAAATAGAACAAAAATAGGCAATTGTAAGCAAGTGTCTAAAATAATATTTGGCTCACTTACTACAAAGAAGAAGGTAAATGTAAGTCTGAAAATCACTCCATTCATGTTGGAGAGGTTTAAGACTTACCCTTACCCTATGCCTGACATGAGATCAAATATACAATCTAGAACAGCTATGATCCCTGAACCTGTGGAAGTACAAATACAGGAACACCCATAGGGATCTTCCCAAGCTGCAACCACTCTTTCAAAACCAATACTCACACCAGAGCAACAATATCTCATATCTAAAATTTCTTCTCTTCCAACTGCACTTGAATCTAATTCTCAAGTGCAAGAAAATCAAGTGACTTGGTTCTAGAAACTATGCTCACCACCCAAACACCTCATTTAGATAGTGAGAGGCTACTAGCTGGGGTAGACCTTGATGATACCATCAAAAATATGGGGGATTCATCATTTTTCACTGAAGTCCCCATGGAGATACCAAATGTACCTTCATGTGCAAATCAATCTTCACAGACTGTAAGGTTTGGGGGTATTACTCCTGAGGGGGAGCTACCTAAATCCTCTCCAATTCAATTGGAGGTTCCTCATGTAGGAACAGCTCCCTTCAAAACCCTAGCAGAGATTGCTTTGGTAGTTGATGTGAGGAGTACAATTGCCAATGATCCTGACATAGGGGAGGCTATATAGCACATTCAAGTGCTAGTGTGTTGCAAGACACACAAGGGTTTGAGACTGGTGCACATGGCAGTAACCCAATCAAATCCCCTCCAATTCAATTGGAGGTTCCCACAACTAGTGTGGAACAACAACTAGCCATAACCATAGAGCAATCAGTGAGTAAAACTGTGACTTCAGTCACAGGTGTTTCTGAACCTTCAACTTCACAACCTCAACAATTACACCTTATCTCTCAATGGCTCCAAGACACTGATAATCAACCATCTACAATTGAAGATCTTAGGGTTGATCAACTTGGTGGTCTGGCTCAAATCTCACAACAGCTTCTCACATCAAATATTGGGAAACAATATTTGATGCCTTATTAGCAATTGAGATGAATGCCTTATTAGCAAAATTCAGAGAAGAGTACATTACTATCTTGGGAAGCAATGCGAGATCTCTCACTCCACAAGAGGTTTATGATGCCATCAATGAAGTCTACAAGGCTCAAGTCAAGGCTTTCCACAACTTTGGAAAAGCTCTACAAATAATATTGAATAGTCATCAGGATAAAGTAATGAAGATGGTCAGGGAAAAGATGGACCAAATCATCTATTCACAAACTGAGATCAAAAATCAATTTAAGACCTTCTCACAGCAAATGTCTAGGTATGATGTCAGTGGGGTTGATAACAGTATAACTCAACTCAAGGACTCTTTTGTAGCCTTACACAATTAAGTTCAAAATCATATCACTAAATCTAATGACACAAGGTTGAAGTTGGATCAGATGCACACTGCAAGATACACTCCTCCTTTTGGTCATGAATTAGATTCAGAAATTTGTGCAGCTTCCTTTGGCCAATCTACTGCTATCTCTGCTCCAAGCTCTTCCTCTTTAGACATTCAAGCACTCAAGGATCAAATAGCTTCTTTGGAAACCTCCAATGCTTCTCTCAGCACTCAAGTTCAAGCTCTAACTTCTCTAGTCAAAAGTCAACAGATAGAGATCAAGACCCTGATGGACTCTCACAAGCACCTCCAAATGCAAAACTCTGTTGCTTTGGGAGCCATCATGGGCAAGCTCAATATTCCTCTACCATCACTTTCAGAACAGATAAGGCCTGAAATTCCTACTCTCCTTCTCATGCCTGCCAACCAACTAAGGGGGAGATAGAGGCCAGGCTAGAACAATCCAGATCATCACAACAAGTACAGGTTCCTACACAGAACTTACATCAAGAAGTGGATCTTGATATTGAGATACTTATTAGAGTTGCTGAAGGACCATGTTGAGCAGAGAGTTTGATGAATTACTTAAGGCCTTAAAAGCTTATCTCAGTGATAATCACTTCTCATATAAAAAGACCCGGGACAAGACAATAAATTTCTACAAAAGAGGATTGTTGTCAATATCAATGACTCGGGATAGACAGATGCATGCAGGTATCCCTCAATTATCTTATCTCAAAGAGGGCATCTGAGTTGGACATTATGATCAACAAAGTCGGAGTTATAACTCATGAGGACACCGTGCTGCTAACTAAATTAAAGAATGCACATGGCTACTTTTCCTGAAGCTTATCTTCAGCCTAGCAAGGGTATAGCATACATCTGTCTAAACACCAAACATTGCAAACATTTTCAAATCCCTAAACATTGTGCCATGGCCAACAAGAAGCTTATCATGACTCTGGAAACTGGCTTAAAATCAAAGAAGAATAAGAATAATGATGATGTAGAGATGATAAAGCTGTTGAGAAGATACTTGAATGATGTTGAAGCCAACTTGCCCAAAACTGAAAATAACAAGGATGATTGGGATGATGATGAGCAGAACAAAGATGATCAAAATCCTTCTGGCTCAAATCCAGTCAGTCCACTAAGCCATCTGGAAGCAATGGTGGTGAGAAGAAGTAGGAGGATGATAAGAAGAATGATGAGAAGAAGAGAACTGATGAGAGAAGAAGTAAAAGAAGACATGATGGCTTGGAACTACACCAAACCATAAAAATCTAAACACAACTAGCTCAAACCTTAGCTCAAAATCCAAAGTCAACTATTTCAAATATCATACCCTTCCAAACTCCTAAGCCTAAATTTCCTTACAAGCAAACTGAAAATTCTTTCCTAAAAATTCCAATCACCACAAGCCAAAAAAGTCTCAAGAAAATCTCAACCCTACCTTTAAACAAGCCTTCACTAAAAGTCAATCTTAAATCTGTTGGAAGAATAAATAAGAAAGTCAAGTCTTCTGAAAAAGTTAAAGTCACTGAAAGGGCCATTTGGAACAGTTTCATGCATCTGACTTCCTACCTTTAATTTGGTGCATCTCAGATGAAGATCATTTTCAACAACTTGATGAGGAAATAGTCAAAGTCTGGGTTGTATCTCTTAGGGAAGTTAGAATTTTCTATGAAGATGGTTCCTCCATCTTTCTTGGCAGTGATCTAATGGATTCTCACTCTCCCACATAAATTAAGAGAATAATAAGTTTGTTAAATGAAAAGGATACCGCCACAAGGGCATGGAGATCAGTTATAGCTGAGTGGTTGATTGAAAGGGAAGAAACAAGAAAAAGGAATGAAGTTGAAGCTGAAGAGAGAAGGAGAAAGTATGATGAAGAAATTGAGATGTTTATAAAAATATCAGAAGAGCTCAAGGTAAAAGGAACGAGCAGAATCTCTAAAGATGGGAAATTTCTAAATATTAAAGCTGGTGGATTCTCAAGATTTAGAATAGATTTTCTAGACAGTGGTTATCCTTAGGTAGCAAGACAAAAACTTGTAGAAGCTCTAAGTGGAACACCTATTATGGAAGAACTGGAAATTCTTGATCATTTGAAGGATGTTCTTAGGGAAGAAGGAGATACAAAAACTGTCTTTACCTGATACTTGTAACCATTGAACTTTGTAAATCTTATGTTGTACAAAAGTTGTAATTCTATCAAGCTTTGTTTATTAATTTTATTTTCTATCATTTTAAACTTGGGGTTAGTCTTGTTAACATGCATGAATTTGTGTTAAGCAATCTTCTCACCAATTGGGGGAGATTGTTGTGCAAGACATGCTTGTACTTAAACAAGACTAACACAATTTGTCAACCCTAAGTAAGTTGTATTGTTATCTTAATTTGTATTTTGTACTTGTAACACTTAAAGTCTGTAAAAATGTCAAAAGAGTAGACTGGATTCTTTTTCTATAAACAATGTCAAGCTTAAGAATTCTATCTGGAAGAAGATCAAGAAGATCATGCCGCAGAAGAATTATGAAGAAGCTTAGAGTTGAATAAATCTGTTTTAGGAAAAATATTCTAAGTCAAGATCTCTACAAGTCACAGATTTAGTGTTATAGAGAAGTCATTCGAGAACTCCAAATGACTTATCGAGAAGTTAGGAAAGGTACTTGAGAAGTCTCAGAGATATCGACAAGCCAAATTAAAGACATAGAGACTGGAGATATCGACAAGTCATTTCTTCAGTAGAGAACTCAGAGTTATCGATAAGTCAACATTTATTAGAGAACTTTGAGTTATCGATAAGTCAAATGCCATTAGAGAACTCAGAGATATCGATAAGCCAAAATTCACAAGAGAACTCAGATTTATCGACAAGTCAAATTTGACTAGAGAACTTTGAGTTATCGATAAGTCAATAAGCCACTAGAGAACTCAGAGATATCGATAAGTCAAAGTGAAGATATGAGGACTAGAGATCTCTACAAGCCAAATTCTCTTATAGAGAACTCAGAGACCTCTACAAGTCAAATTTACTATGGAGTATTAGAGATCTCGACAAGCCAATATACTTATCGAGATGTCAAGTTCTCTATAGACCAAATGGAGATCTCGAGGTAAAATCTCAAAGTACAAAATTGCAGATCAGTTCAATATTCAAGATTAACAATCAACAAACAATCCAAACAGCTTGATTAACAAGTCTACAAAAAGTAGCTTGAAGGATGTGCAAGATCAATGGTGAAGATTAACTGATAAAGGAAGATCAAAATAAACACATGATGCTAAGATATGCTAAGCCATAAATAGAAGATATACTTTTCTATAAATGGAAATAACAAGTACTGACTGTTTACTCAAGCTAATAGCATATATAATTGTACACTGTGCAAACCAGCAATTAACTGAATTATAAAGTTAACATTATTCCTTTAGTCTAGTGTAACAATTTAGAAAGAAAATCTTGTAACTTTCTCAAGAAGAAGCTAAGTTCTTTATCAATAAAGAGCTTAGAAATTTTGTAGCAAAACATTCTTAATTTTAATATAAAATTAAGTGAGTTTTAAAGATCTGTGTTCTTTATTCTTATAAGCTTAACTTCTGCATGAACACATTTTCATTACAAGATTTAATTTACTTTGTTCAACCATAAAAGATTCAAGAAAAGCTTAAAAATAGAAAAACATATTCACGCC
The DNA here is from genome assembly GCF_009905375.1 of Apium graveolens. NCBI lineage: Eukaryota > Viridiplantae > Streptophyta > Magnoliopsida > Apiales > Apiaceae > Apium > Apium graveolens. The sequence goes on from NC_133647.1 coordinate 204,513,703, forward strand.
CCTGTGTGTTATGCATTTCCTAACAAGTGGTATCAAAGCAAAATCTGAAAGTAAACAGATTCAAGATCTTGGAAGAATGAATACACAGAAAATCAGTAGCATGAAAATTCCTACCTTTGAAAAAGCTAACTACACTCTTTGGAAAAAGAAAATGTTGTTGTTTATCAGGATGGCCAATCCACTCTATATTCAGATTCTCAAAAATGGGCCCTTCACTCATATGGTTAGAGTTGAAGAATCAACAGATGGTGATATGGTCATTCCAACTCATTATGCTCCAAAATATCCTTCTGAGTATTCTGAGCCTGAAAAGGAGAAAGTTTCCCTGGATAGTGACTTGTAATTGATATTGATTGAGTCACTTGACAATATGATGTACAAAAACATTATCAACTGTGATACTGCCAAACAAATATGGGAAAAGATAAAAATACTCTATGAGGGTACAGAGGAATTTAGATCTAATCAAAGAAGGATACTGATTTTACAATATGAGGTTTCATGGCCAAGCAAAAAAAAGTATAACTGATGTGTTTAAAAGATTTAATAAGCTGATTAATGACTTGCAGCTCCATGAAAAATACTATGAAGATGAAGAAGTGAACTTAAAGTTCTTGCTTACTCTCACTAATCATTTGGAACAGAAAATCACAGCAATTAGGGAAGGGAGAGACTTGAGTAGAATAACACTGGAAGTTCTATATGAAATTCTTAAAACATATGAACTACAAATGATTCAAAGGAAATCATTGAGATCTGGTCAAGGACATTTAGTAGATGGCTCAAGTGCTGCAATTGTCAATGAAATTCAAATATCTAATCATGAGCCAAGATCTCAAACTCCAGCTGCCTCAACAAGTGAGGAAAGAATAAATGATTCACAGGAACAAGTTATTCTGGAATTGGAGGAAGATGAATTCTACACTCTTGATGAACTGGATGAGCTAGATCAGTCAATGGCCTATTTGGCTAGAAAATTCTCTAACATTAGAGTAAAGAAGCCAAGATATTCCAAAGGTAAAGGACAGTCTTTCAACAAAGATAATAGATGGATAGGAAAAGGAAAGTACACTTCTGAAAGCAAAAATGTCTACAAAACTGGATCTGTTGACAGGTCTAAAATAAGGTGCTACAATTGTGATGAATTGGACCATTTTGCTACAGAATGCAGGAAACCTAAGAAAGAAAAGAAGGATAAAGCTTACCTTGAACTGGAAGCAAAGTATGAAGCTCTTCTAAAGAAACACCAAAGTAAAGCTTATATTGCAGAGGGAAAAAGTTGGGATGACTCTGAAAATGATGAAGATGAAGAATTTGAAAATTATGCACTCATGGCTTTGGAGCAAGGAGAATCATCCTCATCTAAATCACAGGTACCAACTCTTACCACCATTGATTTTAATGTGAGTTAATATAAGGAAACTGTAGAGAAGATGAGCACATAAATATTTCATATTCACATAAGGATGGTTGCTGCGAATGAAGAAGTTAGCAGACTGACAAAGATAAATGAGAAGCTTGAGAATGAAAAGCAAGAAACTGAATTGTTGTTGGTGGAGCTTGAAGTTGTAAAATAAGAGAATTTTTATCTCAAGAACAAGCTCAAGTGTGCAAATGAAATTGAAGCAGTGCCAAAGGAGAAGCTGGAAAAGAATGAAGTTAAGTTGAAATCCTTCAAGAATGCATCTGAGTTAATTGTATAGTATCATGAGAAAAACAAACCATGTGCAAACATTGCTATTGTTCTTGACTATAATGCCTTGAACAGCAAAAAGAAAGACATAGGCGACAAGGGAAAAATAACAGAAAATGAAAATGTTCCAGCAATGCTGAAAAAGGTTGCCTCACCTATGTTCAAGGCATGTGAAGTCAACTTCGGTGAAGAAGAATTGATTATCAAGCAAGAAATTGCTGATGAGGACAAAAAGAAGAAAACTTCATAATCAACTCAGTCTTCCAATACTGAAGAGAAACTCATAGACAAACAAAGTCCCAAGACACCTGTTAAAGAAACCAAAACTGAAGATGCAAGAAAGAAAAAGAAAAATATAAATGGGAAAATAGGGATTTACAAAAGCAACAATTTTGCTTATATTGCAGATGCTCCAAGAAAGAAATATGAAAAATGTGGCTCTGTGAATCACCTAACTCACCTTCATAAAAAGGCAGTTAGCAAGCCAACTGAAGGAGCCTGCAAATACAATGAAGCAAATGCAAATAATCCCTACTCCTTTTGTGACAAGTTTGACTGGATTCCTTGCAACTTGAAAGTGATGAAAAATTGTCACAAACTGAGAATAGACCTCAAAGAAACAAGAATTGGGTCTACAATAGAAAGGGAAAATCTTCAACATTCAATGAATTCTATTTTATCTGAAACTACTCATTCTACTTTTGCTAAATCACTTAACAAGAAGAAAGTACCCAACAATGTTTGGGTTTTTAAACACAGTTAAAACTCATTGTGTGCAGGGCAAAGTGAAGAAAGTCATCTGGATCATAGACAGTGGATGTTCCAAGCATATAACAGGTGATAAAGCCCTGCTATCACAGTTTAAGGAGAGAGCTGGCCTTTTGGTGACCTTTGGAGACAACAGTAAAGGATTCACAATGGGATATGGCAAGATTATTTATGAAAATATTGTCATTGATGATGTAGAACTGGTAGCTGGTCTTGAAGTGAATCTTATCAGTGTTAGCCAATTTGCAGACAAAGGCTTTGAAGTTTTATTCAACAAAAAAGAATGCACTTTTATCAATAAGAAAAATGGTGAAGTTGCTTTGAAAGGAGCAAGGAAATGAATCTTGTTTTTTGCATACTTAGACTCAACAAATAAGGATGGAATTTGTTGCTTCTACACTAAGGCATCAGAAGAACAAAGCAAGCCGTGGCATAAGAAATTGTCTCACTTGAATTTTAAGACAATTAACACCTTGGTCAAAAAGGAGTTAGTAAGAGATATGCCTGAACTGGAGTTTGCTCAAGTTAAAGTTTGTGAAGCTTGTCAGAAAGGAAAAATGAAAAGATCAAGTCACAAGTCAAAAACTGTGAATTCTATAAGTGCACCATTGCAACATATTCACATGGACTTGTTTGGACCAGTAAATGTCTTATCAATTTCAAGAAACAAATATGCACTTGTGATGGTGGATGATTTCTCAAGATATACTCCCCTACAAATATACTATTATAGACCCTATTTTTATTCGTATAAATATACTATTATAAACCCTATTTTTATTCGTACCCAAAAACCCAAAAAGTCTGGAAAACCCAATTCTCTACACCTCCTTCCTCTTCCATTACATCATTTTCTTGGTGGATACCGGTGGAGTGCTTCACACTTGAGGAGAAACTGCTAAGGATCTCTGATCATTGTCTCCGAATTATTTTAAAGGTTAGAGTCGATCCCTATATTTTTACCACGATTTATATGCTTTTATTTGGATTTTATATGCGTAAAAGTGTTTTGCCATGCCTCCACTGCGGTTTAAATTCCAATAGTTTTCGATCATATCCCTACGAGAATAACTCGCAAGACTACAGAACGATGCCTTCAACATGTTTTACGAGATAAAAGTATCCTAGAGGCTCTTTTTGCTTTACAGGGCGCGCCTTGTGAAGGATCAATTAAAAATGATTTTAAAAAATTTAGAATATGAATATAACAAATAAATTTTAAAAATATTACAATAGCTAAGGCAACATTAAATAACCTAATACAACACCAGAAAGCAAATGCAACGCATAAAGTGCCATGTCAGCATGTGGGCCCCACTTGTGCCATGTCAGCACACCCCATCAGTATTTTGGGCCCCACATGCGGGACCCACTGTTGCCACGTCAATATGCCACGTCAGCATGCTGACGTCAGTATGTCATGTCAACATTTATTAAATAAATAAAATGTCTAATGCAACGCTATGACCTCTACTGTTGCATGCTGCGCAACACTAACAGTTACTAGCAATGGTAGCTTCAATGTATTGCAAAGCTTTCTCCACTGTGTTGTAATAAACTGAAAATTTTGTAGATAATGCAACGCTTTTCATGCAGCGCTAGCTAAAACCGTTGCCTATGTGCACTTATGGCGTAGTGCCTTAAGAGATGTGCAGGGATGTTCTATAGGATCTATATTTTGATTGTAGTAGACTTTAGAATTTTGAGTTGCTTTTGTACATGAGTATTTTTCTGACCTTAAGCATCTCTCTTATTTTTAGGAAAAGCCATGTACCTTACTCATGTGGCAATATGTAACACCACAGAACTAATGAGAGGTAACCTACCCCCCGAGCGTGCACCTTGTCAAAAGTACTTTGTAGCCTCATCTTCCTCATCTGAACTAATGCAACTCCCACATTCCCTTTTTGCTAAAGACCCAGATGACCTTGGTAGTCATATCGAAAGAAGAAGCCTTAACATATGAGCCAAATATGCTCAGGGCGCGTCCTGAAAACTCACTCAGATTATTGAGGATGTGAGGGCGCGTTCGTTGAAACTAAACTCTCGACATACTAGGAAGATCATTGTACTTCATTCGCTTCTGTATAAATCATGTATGTAATATCGAGGAAGATCACATGGGTATTTCAATAAAGGCGCGCCTTGAGAGAGATAGCCTTGGAGAGTTTACTTATAACTGTTGAGGATATAACATTATATCCTTAGATGAAGGAGCTCATTCATGTCCTGGGGCCTCACCTTGACAATTAAGGGGCGCGTCCTAGGATTCATGGTACCTCTACTCTGATAGATTCTTTTCTCTTGAAGTTCCAATATTAAGATTCTCCTTGTGGTCAATAAAGTTCACCTCACCATCAATATTTTTTTTTGAGGGCGCGCCTTAAGGAAAGGGCGCGTCTTGAAAGATGAGGAATTAGTTCCAGTCGAGCCATTCTTCAAGTAGTGACTATAACTCATCTGATTATCATGACATCTTCATTGAAAACTTCCATAGACTTTTTCTTCTGAGGGCGCGCCCTGGGAGAGCAAATCTCCACTGAATGTTTCACATGCAGAGGGCGCGCCTTAATATATTGTGACGCAGCACTTGGTAACTCATGAGATTTTTTCCTGATAAGATTTCCTACCTACAATAAACACAATTAATATGGAACTTGAAATGTTACCTGGAGGACGCGTCCTAGAGGGACGGACGTGTCCAGTCGGTGAATTTTCCTGAAATTTGCTGAAAGTCATATGGGCCCCAAATATTTTAATCAAGGCGCGTTCTAAGAGTTTGTGAGGGATTTTCTCCATGCCAAATCTCTTTCCCAATCCTCTTCCTGCACAAGTCCCAAAAACAAGTAATGGAAAATACAACGAAACTAGTTGAGTGTTACCTTGATGGATCTTGTTAAAGGCGATGACTAGCTCATGATAGTAATGCCTTCTTCTTGGAGTGTTCTCCTCCCGATCGTCCTCAGATTTGCGCCTGATTAAGTCTTCTAAACTGAATAGTGTTCTCAAATCTTCTAAATCAAATAGAATTGTTCAGTCTTCTCGTTGGAGTAGGATTCTCCAATCTTCTAAATGGAATAGGATTCTCCAATCTTCTAATTAGAACATGATTCTCCCATCTTCTAGATAGAATAGAATTCTTCAATCTTCTAAATAGAATAGGATTCTTCAATCTTCTATACCAAATAGGTTTCTCCCAATCTTCTTAATGGAATGGGTTTCTTGCAATCTTCTAAGACAAATAGGATTTTTTGGTAAAAATTCGTAGCTGCTGTTTTCCTCTGTTTCCGGGATGCTCAACTTGGATTGTCCTATCCATATCATCTCTGAATTAAAGAGAATTCAATAAGCTTCGCGTAGGCTGTAAGATCGTTCAAATCTGACTTACGGAACTCGAGATACGGCCCAAACAGTGTAAGCAAATCGCTTAACCCACCTAATCCGAATTTTTCATCCAATTTTGCTCCTTTGTGGCCATGGTTGTAAACTTCAACCCTCATGGCTGGAAATCATCATCCATGGATCTCCCTCGTGGCCGTGGATACTACATTCAAATCTCTTTCGACCCCCCTGGCCAAAAATATTTATTTTACGGATCTCCTTCGTGGCCGTTGTATGCAACTCCTCCGTGGCTATCCTTCAATTCTTGCGTCAAAGAACCTTCATCGTGACGAGACATCTCTTCCTCCTGAGATTATGATCTTGATGAGCACCCCTCCTTCTAGCGCCAATTTGTTGACGGAGGAATTTGGTATCAACAAAGTTTGAGGTTCTTCGCCGGAATCAAGATCTACGATGGTGGTTCCTCGCCTGAAAAGTGAGCGGAGTGTGGTGGTTGTGATAAATTGGGGGCTGAGATTGCTTAGGGTTGGTGGTGGCTCCTTATGGCTCTCGCTTCCGACCCCTCACAATTTGCCTACGTATCCCTATTTATAGGGAATCAAGCCCACGTAGTTCTTGGGGAATAAGAAATCTAATGGACTTAGACTTCTTATTCCCAGGCCCGGTCCAGAATCCATCTTCCGCTAGCTTTAGGAATATCCAACTATGAGGCCCAACCGCGAAGGCCCAAGGCTCGTTTGTAATCGCAGGACTTCACGGATAATGCATCTCCCTGCGCAAGGATAACATTCCGCTACAGCTATCTCCCTTGAATTACGAACGCAGGTATAGCCAAAGTTCACCCCAAATGCCAGACGCGTCCCTGTCCCCCGAATGAGGATAACCCACCAGATAGCAGGACAGGTGATCCCAAGCTCTTGGGTGCAAAGTGTAGGATGACTCCAAAGTTCTCCAATGAGGACACCCATTGAATACAAGAACATAGTTCCCAAAGCACACACCAAAGTTAACCCCGCATCCCCAACGAGGACACCCGTTGAATACAGGAGGAGGCCTTCAATCATCAGGCATACCCCTGGAGGTCTTCAAGCTTTTCACGGACATCCCCCTCCTTGACCGTCTCAAGGAGGGAATTCTTCAAAGAGTACCTGCAACAAATATGTTAGTGAAAATAATCCTCCATTGCTCCTTCCACGCTTGTCTTGCTTTAAACTTACTCTTGATCATGCATTCTTCACACATAGGTCGTCCTGAACGATTGGGCGCGTCCTGATGCTACGAACTCCACATATTGCTATATCTTTCAAGTATCTTTATTTGCTTTGTCTTGAATGAGAACAAGCTCAACATCCCAAAGTGTGCATCTCCAGGAGGCAGGACGCGTCCTCCCCTTGTAAAATACACATATTCTCCTTGCTTGGCAACCTTATTACCTGTACAGCTCATCCCATTATTTTTACTTATCAGGGCGCGTCCTGCGCCTTGGGCGCGTTCTGCGTCTTGGGCGCGTCCTCCTCCTTTCAATATCTTCCTGCTCATCTCTTTACATGACAACCCAAAGTACAGCCTACACAATCATGGACGCATCCTACATATACAGGGCGCGTCTTCGCTTCATACAATGTAGACCAAAACCTAATTATTCATCTTCTTGCCCCAATTCAATTCCAATTGACCCGTATTTGACCCGAGATGATCCAATACCAAATTTTGGCTATAACATGAGAGTTCAAGAATCTCTCATACTATACCAATACCAAGGCTTCTGGTATCCTCGTGTGTTTGTGCAGGGCATAGTAAATTGTCAAAAACAATATGAAGCTGGCGAAAATGATATCTTCCTTGTTACTGCCCCTAAATCAGGCACCACATGGTTCAGTTCTATCCTCTATGCATTAATGAACCGTGAAGCCCACCCTCCACAAGATACTCACCATCCTTTGCTTAACAAAGCTCCCGGTGATCTCGTTCCTTTAATCGAATTGCTCGACCCCTCTAAGTATGACTTAGTTTGCAACTCTTCAGGCAGCAGCACTAGGATCTTTGCAAGTCACATTCCATTAGCTAGCCTACCGAAATCCATAACTGACAACGCTACCTCATCAAACTGCAAAGTAGTTTACGTGTGCAGAGACATAAAAGACATCTTTGTTTCATTATTTCACTTTCTGAACAAAGGTAAATATCTACGTTCTCCCATTTCTTTCGAACACACGTTCGATTTGTACTGCAAGGGATATTTGGGACCTGGACCAGTTTGGGATCAAATCTTAGGATACTGGAAAGAGAGTTTGGAAAACCCCCAGAAGGTTCTGTTCATGAAGTATGAAGACATGAAAAATTAGCCTCAACTTCAGCTGAGCCTGCTTGCCCAATTTCTTGGGAAACCCTTCTCTCTAGAGGAAGAAAAGTCAGGTTTGGTTGATCAAATCATAAATCTGTGTAGTTTTGACAATATGAGCAAATTAGCAGTCAATAACACCCAAGATAATAATAAATTTTTCGGTACTGGTATCGTTGGAGATGCCAAAAATTATTTAAACGCGGATATGATTTCAAGGTTGGATCAGATTACCGAGGAAAAGTTTCGTGGTTCGGGTTTATCTCTCTGAAATCGATCGAGTCGCTGCCGTCTTTTTAGTTGTCCAGTACTACTGCCGTCTTGTTTGTAACTATTGTGTAATTTTCATTTGATTATAAAGACTTTTATTTATGGAAACAGTGAAGCAACATATATACACTAATCACAATGAAGCACTATATCAGCACTGTGATCATATAAATACCCATATAAATACCCAATTAATTTCGCAATTAATTTCGTTACTCTCTGGATAATACGGTATTAATAAAATGGAGTTGAAATGAGGGTAATGTGACATAACAAACGGTTGAGAAGATATATAAATGGCATTTGTCAACCATTAAAGATGGAAACAATACCACCAAAATGCAGTTGATATTTGATTATTGGCTATAAGCCGCTCTTTTATTTTAATGGGGAATATTTTATACTATAATAAAATTTTATTTTTTTTCTTTTCTTTATAATCATAAAATCAAGAGTTGTGGTATGGTATGAAGAGTTATGGTTTGATACATGATATGTTGATGAAAAGTCGATAATGATGTCTAACATATGTTGAGTTTAAAATATGTATTCCGATCATCGTTTCTTCTTATCTATGTATCTATGTAGGTTTACTCACATATAAATTTTTTTCTTTTTATTTCCATATTATCTACTTCTTTTTTCTTTTTCTTTTTTATCGTAGTCAACCCGTATCCGCTATCTTTCGGGTGCGCACTTGGTAAACCCTACACTACAACAAAATAAGGCTAAATTCAACTGCATAAATTCAACTGGACTAAATTCGATCAATTTCAGTTGTTTAATTGTGCATGGCTAACTACAACCGCCAGCGATCGAATTTAAATCTGGTTGAAATTGTGCGGTTGAATTTAGTAATAAATGCGACCTATTTTTTTGTGCGGTTGAATTTGATTCCACTAAAAATGGACGGAATTTTCCCTCCTACTGAATTATTTTACGCTCGTAAATTCAATCGCTAGCGGTCGAGTTTAGCCTTACCAAATGGCGGGATATTTGCCCGTTTTTCTTGTTTGAATATTGCTGAAATGGCAAAAAAGAAACAGCCAAATGCAAAAAAAAAAAAATGATTTCAGTCGAAATCGGTTGAAATAACTAAAGTGATTGCAAACGGTTGTATTTAGTGAACAAAAAAACATAAAAAATACTTAAAAGCTTAAAGAGGATTATATACAAGGATAAATTTCATCACATATACATTATACATCATGAGAGAATTTCATTTTTTTGTGTTTGATAATATTCTAATATATATTTAATTTTTTCTAATTTTTTACATATCACTAATATATATATGTATCTTAACATCTGTACGGTTTCATAAATATTTTTTTAGAAAATTAAACATTCTCATTAGACTAAACACTAATAAGAAGTAGTCAAACTACACGTTGACTAGTTAAAATAGCAAACCAAATAAATTTATTTTTTTCTGAATTTTTTGTCATATCACTAATATATATATGGATTTTGATATCTGTATGGTGGGATAATTCATAAATATTTCGAAAAAAATCAAAACATAGATATGGGATTTAACACTAGTAAATAGTACTTGTCAAACAAGTGGTTGACCGTTAACATAGCAACCCAAATACTTGTTTTCTAAATTTTTTTTCAAATCACTAATATATATGGATCTTAACCTCTGTACAGTTGGATCATTCATAAATATTTTAAAAAAACTCAAAACATCAACACGAGACTAAACACTAGTAAGAAGTACTAGTCAAACCACACGTTGACAGTAAAAATAACAAACCAAATAAATTTGTTTTTTATGAAAATTTTATCATATCACAAATATATATGAATATTGACATCCGTACGGTTGGATCACCCATAAATATTTTTTTAAAAAAATTGAAACATCCAAATGAGAATAAACACTAACAAGAATTAGTAGTCAAACCACTTGCTGACTAGTTAAAACAACAAATTAAATAAATATATTTTTTCTGAAATTTTTGTCATAAATCACTAAAATATATGGATTTTGACATACATACGGTTTGATCATTTATAATATTTTAAAAAACCAAAAACATAGATATGAGACTTAACACTAGTAAGTAATATTTGTCAAACAAGTGGTTGACTCCTAAAATAGCAAACCAAATATTATGTTTTCTAAAATTTTCGTCAAATCATTAATATATATGGATCTTAACATCGGTACGGTTGGATCATTCATAAATATTTTTAAAAAATCAAAACATCAACATGAGACTAAACACTAGTGAGAAGTACTAGTCAAACCACTCGTTGACGGTAAAAATAGCAAACCAAAAAAATATATTTTATTATGAAAATCTTGTCATATCACTAATAGATACGGATCTTAACATCCGTACGGTTGGATCACCCATAAATATTTTAGAAAAATCGAAACATAGATATGGGACTTAACACTAGTAAATAGTACAAGTGAAATCACTCGTTGACAGTGAAAATAGAAAAACAAATAAATTTATGTTATTATTAAAATTTTGTCAAATCACTTATATATATGAATCTTAATTTCCGTACAGTTGGATCATTCATATATATTTTTTAAAAAATTGAAACATCTACATGGCACTAAACACAAGTAAGAAGTACTATCAAACCACTCGTTGACAGTAAAAATAGCAAACTAAATTAATTTATTTTTTTATGAAAATTTTATCATATCACTAATATATATATCTTGACATCCGCATGGTTGTATCATCCATAAATATTTCAAAATATCAAAACATATATACGAGACTTAACACTAATAAGTAGTACTAGTCAAACCACTGGTTGATTGTTAAAATGGAAAACCAATTAATTTATTTTTTTCTGAATTTTTTTTTAAATCACTAATATATATGGATATTGACATCCGTACAGTAGTATTGTTCATAAATATTTTTAAAAAAATCGAAACATCAACATGGGACTAAACACTAGTAAGAAGTACAAGTCAAACCACTCGTTGATAGTAAATATAACAAACCTAATAAATATATTGTTTATAAAATTTTTGCATATCACTAATATATATGGATCTTGACATCCGTATGCTTGGATCATTTATAATTATTTTTAAAAAAAATCATAACATTCCACTCGTTGACTGTCAAAATAACAAACCAAATAAATTTATTTTTTTATTCAAATTTTGTCATATCACTAGGCTATATGAATCTTGACATCCGTACGGTTGGATCATCCATATATATTTTTAAAAATTGAAACATAAATATGGTACCTAACACTAGTAAGTAGTATTAGTCAAACCACTAGTTGTCTGTTAAAATAACAAACCAAATAAATTTATTTTTTATGAAAATTTTGTCAAATCACTAATATATATGGGTCTTGACATCTTTATGGTTGGATAATTCATAAATATTTTTTAAAAATTTGCAACATCAACATGAAACTCAACACCTATAAGAAGTATAAGTCAAACAACTTATTGACAGTTAAAATAGCAAACCAAATAAATTTATTTTTTTCTGAAAATTTTGTCATATCACTAATATATATTGATCTTGACATGTGTATAGTTGGATAATTCATAAATATTTTTATAAAATTGAAACATCAACATGAGACTAAACATTAGTAAGAAGTACTAGTCAAACAACTCGTTGATAGTTAAAATAGCAAACCAAATAAATTTATTTTTTTCTATAAATTTTGTAACATTAGTAATATATGGATCTTAAAAATTATACAGTTGGATCATTCTCAAATATTTTTATAAAAATCAAAATCAATATGGGACTAAACACTGGTTAGAAGTAGTAGTGAAACCAATAATTGATTATTAAAATAGCAAACCATTTACATTTTTTTTCTGTAAATTTTTTTATATCAGAAATATATATTGATCTTGACATCCGTACGGTTGAATCATTAAAAAATATTTTTTTTAAAATCGATGATCAATATGAGACTAAACACTAGTAAGAAATATTAGTTAAATCATTAGTTGACTGTTAAAATAGCAATCCAAATAAATTTATTTTTTTCTAAAAATTTTATCATATTAGTAATACATATAAATCTTAACATCCATATGATTGGATCCTTCATAATATTTTTAAAATTATCGAAACGTAAATATTTTCCCAATCTTCGTGTTTGAAATTGCTGAAATGAAAAAAATTGAAAACACAAAATATATTTAAAAATTCAAATAGTTTTATATATTAAAAAAATGTTTTTAATATAAAAGGATAACATTCATGATATATACAAGAAATTTGAGTTTTACCTACCAATTTGAAAAATAGGTAAAACCTAATTATTGGTACCGAAAATAATTTACCTACCAATATATTATTGGTAGTGATTGGTAGATAAAAGTTATTAAGGAAAAACTCTTTACTTACACATACGCGTATTGGTAGGTAAATATATTACGGGTCCCTCTTATATGTAAGTCATGGTATGGCAACTCATAATTGGTCCACGTGGAACCTTAAGTGGAAATCACATGGAGCTTTTGATCATGTCATCAATTCACGTGAGGCTTAATTAGCCCCATGATTATAATAATATGTAATTTATAATTATATATATTTTTTTATTGGCTCATAATTACAAAAAAAAATTATTAAATTATTTTATAATTTTAAATATTGCTTTTATTTTCTATTTTGTTGCTCATATAAATTATAAAATTCACAAAATTATTTATATTTTATGTTTCACAAAATTCATATTTGTTGCATACAACTTATAATAATCATAAAAAGTTATTCAATATTATTTCATCATATCACTATAATTTACGAAAATGAAACAATACAAGATATGGCTAGAAATTACAATATTTTTTTTAGAACTATTATTGCAAAACGGAAACTACTAATCTCCTACTCTCTGAATTGTATCTCCGTAGTCATACTCCGCACGTGACTGTTTAAAGCTTCCCACTATCCATGTCCACTAATTAATCCAAGGTTGTTTTCCTTTGATCGCCCAGATTTTTGAATGCAAAAACCTGTACAAACAGAGATTCCCAAAAAAAATATATGAGCCTATGTTATGAATTTAGAGAGAGACTATTGCAGATTAAAAAAAATATTAACTTTTAGGGAACTCATCAATAAATGAAAAACTATTGTCTTCCATGATTTCTATATTGACAAAATAAATGTTACATCTGTGACTTCTTTAAGGCAGTGCATAGGCCACACATTATAAAATAAATTCTGGGTAACTTGACTCAATAAACATTATAACAAGTAAAAAATAACATCCCGTCCAGTTATAGATGTTTGCCAATTTTTCGAGCCCAATTGTCCCGGATTCTGCAAAATTGAAAAGCCTCAATTTACATCATCACCACGAATAATATTATTGAAAAAATAAATCCAAAAACATTTCCAATTGGTGTAGATATTGACGATCTCTATTGATAAACTGGTTTGTTTGTCTGAGTATTCACTAAGCCACGTAGCAGCTTGGAGAATAAGTAAAATGCCGTTTCAGTGTTTTTATGATCAAAAACAAATAAGTGGAAGTAGTGGATGTTAGTTAGGAGTTTGATGCTAGTTTTTAGGAGTTAGTCATTTACATTATTTTAAGTATCTCAGCATGTATCTAATTTTTTTTAAGTGTGTGATATATAAAACTTTGAGCAAGTTTGTTCACTCTCTATCAAATACACGATAGTATTAAATCTGTAGTATGCATTCACAGGTGATCCACAAACTGAAACCTACATTTGGTATCAGAGCTCGGTTAGTCCAGTGGATGCCAAAGTATATGCCTAAAATACAGATGATGGAAGAGCTCAAGAGTAAAAATGGATCGGTAACGTTGAGTTATCCGATGCTGAGTAAGACCAATTACACGGCGTGGTCGCTCAAGATGAGAGTATATATGCTGGCACACGGAATCTGGGAAACTGTTGAGCCCACTGATGAGAAGACTGTAATTGAAGATAAGACAGATAAAGTAGCTTTGGCTGCGATCTATCAAGCAATACCAGAGGACATTTTGCTATCCATAGCTGAAAAGAAAATGGCCAGAGGTGCATGGGAGGCCATCAGGACGATGTGCCTTGGAGCAGATCGAGTTAGAAAAGCTCGTGTTCAAACATTAAAATTAGAATTTGAGAATTTATGTATGAAAGACACATAGACTATTGATGAATCTTGTATGAGATTAAATGGATTAGTGGCCAACATCCGTACTCTGGGAGAGACTATTGAAGAGAGCTATGTTGTGAAGAAAATTCTGAGAGCAACTCCATCTAAATTCTTGCAGATCACATCCGCGATAGAACAGTTCAGAAATCTGGATGAAATGTCAATCGAAGAGACGGTTGGATCTCTTAAAGCACATGAGGAACGACTCCGTGGATAATCAGAAAATAGCAGTGGGCAATTGTTATTGACTGAGGATGAGTGGACTAAGCGGGAAAACAATGAAGGATAGTTGTTGTTAACCAGGGAGGAGTGGCTGAAAAGAAGGCCTCAGAAGCCTCGTGGTACTAGCAATTATCAAGGTATACGTGATAAAAGTAAAGTAAAGTGCTTTAATTATCACAATTACGTGCATTTCGCTGCAGAATGTCGTAAGCCAAAACAAGAGAGAGATCAGAAACCTGAAATAAAACTTGACACAAGCCTTAGATGATGAGCCAACACTTTTACTGACAAAATGCGAGTCAGGCAAGAGTAACACACTGTTACTTAATGAAGAAGACATTGTACCAAAGCGGAACCAAGATAAAAAGAAAGAAATGGAGTCAAACGTATGGTATTTGGACAATGGCCCTAGCACTCACATGACAGGACAACGTACAAAATTTAAGGAGCTAGACAAAAAGATCCTTCCCAAATCGGACTGATTTTCATGCTACGAAGGTATTGGAGTTAATTCACGCAGATCTTTATGGACCAGTAACCCCAGAAACGAAGGCAGGTAACAAATACTTTCTCCTCTTGGTGGATGATTTTAGTAAGTTAATATGGATTTATATAATGAAAAATAAAGATGAGGCGCTGAGCATGTTTAAGAAATTCAGAAAATTGGTTGAGAATAGTACGGGGAAAAAGATAAAAATGTTATGAACTTACAGGGGAGGCGAGTTTTGTTCTAATCAGTTTAACTTATTTTGCGAAGAGAATGGAAATGCAAGACATCTTACTGCTCCCTATTCGCCTCAACAAAATGGGGTTGTTGAGCGTATAAATAGAACTATTATGGCTATGGCTAGGAGTTTCTTAAAGGAGATGTGCTTGCCGTCAGATTTCTGGGGAGAAGCAGCTCGACATGCTTTATACGCATTGAACCATTTACTGATATGGGCTCTATCAGATAAAACACCGTACGAGGTGTGGAAATGGTACAATCCAGACATAAGTCACATCCGAGTGTTTGGTTGTGTTGCACACATGAAAGTGCCAAGTGTGCACACAACTAAACTTGACGATCGCAGCAAAATGGTGGTTCACTTGGGTACAGAACCGGGAATAAAGGCTTGTAGACTCTATGATCCGGAGTTTGGGAAAATAGATGTGAATTGAGATGTTGTGTTTGAGGAAAGGCGACCTTGGAATTGGAATACACCGCAACAAGAAAGTTTGAATGCTCAGGGTTCATTCACTGTGTCAAATAACTGGTCAAATGGAGAAAATGAGAGTGACACTGTGGAGGGGTATGACAATTACAGTGATGACAACATGGGGGACACAAGTGGAAACAACTCTAGCACTATTGAGACATCAAGTGCCAGCACTCCGACCAGGTCAGTTACAGCAAATACTAGTGAAGAAGATCAAGGATCTGCTACTGGAAACTCAAGTAGCAACAATGAACAACCAAGAAAATTTAGGCTGCTGAGTGACGTTTATGATGAAACACAAGAAATTGAGCTGGAAGAGGAATTACTATTGTGTGGTATAGATGAACCAGGAAGCCATGAAGAAGCTGTGAAAGAAGAGGCCTGGGAACAGGCTATGAAAAATGAGAGAGATGCAATTGAAAAGAACAACACCTGGAAACTCGAAGAGCTACCACCTGGGCACAAACCGATAGGTTTAAAATGGGTTTACAAAATAAAGAAGGATACAAACAGGAAAATCATCAAATACAAAGCAAGACTTGTGGCGAAGGGATATGTGCAGAAGCAAGAGGTCGATTTCGAGGAGGTCTTTGCTCCTGTTACCCGTTTGGAAACAGTGAGACTTCTTTTGGCACTAGCAGCAAAGAATGGGTGGGAGGTGCATCACCTAGACGTAAAATCAGCTTTTCTCAATGGGGATTTGGAGGAAACCGTATATGTAACTCAGCCCAAGGGTTTTGTGAAATTAAATAGTGAACATATGGTATATCGATTAGTTAAGGCATTGTACGGATTGTGTCAAGCAACCCGTGCTTGGTATGCCAAGTTGAGTAGATGTCTGGAGAAGCTTGGGTTTACTAAATGCCCATATGAAAATGCAGTATACACCAAACGAGAGGGGGATGAATCATTGGTAATAGGTGTGTATGTTGACGATCTCCTGATCACTAGTACAAGTCTCTCAAATATTCAGAAATTCAAAAAACAAATGAGTAAGGAATTTTAGATGAGCAATCTCGGAAAGCTATCTCACTACTTGGGAATCGACGTCAGCCAGGAGAAGGGCTGCATAGAACTAAAGCAATGTGCGTATGCAAAGAAGCTGTTGGAAAAAGGTGGCCTAGCAGACTGTAATCCATCCAAATATCCAATGGAGGCGAAAGTCCAACTTGTTAGATATATTTGATAATGTCATGGCTAATATGTTTTATGTTTAGATTTCAGATCTTATTTGAACAGAACAAATCAGTACTTAACTGATCAGTACTTATACTGGAAGTCAGAACTTAAGGGATATCAGTACTTATGATTCAGGAGATAGATATCAGAACTTAAGTGCTGAAGGATGATCAGATAAGGACAGTAGCTGATTAAAGTTAAGAAGATCAAGATAAACATAAGAAGAGATATGCATGAAGAAGGAATTCCGTGAAGAATGGAATACTTGGAATAGAAGATATCTGATTGATATATTTTAGGAAGCAGAATTATATTCCATATCAATTAGCGAATATCTTGTAACTGTGTAGTATATAAACACAGAAATAGAGTTTACACTAGATGTGTTATCATTATCGAGAATATTATTTAATATAACTCTAGAAGCTCTCGTGATATTTTGTTCATCACTGAGAGATAACAGTTCCAGATTGTAACAGAGTTTATTGTTTAAATAAAGTTTGTTTTCTGTTACATAAGTTCTTGAAGTTTGATTTGATTGTAATAAACACTGTATTCACCCCCTCTACAGTGAAAGTGTGACCTAACAAGTGGTATCAGAGCTATCTGTTAACACACATACAGTTAAAGATCCAAACACAATCATGTCTGACACAGAAACTCCAACTAAGCCTACCAAAACTGAGGAATCATCAAAGACATCAATTCAGAGTCGATATGAGACTATCAGAGTTCCCATATTGAGACCATCTGAATATCCCATATGGAAGGTAAGGATGACCATGTTTCTGGAAGCAACAGATCCAGAATACCTTGATAGAATCAGGGAAGGGCCTCACAAACCTACCAAGCTCGCTGTTGTAGTTCCAGGTGAAGCAGCAATGACCGTACCAAAGGAAAAGAATGATTACACTGCTGAAGATATAGCATCTATTGCTAAGGATGCCAAGGTACGTCACTTATTGCATAGTGCCATTGATAATGTAATGTCAAACAGGGTAATCAACTGCAAGACTGCTAAGGAGATATGGGATGCACTGGAGACAAGGTGTCTAGGAACTGAAACAGTTAAGAAGAACAGGAAGACAATACTCACTCAAGAGTATGAACACTTTGACTCTAGGACTAATGAGTCATTGACTGATGTATATGAAAGATTTGTCAAACTCTTGAATGACTTGTCATTGGTTAATAAGGAGTATGATCTTGAAGATACAAACCTCAAATTCCTGTTAGCTCTTCCTGAATGTTGGGATTTGAAGGCAACAACAATAAGAGACAACTACAATCTTGATGAAACAACTCTTGATGAAATCTATGGAATGCTCAAGACTCATGAACTTGAGATGGAACAAAGAAGCAAGAGGAAAGGAGGAAAGTCAAGAACTGTTGCTCTCAAGGCTGAAGAGGAATCCCCCAAACCATCTTCCTCAAAGAAAGATAAGGGTAAAGCTCTTATCATAAAATCTGATACTGAGTCATCAAGTTCTGAGAGTGATGATGACTCAGATTCTGAAAGCTTGCCTGAAACTGATGCTGATGAGGAGATGATGAAGCTGTGTGCTCTTATGGTGAAAGGAATCACAAAGATTGCATACAGGAAGTTCAGGAAGGGAAAGAAGTTTTCCAGGAAAGGCATAAGTTCTGATAAGAAGAATTTCAGAAGATCTGAAGGAAAAGGAGGAAAGTCTGACAGAGGAGATTACGCTAATGTTAAATGTTATAATTGTGGTGAGAAAGGCCACATATCTCCTGAGTGCAAGAAGACCAAGAATGACAAAGGCAAAGCTCTTGTCACAAAGCAGAAAAGCTGGACAGACACCTCAGACTCTGAAAGTGAGGAGAACTATGCATTGATGGCAAATGCTGATAAATCAAGTTCTGAGAGCAGTTCTGAAGCTGCTGAAACAAAGGTACCTCAGACTACTTATGCTTTTCATACTGATGATATTAATGAGTTGAGAAGATATCTTAAAACCATGTTTGTCAGTTATAGAGATCAAACTTTAACATGTGAAAGATTAACTTCTGAAAATCTTGCTTTTAAGAAAAGAAATAATTTCTTAGAAAAAGAGTTAGTCATGTTTCATCAAACTCAGAAGGATAGAGATGATGCTTTTTATGTTAGGGATGAAGTGCTAAAAATGAATGAATCTCTAAAAACTGAGTTAGAAAAGGAGAGAGAGATTATCAGAACTTGGACTAACTCTGGCAAAACAACTCAAAATTTGCTAAGCAGTGGAAACTGGAAAGAGGGCTTAGGTTATGGAGAAAATAATGAAAAAGGAACTGAAGAAATTAAGCCTGTTGATAAGCAAAAGCTGAAGTTAAAACCTGTTAAGTTTGTAACTGAAAAATCCGAAACTGAGAAATCAGAAGTTAAAAAGGAATTAGCTTCTGACAAACTAAAACAGGAAAAGACAGCTGAAGTTAACATAGGCTTAATGACAAAGAAGCAGCTTAAGCATAAGCTGAAAGATGTTAAGAATGCAAACAAGGTAAAATCACCTAGGAAAAACAGGAATGGAAAGGAAGGTGTGAATAAAAGCAATAACTATAAATCTGTTCCTGATGCTCCTAGGAAAGCATGTCATAACTGTGGAAGTTCTAACCATCTGGCTTCTTTTTGCAGGAAGAATAAGAATATTAACTCCTTATCTACAAAGTCAGGAGTTAAGAGTCAGTCTGTTAGATACAAACCACAAAATCCTTGTTTTTATTGTGGTAGTTTATGGCATTCCATTTATACTTGTAAGGAATATCATAGTTTGTACTATGATTATTATCAAATAAAACCTTCTTTAAAGAAAGTTTCTGTTGTTCCTTCTAGTATAAGTTCTGATAAGAAAACTGTTAACATAAAATCTGATGTCAAATCCGCTGCAAATGTTAACAAACCTAAAAAGGCCAAAGGATCCAAGCAAGTCTGGGTCCTTAAAACTAATAATTAGTGGTCTTTTTGATTGCAGGGCAACAGGAAAAATATTTTAGTTCTGGACAGTGGATGTTCAGGACACATGACTGGAAATAAGGCCCTGCTATCAGACTTTGTGGAGAAAGCTGGCCCAAGTGTTTCTTATGGAGATGGCAACATTGGAAAAACTTTGGGATATGGCAATATCAATCTTGGGAATGTCATCATTAAAGATGTAGCTCTGGTCTCAGGACTTAAACACAACTTACTGAGTATAAGTCAAATCTGTGACAGAGGTTATCATGTTGATTTCTTTGCAGAACATTTTGAAGTAGTTAGTAAATCTAAAGGAAAAATTGTTCTGAAGGGATTCAGGCGTGGTAACATTTATGAAGCTAAGCTTTCAACAAGTTCTGATGGTTCTGCAATCTGTTTAGTGAGTAGAGCCTCAACTGAAGAAAGCTGGAATTGGCACAAGAAACTCTCTCATTTAAACTTCAACAAGATAAATGAACTGATCAAGAAATATCTTGTGAGAGGACTGCCAAAATCAGTGTTTGTTCCTGATGGTCTTTGTGACTCATGTCAGAAGGCTAAACAAAGAAAATCTTCGTTCAAGAGCAAGACTGAATCATCAATTCTTGAGCCTTATTATCTACTTCATGTTGATCTATTTGGTCCAGTGAATGTCATGTCTATTGCAAAGAAGAAATATGCGTTGGTCATAGTAGATGAGTTTACCAGATACACATGGGTGTATTTCTTGCACACAAAAAGTGAAACTGCATCTATCCTGATTGATCATGTCAATCATCTGGATAAATTGATCAAAGATTCTGTGAAAATTTTGAGGAGTGATAATGGCACTGAATTCAAGAATTTGATAATGGAAGAGTTCTGCAAAAATCATGGAATAAAGCAGGAATTTTCTGCTCCTGGAACTCCACAGCAAAATGGAGTTGTTGAAAGGAAGAATAGAACTCTAATTGAAGCTGCACGAACAATGCTTGAAGAAGCAAAGCTTCCAACCTATTTCTGGGCTGAAGCTGTGCAGACTGCTTGTTTTACTCAAAATGCAACACTCATTAACAAGCATGGAAAAACACCATATGAGATGGTGAAGAACAAGAAGCCAAATCTCAAATACTTTCATGTATTTGGATGTAAGTGTTTTGTTCTCAAGACTCATCCTGAACAGCTATCCAAGTTTGATCTAAAAGCTGATGAGGGAACCTTTGTAGGATATCCACTTTCTACAAAAGCCTTCAGAGTCTATAATTTGAGAACAAAAGTGGTCATGGAATCTATCAATGTCTCTTTTGATGACAAGAAGATCACTGGACTTGAAGATTGCATTGATCATGATCAGCTGAGATTTGAAAATGAAGATTCATATTCTGATACCTCAAGTCCTGACAGTCTAAGTCCTGATACTGTAAATTCTGATGGATTAAACTCTGATGTTATTGAAACTGTGGTGACTACGTCAAAGGAAGATGCACCAATGCAGGGGGAGCATACTCAAGATATTATCACATCTCAAGAAGCATCAGAACATACATCTGGCTCTTCAAATTCTGATTCGTCAAGTTCTGATAAGCCAAGTACTGACAGTGCTGAAAATCTAAATACTGAAGGATCCAACTCAGAGAGCATAGTTTCAGGGGGAGCATCAGAAAATGAAACCGAAGACAGCATGAATCATGGGGGAGCATCCAGTTCTAGAGAAAATCTTCCATCTGCAAGGAAGTGGACAAAATCACATACACCTGATTTAATAATTGGAAATCCTGAGGCAGGTGTCAGAACTAGAACAGGTACTTCGAATGAATGTCTTTACAATTCTTTTCTCTCTCAGTCTGAGCCAAAAAAAGTGGAAGAAGCTCTTCAAGATGCTGATTGGGTGCAAGCAATGCAGGAAGAGTTGAATGAATTTGAAAGAAACAAAGTCTGGACCTTAGTGCCAAGACCCAAGAATAGATCGGTTGTTGGTACAAAGTGGGTATTCAGAAACAAAACTGACAGTGATGGCATAATTGTAAGGAACAAGGCAAGGCTGGTTGCAAAAGGATATTCTCAACAGGAGGGAATTGACTATGATGAAACATTTGCTCCAGTTGCTAGGTTAGAAGCCATAAGGATATTCATGGCTTATGCAGCTCACAAAAAGTTTACTGTCTTTCAAATGGATGTGAAAAGTGCTTTTCTCAATGGAGAATTGGAAGAGGAAGTATATGTTGAACAACCTCCAGGCTTTGTAGATTCCAAACATCCAGATTATGTCTACAGGCTTGATAAAGCACTTTATGGACTTAAGCAAGCTCCTAGAGCATGGTATGAGACTTTAGCTCAGTTTCTTCTGGAAAGTGGATTCAATAGAGGAACTATTGACAAAACATTGTTCTATCTCAACCATGGCAAGGACTTACTTCTGATCCAGATTTATGTTGATGATATTATTTTTGGGTCTCCAAATGACAAACTTTGCAAAAAGTTTGCCAACCTAATGCAGTCAAGATATCAGATGAGTATGATGGGAGAACTTAGTTATTTTCTGGGCCTTCAAGTCAAGCAGACTGAAGAAGGAACTTTTATTTGTCAATCTAAGTATACCAGAAACTTGCTGAAGAAATTTGGAATGCAAGACTGTTCAAGTGCATCCACTCCCATGGCCACTGCAACAAAACTGGATAAGGATACTGGTAATTCAGTAGATATTACTGATTACAGAGGTATGATTGGCTCACTTCTCTATCTAACTGCTAGTAGACCAGATATCATGTTTGCTACCTGTCTTTGTGCAAGATTTCAAGCAGATCCAAGAGAACCTCACTTAACAGCTGTAAAAAGAATCTTTAAGTATCTTAAAGGAACAGCTGATCTAGGATTATGGTATCCTAGAGAATCAGATTTTAAATTAATAGGTTACTCAGATGCAGATTTTGCAGGTTACAAAATTGACAGGAAAAGCACAAGTGGAAGCTGCCAATTTCTTGGAGGCAGGTTGGTTTCTTGGTATAGCAAGAAACAAAAGTCAATTTCCACATCAACTGCAGAAGCAGAGTATATTGCTGCAGGAAGTTGTTGTGCACAGATTCTTTGGATGAAGAATCAGTTACTGGATTATGGGTTAACATATTTCAAAATCCCTATTTACTGTGATAATCAAAGTGCTATTGCTATGACAGGTAATCCAGTTCAACACTCTATGACAAAGCACATCAGCATCAGGTACCATTTCATCAGGGAACATGTGGATGAAGGTACAGTGGAATTGCATTTTGTTCCCACAGATCAACAAGTAGCAGATATCTTCACAAAACCACTGTGTGAAGCTACCTTTTCAAAATTGGTAAATGAACTTGGAATGATTTCAGGTTCTTTCTCTAAATCTGTTTAAACTTGTTCTATGTTATCAGACTTTATGATCAGTATTTACAGAATTAATCTCTTTGTATATTCTGTGCATTAATTGATAAATGTCTTTAAGTACTGACTGTTGTCTGATATATGTTTCTAAACTCTGATAAGTGATATGTCTGTTTCAGTAACTATTCGATCCCATGAGGATAACTGTGCTAGATACTGACCTACTAGTCTTAAATAAACAAATGATCCCATGAAAGAAGTAATTATTTCTGTGGAAATCTTATGACACAAGCAAATTCTGATAACTGAGCTTAGTTAAGTTTACTTTGTATATCTTATTACTAAGTCACAAATTAGAATAATGCTACTCATCTGTTTAAGTTCTGTATCTAGTAAAACTGCTGAATGTACTAAGTGCTGATAAACCTCACTTATCAAAAGAAAAAGAAAAGAATCAAAGAATAATATCAAGTACTCCTTTGAGATCTAGAGTAAAAATGTGAATGGGACGACCCAAGTGCATTGCTGGTATTAAGTAAATATGCATTAGAAAAGCAAAATATTTTCTTGGTGACTTTTCACACTCTATGATTACTGGAGAAATACTCTGATAATAGCATAAATTCTAATAAACAGTCGTGACTCACTTACACTGAGAAGCCTCTGTAAAATAGAATTTCAAAAGATGCATAAAATTAGCACAAAAACAGTAGAGGTGAACTCATGCATGAACTCATTTATCAGTAGGTTTCAGGATAATGACAGCTCTTTAGCAAAATTTTAATTATGACTTATTTCTAAGATGTACTGAAGTAGATCAGACTTTACTCTTTGTCTGTTATTTAGCTTAATGCACACACACATCACTCCATATGAATGATGAAATTTCTGTGGTGGTCTATGTTATTTTAGATAAACAGTCATTGTGTCACTTCTGCACAAATTCTGAGGACAAGTTCTAGTTACACGTTCTGATGATTAAGTTCTGACGTTCATAACTACGAACTTGTATGAGTATTTACTAAGATAGATATTCCTTGTTCGAGTTAAGACATTATGTTCTGATGACTGTTAAGTTCTGGTATAGGTCTAAGTTCTGATTTTTCAGTCTAACCCTTTACTTGACTTATCTATGAATAAAATTTGGTAACAGTCTCAGATTAATTTCGAAATGTTGAAGTGGAAGATTAATAGTCTATGGTTAAAACATAATGGCACTCGTCCTTGAACAGTTCACTCTTGTTACATGTGCACATTCCTTTCCAATGACTGTTATTCTTTTTCAAAGTCTAGGGAGACGAGGTAGAATTACTTCTACCTGTCTGCATTCAATATCTTTGTGTCTCTTGGCATTCTCTTGCCTATATATGCAGCCACTTCACATTAGTCTTCTCATCACACTTGTATCACAAATTCAGTTTTGTTTTTCATTTACTATCACAAATGGCTGAATTTGGCTGGTTCTACAATTTCCAGAGGTTATCAAACGTGATCTGGTGGCCGTTCGAAGAGACCTTCACCTTCGTCGTATCCGTCAGCAAGAGCGAATCATTCGACTCGCCATCTTGTTTGTCGAAGATAGGAAGAGGAGGATGACTTAATCTCGTCTTCTTCCTGTTCTTCTTCATCCTCAGCTTTGTCAGGCTTCTTAGCTAGGACTAAAGCTGTTGACGTTAGGATTAGAAGCTTAGGGAAAATCTTGTATTGATGTAATTTCTATTTCATATATGTATTGACTTGATATATTAATGAAAACTGTTTTTACTTCAAGATTTTGTCTCTGAGTTATTTTATCTGTGTTGTTAAATCCTGCTTGATATTCTGATGACCATTTAAATTTTGTCTTTATTTAAGTTCTGATTCTTTGTCAGCACTTATTCATCGAAATTATCTAGGTCATTTTTAACATGATTCATTTTCAGAATATTAATGTTGCAGTGAAAAATAATTCAATCAGTGCTAACGGTTTTAATTTTGAATTAAAACTGTGTCTCTTGATAACTGAAATGGTTTTTCCTTGAAACAAGGCAACTGGATAAGTAATCATTCCTGTTTTCTCGAGCCCAGTAACTATCCGTTATTACTCCATGTCTGACAGGTGTCCAACGGTAACATTTTTCTTCGAGTATAAGAACAACAGAGAGAAGATTTCTTTAATCTTTTACTTTCTTAATACTTTATCTCTCTTCTTACTTTTACTCTCTTTCTCATTCTTTCTCACGTTGGTTTTTCATACAGACATTATCTCAAACACCTAACAGGCATACTTGAATTTCAATATTTTTTCACATGGCACCAAAGGATTTAATCATTGATGGAGCAAAGTTTGTTCCAAACAACTATGCTGCAATTCTTGATCATGCTGAAGCTCCATCTGAATTGCATTTTGTGCAAGATCTTCTTGCACATAGTGAGGTTGGGTACGCCTTAACTCAGCCTGAATTATTCTCAAGTCAACAAGTTCTGCGGTTCTGGAGGACTGGAGTTTATGATGATGGTGGTCAACGAGGAACTCCCAGTATTATCTTCCAAGTGGGTGATTCTTCCTATGTAGTCACTCCTGGTACAGTACGAAGAGCATTACATCTTCCAGAAGATTGTACTTTCTCTATACCAGAGGAATCAGAACTTCGGGGGTTAATGACTGATTTGGGATATGAAAAGAGTCTGACGAAACTTGGACAGTTGAAACGGGCTAATATCAGAAGAGAATGGAGTTTCTTCTTCGATTGCATCACCAAGGCCTTTGGCAACAAGTGTTCAAATTTTGATGCCATCCCAATTCTGAGTCAGCATATCGGGTATGCTATTATCCATCAAACTCATTTTGATTTTGCAACTGGAATAATTGGTTTTATTGGGGATAGGATGACAGAGGATCGAGATGTTGTTTATTTTGCTAGATTCTGTCAACTTATTTATACGTATTGTACTGCTGAACCCCAGTTAGTCAGCACTCAAACCCCACCTTTTAAGGTTGCAAAAAGGTACTTTAACGACCTGATAAATGCTGACACAAAGAAATCAATGGTGAGACAATTACAGATTCCTCAGTCTGTGAAACAGATTCTGGTAAATGCTGATCCAGCTACTTACAAATCTGTTTACTCAAATGTTCAACCAACTCACCATAACCAAAATCCATCAACCTCAGTCCCTACCTCTCATTCTACTCAACCTACCCTCAGAACTTATCTCAAATCCTATCTCTCTACTTCACAGAATGCTCAACCTTCTTCTTCAGCACCTACTGTGAAGCCTACATCCTCTAAGCCAAAGAGAACAAAGACTGTTCCTCAAACATCTCAGAAGAAGAGGAGGATTACTTTGAGAGATGAATCAGATTCTGAGGATCAGATTCCATCTTCAGAACCTATGATAGATGAAGCTGAGAAGGCAACTTCTCAGAAGGATTCTGCAATTGGGGGTTCTAGGCTTCTCAAGAGGCTTAGACGTATGACGGTTCCTGCTACTCCCAAGGAATCCAAATCAACAAGAAAGTACAAGAAACAGAGGGCACAGAGGCCAGTTTCAGATGATGAGGAGGAAGCAGCTAAGGAAGGGGATCAGGAATCTCTGATCTCACAAGACAAGGAATTTGCTCCAGTCACTTCTTCTCCATCAACTCCATCTCAGGAACCTGTATCTGACAAGGCTAATTCACCTTCTATATCTCTTGTTGATCCAGGCACAAGTGCTGAAATTGATATTCAGAACTTGGTTGTGCCTGAAATACTTTTCTTAGAAGCTCCAACAGCAAATAATCCTTCCACAACACCTGTTACTGATGCTGTTCAAACTCCTGAGTTATCACTAACACCTTCTCTGCATCAAGATGATGATCAGATTTTAGGTGAGCATCAGGATATGGCTGTTGATCAGAACTTAGTATCAGATCAGCAATTAGAGGATGTTGAAGCCTCCATTGCTACTCATACAGTTGTCTTATCAGAAGATACTGATTCTTTAAGTTCTGATGCTGCAAATGTTGGAGATACTGGTGAAGCTGCTACAACTGTAGATGCTGATGCAGCAGGTCCTTCAGGACATACTCCTCCACTGACTCTTCCTAAGTCTGAACTGCTAAAGGAGTTTGTTATCAGGGATGCACCAGTACCTTGGAGTGAAACTCCTGCAGGTCAGGAGTGGACTAAGGAATGGAACTCAGTTTCATGTGTTCCAAATGCTTTACATCTTGCTGAGCACTTGACTAAAGCTGATGAAATGTTAAATTCTGATGATTTTAAAACTCAGCTTAGGGTCACTGCATTGAGTACTAAACATCTACAAGGTCTTCATTCCAACACTCATGCAGAGCTACACAAGATTCAGGAGAACTTTATTAAACAGGAACAAGTTTGGAAACTTGATAAGAAAAAGTTCTTCCAACCTACCATTGACAGGGTTGCTTATATTGAGAAAACTCAAGAGAAGCAACAAGCTCAGATTGATCAAATTCTGACAAATCAAGCTTCTCAGCAATCGCAACTTACTGAAATCCAGACCTTAGTGGAATTACTTATCTCTCTTTTATTACCTGCTGATGCCAAAAAGGGGGAGAAGGTAATTAAGTCCAAATGCAAAATCAACAAGTCACTGCAAGGAAAGGATGATGGAAAAGATGACCAAGGAAACTCTGGAATGGGTAGTGGTCATAGTCAAGGTAGAAGGTTTACATCAAGACAAGCTAGTCACAGAACAAGTTCTGATACTGGGAAAAGAATAAGTTCTGCTGCTGGTAAAAGGATAAGTTCTGATGAACTTCTAGATCTTGATGAGGAAATGTCAAGACAGTTATTTCTTCAAGAAAATCCAGGGATGGACTTGGAAAGTTTAAAGGAAGAAGAAGCCAGACTTAAATCAGAGAAAGTCACATCTAAATCTGAAGCTTCTGGTAAAAAGTTACTTCCAAAACCTAAAGGCATTGTGATCAAAGAGAGGATACATACTGAAGAAACTTTGGCTAGATCACAACCACAGATAGATCCAAGATCCAAGGGTAAAGAAAAGGTTGGTGAACCTATCAAGCCTTATGTACCTCCTGAGGAAGAAGAAATTACTGTTGGAAAAGGTAATCTTGCTCTGACTTCAAGGAAAGTTCTTAAAACAACCTCTGACATGGCTCAAGTTGTTCAGAGTCAAGAAATTGTAAGTTCTGATATTCAGAAGAAGCAAGTAACCTCTGACACAGCTCAAGTTAACTTGATATCAGAAGGAAGATCAAATACACTCCTACCAGGATTCACTAAAGCAAAACAGACTCAACCTTTGAAGACTACTGCAAGTGGTTTTGAAGCAAGAGTAGTTACTGGAAAGGAAGCTAGAGATAAAACTGGATTGGGAAGTGCTGATGAAAGAAGAGTACACAACACTACCGATGATCCAACTTCCTTGAGTGAACCAGGTATTGGAGCAACTCCTGAGAGATTGAATCAACTAGAATCTGTACAGATGGTTTACCATACCTATTTGAAAGAATACATCATGTTGTATTTCATGACAGATGGTAGGGTTTATCATATAAGACAAAATGCCATTCCATTGAAGTATTTTGAAGAATTGGAGCATGTATTGTTCTTACTTCAAGTGGATGACAGAATAACAGAGACTGCTGCAAACTACTTAAAGGAACAGATTCAGAGACAGAAAAGACTTTATTCTGTTAAGTCTGACAGCAGATATGTTCCAAAGTACAGAAATCACAATGGTGATATTGTTGATATGAAGCCTAATACTGCACAGATCAGAACATATCTTGGTATTAAGGGGCTTGAATTCAATCTAGAGTCTAATAAAGCTTATGTCATAAGACTAGATCGGGAGTTGAGAAAAGCAAAGATTAATGATCTCAGAGCTGCAATATTTCAAACTGGTGAAGATACTGCAGAGCTTAAAGATGTCAAACGGAGAATGATTGATGAACTCAGATATGCTGAGAAATGTTTGTTGAAGAATTATCTCAGAACAACTCCTGACATCAGAGAGATCAGAAAATGATGAAGCCAAGTCGAAGATCTACAACTGCTTAAATTCTGATATTTATACAGATTGAAGTTGTTATCAGAAGTTGAATTGGTAAAAACTTTAAGGACTGTAAGTTGTAGTTATCTTGTCTATTCACTACAAGAAAAAGGTTAATAGACATCACACATTAGACATCGTCCAGTCATGCCACTGATGTCTGATGTTAAATAGATATCATCCCGCGTAAATGTGATGTCTTTCTATTTTTATGACATCATTTATTTTAAAACTGATGTCTTAAGTTCTATAAAAAAAATTGAATGCGCGGCAATCCCAAATTTTTTCCCCCTTAGCCAAAATATTCCCTCTTTACCCAAATTTTACTCCCTCCCATAATCATTTTGTTCCCCCTCTTTCATCTATCAATCACAAAAATTAAAAGAAAAACTAAACCCCCCTCTCTCTGAATAATTCTCTCTCGATCCCTATCACCATCGACTCTCTCACTCTCAAAATCTCCCCCTCTGTAATCCCTCTCATCGTCAAGGAGCCCCTCTTACCATCGTCTAAGCATCATCTCTGTGCTCAACTCATCTCATATCAATTCTATTTACTCTCATCATCTTACTTCAGTTATCTTTCCCCGCTTATCTCTCCTCGACATTCATTTTAGAAACTGAAATTGGCCTTCAGCTCTCTCTACTCTCATATTCTCAACCTCAAAACCCAAGCTTGAAAACCCTAGTTTTTCAAATTGGGTTTTTTTAATTGAAACGCTTGTTTTTAAAATTGGGGTTTTTATAAAATTGAAACCGTTATTTGTTATAAGGAGCACTGTATGATTTTTAAATTACTAACTATTTTGAATTTATTTTTGTACAGGACAATTGTTGTTTGATTTTGGTTGTGTTACTGGCATGTTATATTTGTGCAAGAGTATGTATTATGCAAAGGCATGCGTTATTTTCTTCTTATATTATTCTTAAAATTAAAGAGCTCTACTTTTATTAATTGCGATATTTTAGCTTTGTTTATCTTTCTCTCTATTTAGCTTGTAGTTCTTTTTCTCTACAATATATTAAAGTTGCAGATGGAACAACAGTCTCCTTATAGTATAGCAAACAAATAGTACAGGTTTGTTACTTATTCATGTGCGACATCTATTTGTTTGAAACTTTAGGTGATGTGATTTTATGTGTTCTACTTATTGGATGTAATAGTCTCTGATAGAGATAGTGAGACACTTGATTATGATTAAATTATATGTTAAACTCCCACCATATAATAACAGGAAAGTAGCTGTAATTACTAATGTTACACATGAATGTATAAGATATGCTCATATACATCTAGTCTTTTTATATAATAAAGTTCAAATTCATGATAACTTATTCAGTTACATATTGAAAGGAGAGATGTATCAAGTGCCTCTGGTAAGGATTAAATTTTATTTGTAAAAACAGAGCAGAGAGTTGCTGGAAATCATATATGTAACACCTAAGGTCATCCATGATAGCCTCAACCCTATAGCTCTGTAATAACCCTACTGAGGTTGAGCAGTTCAGCCAGTGTGGTTGCTCATAATCATGCCAATATATATTAGGTTAATTTAGACTGTTTGCATAATAACCAAAAAAATCAGAAGTATTTAACTGTAAGCTAGAGCTAGTTAATTATAACTTACGAGGCAAACACCATTCCTGGTCTTTTGCTTAGTTTCTATATGTCTCTAGGCTGCTACTAGATTTTAATAAAGCTTCCGGATACTCAAGAGTCTAATATATTGAAAAATTCGTTCTAGCACAAGAAGTTAGTATTGATATATGTTTATTCAAGTGATGTTAACCATCAATTAAAGTTTAAAAGTTCTTAGAAGAAGTATAAATCTTTGTTTTGAAATATTTGAAATATATGAAATCTGGTAGGACTCAAACAAAAAATTACCTGGGAAGAGCTTGCCAATGAAGAATAAATTTTTGGAAATCTAGAGGATCAAGATAGCAGTTTGCTTTAATGCCTTCACAAATTTCCGTCTCCCCTATTTGGTTTTAGAAGGAATGTCTTAAAGACATATCCCAGCACAATTAGGTTTTTTTGTAGCATTTTGCTTTTGAGTTTTTGTGAAGGCCTCAAGGCTTATCTATGGTTAGCCGAATGCATAACACCCCCAATTTTCTTGTATGCCTAATATATAGATTACTACTGTCTGTTCTACGTACGTACATGCCATCTCTAAGAGGCGCCAAGGAAGGGAAGCTCAAAATATTGTAAAAGCAAGTTCTTTGCTGTTTTCGTATATCTCTATTAGTTATATGCAACCAATTAAATTAAATGATGAGTCCGGAAAAATTTTGGTTCATGCAGGTATATCTTGCAAATTTGCGCGTGAAGAAAGTTGGCACAAACATACTTATCACTACATATGAGCCCCTTTTAATAAAGTAAGTCTGAACAACTTTTTCTGGCTATATAAATCACCGTTCCAAGGTTTTGTTTTCCTTTAGCTGAGATGCATGTCTGAGTTAAGTACGGTACAATATCACATACCAGACATGGACATTTAGTCTGGCAAAGTTAATAGAATTTTAAAAGGAGAGCAGTAGTAGCAGTAATTTACAATAATGTTAAATATTTAATCAATTAATCTAGTGTCATGATAGTTTTAGAAAATGTTGAGTAGAAGGTAATACATATATGATAAAAAGAATATCGTAATTTGTATTTATCATGCTTTTTACTTGGCTGATTGTATATATAGACCAATAATTTTAGAATATTAGTTGATTTTGGTTTTTATATTATCATTGGTCTACGTGCAAAGTCTGCACATCAACTTATCAACACAAAAGTCTACACATAATCACATGTGTATATGCCTTATAATTTTTTTTGTCAGGGTATATACCCTATAATCTAAATTTAAAGTACTAAACGTTTAGACCAGATACATTAAATAATTGATAACTGAATATGAAGGTCCTCAGTTAATTAATTCTAGAGAATTTATGTAATTTTAATTGATTTGTTATTGTAGTTTAGGAGCACGTAGGCTTTATAAATTTATTATGATGTATAATGGTCAAGTAAATAGATGCATTATATTTTGATATTGATTATGCATTGCTTGACTGGAATATGCTGGTTGTATCATAGTTTGTTAAGAAGGAAAAGAGGCTACACCTGTTTTTTACACTTTATCGTTGTTGCAGCCATTTTGTGAGAGTGCCAACGCAGTCAGATCTGGTTTAGCTGTACCTGCAGCACAATCTGAATTTATGCCAATGGATGATGTTTTTAAAGCAACAGTCTTAAGCTTCAGAGTCCTCAACTAGAGTCTTTTCGGTAGTCATGCTTAAGAATCCATAGTATGGCTGATGAAGCACACCTTAACATTGTCTTGCTTTCTTCTCCAAGCGGAATCATCAGTGTCTTTAGCGTTACTAGGAAAAAAATCTGATAACCAATATTAAAATTTTGCCTAAAAATGGGATTTTAAGGAAAATATAGGTTGGTTGAACAATTTTTTTGGTTATTATGCAAACAGTTGAGATTGTAGTTTCACCCCTACTGTTTTAACATCACTATGTGCTATTTTCTTATTAATTTAGAGTTCATTTGCACGTTTGATCTAACTGCAATTAGATGTTAATGGTAAATCATATGTTTTTGAGGGTTGACATGGGCGGAATTAGGGTAATATACCTGACAAGTGTGTTTGTAGTAGGCGAAATCCAGACAAATGAGTAGTACTAACTACAAAAACGCAAAACATACAAAATTACTTACATTTATGTGTAATAACTTGATTTGGTTTAACACAATGCAGGTGGCGGCAAAGATGTGGAGATTCTTCTGTATACCGTGGTAATAAAAACTGACTTGATACCTTTTGGAATTGGAATAGTAGGTGTAGTGTCTATTTCACACACCCCACACCTTATTTCTATTCACGTTTCTGTGTGTTTGTAAATTTAAATTATATTTTACAAAAAACAGCCAATATTTTTTAACTATTTTGAATAAGCATCAACAGCTTTTTAGTCCTTTTTATGTGCAATTGGTATATATATTAAATTATATTTTTTGATTAGCTGTAGTGTTGTCTAGAGGAGCTGCAAATGGCACTCAGTTCAAAATGGATACATCGAACACGACAGTGAGTCTAGTTCTTACAGATATCTTGTCATATTTGTTTCTTTATTTTATAGGTGTTTGTGGGAAGACTTAATTCTGAAATAACTGATGAAGAACTTAGGCATACATTTTCCGAGTATGGTGAGGTTCTTTGGGGCCAGTTGGGAAAGGGTGTGGTTTTGTTCAAATTTCTAACACGTATCCATCTACGAGTTAGGTTACTTACTATGTGCCTTTATTTATGGGTGGTGATGACACAGAGGTTACTTACTATGTGCCTTTATTTATGGGTGGTGATGACACATAAACTGTTGATAGACGGAATGTGTTGCGGAAGCAGATTAAGGCCAATGTAATTATTGTTGCAGCAAGTGGTAAATATTTAGAAGGTATATTCATTTGCACTACTTGTGTTAATTAAAATCCAGCTTACTATTAAATATAAACGTCAATCAGCTAAGATAGATGTTATTAGATAAATTTATGTGTTTACTAATTACTACTCAGTATGTTATATAATGAACGCTAAACATATATAAAATTAAAATCGCTACTTGGCTATATTGTTTGGAATTTTGACTTTTGTTGCATTAGTATTTCTACCTATGTGATCAGAGTGTTGATAGTGCTATAAAAAATATGTTTGACCATTATATTTTTACATATAAGTACGGGATGAGATTGCATATTAAAAGACATAATAGAAACAACTAAGAGTGTAAAACTCTACCCTTTGATTTCTCACCGTTCTGCTTATTTTGTACCCAGGTCCTCAATATTCCAGCTAAAATCTTCCAGTCAATTGATTTAGCATGGACATTGCTAAGAATCTTTCCCCGTGAGCTTCTCCATCGTATATCAGCAAAGACATTTGATCAGTTCTACAGTCGAGATGCAGCCAACTGATGTTGGAAACGAAATCTTTAGTACTTAATTGCATGTTCACTCGTGGGGCTTGAGTTTTGTGTTCAAGGTGCAAGTACAGTAATGATGAAGGTACATGTCTGCATTTCCATTATTGTCTTTCAGATTTGGCAATGTTTAAAGTGAGTTCAAGAGATCCTACCAGCCATTGTACGGTTACAACGCTTGTTTACTTATTTATTTCTTTTAGTGTGAAAGCTGATTTTTTGGGGTATCCATTTGAGTAATAAAATTTTCAATGTAAAATGCAGTTTATTTTGATGATGATAATGGACCAGATTATGTATTTAAGCATGTATTCAAATCATATTATTTCTTTAGTTTACCTGAGTGCAAGTTCCGTATATTTGATATATGTTAGTTACAAAAGCAATTGTACATCACTTTTAAAGAAGAAAAATTGATGTCAAAAAATTTAATGTACATCGCTTTTTGATAAAAAACTGATGTCAAAGATTGAAATGTTCAAGTCTAAATTGAACATAGACATCACTTTGTTTGGGATAAAACTGATATTTATGTGACAATATAGACATCACTTTTAAAGAAGAAAAACTGATATCAAAAAATTTAATGTACATCGCTTTTAGATAAACAACTGATGTCAAAGACTGACATGTTCACGTCTAAATTGAACATAGACATCACTTTGTTTGGGATAAAACTAATGTCTATATGCCAATATAGACATCACCTTTCACTAAAGAAATCGATGTTTAATATCTGATTTTACATCACCCAAATGAAAATATTCGATGTTAATGTGGAAAAAAACATAGCTCATTATATGTTTAATCTGTTGTAATAGGTGTAATTTATATATTAAATTATTTATTTCTAATATTTTTTGTAAAAAAATAATGCATGGACATCATCTTTTTTGCCAGAAACGATGTCTAAGCCAGTAAAGACATCGGGTTATGGCCGATGTCTAGAATAGACATCACCGACATCAACATCGGTTGCTAAACAACATAGACATCGGCCAAAAACCGATGTCTATGGACTTTTTTCTTGTAGTGATTTCTCATGCATTTGTACTTAATGTTTTTGACATCATCAAATATCTGTTTAACTTGTATATTTTGTTAATTTACAAGTTGGGGGAGATTGTTAGATATATTTGATAATGTCATGGCTAATATGTTTTATGTTTAGATTTCAGATCTTATTTGAACAGAACAAATCAGTACTTAACTGATCAGTACTTATACTGGAAGTCAGAACTTAAGGGATATCAGTACTTATGATTCAGGAGATAGATATCAGAACTTAAGTGCTGAAGGATGATCAGATAAGGACAGTAGCTGATTAAAGTTAAGAAGATCAAGATAAACATAAGAAGAGATATGCATGAAGAAGGAATTCCGTGAAGAATGGAATACTTGGAATAGAAGATATCTGATTGATATATTTTAGGAAGCAGAATTATATTCCATATCAATTAGCGAATATCTTGTAACTGTGTAGTATATAAACACAGAAATAGAGTTTACACTAGATGTGTTATCATTATCGAGAATATTATTTAATATAACTCTAGAAGCTCTCGTGATATTTTGTTCATCACTGAGAGATAACAGTTCCAGATTGTAACAGAGTTTATTGTTTAAATAAAGTTTGTTTTCTGTTATATAAGTTCTTGAAGTTTGATTTGATTGTAATAAACACTGTATTCACCCCCTCTACAGTGAAAGTGTGACCTAACACAACTGGTTAAGGACGAAAGTGGGAAGCCTGTCAATCCCACGATGTTTAAGAGCCTTGTTGGAGGTTTAAAGTATCTGGTCCATACACGACCAGATATTGCATACTCAGTAGGGGTAGTTAGCAGGTTCATGGAGTGTCCTACCATGATGCATCTAAATGTGGTTAAACGTATATTACGTTATGTCAAAGGGACAGTAAACTACGGGCTGATTTACTGGAGAGGAACAGAGAACTACATACTATCGGGGTACTCTGATAGTGATCTTGCTGGGAATATTGAAGACAGACGAAGCACCGGAGGTATGGCCTTTTATTTAAACGAAAGTTTGATCACTTGGGTGTCACAGAAACAGAGGTGTGTGGCTCTATCCTCCCGCGAAGCTGAATTTATGGCTGCAACTGCAGCAGCATGTCAAGGAGTGTGGTTACGAAATCTGCTTATGCAAATAACTGATATGAAGCATTGTCCGGTCACTATATATGTTGATAATAAGTCCGCGATTGATTTAGCAAAAAATCCTGTTTTCCATGGACGGAGCAAACACATTGATATCCGTTATCATTTTATTCGGGAATGTGTTGAGCGTGGTGAAATAACTACTAAGCATATACCTACTGAAGAATAGTGTGCTGATGTTCTGACTAAAGCCATGTCCACTGCGAAGTTCGAGAAGATGCGTGCCCTGTTGGGAATCCAGAATCCGCAAAAACGAGTTTAAATTACGGGAGAGTATGTAGGTGTGTAATATAAACTGGTTTGTTTGTCTGAGTATTCACTAAGCCACGTATCAGCTAGGAGAATAAGTAAAATGCCGTTTCAGTGTTTTTAGGATCAGAAACAAATAAGTGGAAGTAGTGGATGTTAGTTAGGAGTTTGATGCTAGTTTTTGGGAGTTAGTCATTTGCATTGTTTTAAGTATCTGAGCATGTATCCAGTTTTTTTTAAGTGTGTGATATATAAAACTTTGAGTAAGTTTGTTCACTCTCTGTCAAATACACGATAGTATTAAATCTGTAGTGGGCATTCACAGGTGATCCACAAACTGAAACCTACAATCTCAACATCCCCTACCGCCAATTTCAACCATCGTAAAAGGGAGGCACTAGTTTTTGAACTATGATTTTGAATTGACATGTATTGAGAAGAATGTAATCAAAAAAATAGAATGTTATAAAAGATTAGGGTGAAGCTATAAATTAGGTGAGCAATTACCAAAGTTTCCATATTAAAATATGGTACTACTCGGGGGATCATTGTAAAAAAACAAGCGGGTTTATGTGAAAATGGTGAGTAAATTTCTGTCTCCTAAATTCAAATACATTATTATGGCATAATTATTGAAAATATTTCAAATTCATAAATAATCATTCAGTGCACTAATTCAATTACATAATGTATACAATCTACCTATACTATTATATTAAAGACGAAACATTAAAAATTTGGTTGTTTTTCTTTGGTCATTGTCAGTCGAATTAAATGGGTAAGAACTGTTAGATATAATATTAAATATTATTATTCAAGTGATATAAGACTGAATTATACGAGTAACATATTATTAAAATAATAATTTATAATATATAATGATAAAAATAACGGTGCATGACACGGGTTATATACTAGTTATTATTACAAACCAAACATTAAAAATTTGATAAGTAGTTATTTTTTACTACTTATTTTTTTGATACTTGATTGTTTTACTTAATTATCCTCGTACTTATTTTTAACTAATTACCTTTATTTAAAAATCATTATTTTTCTATTATCACTTCTACTAACTTATAATTTGATCGATATATTATTTAAAATAATTGTTCTTCAATTACTTTATCTTATGGCGACCCAGCCAGACCTTTTTTCCGGCCACTCAAACCGATTAAAAAAATCGGTACTTAGTTGGGTTAAAAAATTGAATTAAATGAATTGATTAAGGATATTAAATTGCTAAATTATTAGACACAATCTCCTTATCCTCCTAAACTAGTAGTACAACTACTTATCCTCTAATCTAAAAAATACAACTTGTTCCTAATTATTTTATTTTATTTAGTATATATTTATAATGATTATATATTTATATAAATATATAAAAGTTAAACTTATTATATGAATGGATAAATAAAATTTTAAAAATATTTAGTGTTAATGAAAATTAGTGCTTCGTAATAGTGAAACGGTTGCAACTTGGATGCTCTAGTCTTGCTGCTACCACAATGCGAGCAATTACATATTTTTATGGCCAATGACGTTACTCCTGATGTGTCCCCGTGTAATTTTTGGGCATAATGATACACTGTTTTTATTATTTCAGGATAGAAATAAAAATTATTTTAGTGAAATTATTAATTTATTAATTATAATTTTCTTAAGGTTGAATTGTATACAATAAGGAAAATATCACATATTTATAACTTTCTAAATATTTATATTTATTAATTGTTTAATTTTCACTCTTCATTATTTAATTTGAAATGAAATGTTATCTAGGTGGCAAATATTCCCCTCTTAGTAAATATGGTAAGTTTCTAATCTTCGGTTAATAAATTTATAATTTAATTTCAAGTATTATTATTCTGTTTATTAATTTATTGTATTATGATCAATACCGTTAAAATAATGTTTTCAATCCAAAGAAGAATAATTAGTAAATCATTTTAGAAAATCAATTATGTCCTTTTGTTGCCCAAAATATTAGGGGAGAGGCACAAGTGATTCCATAGCAGCATGTGAAGTTTGACTATTATATTTATCTGTTATATTTATATATCTAAATTAGTATTTTGGATGACATGGCAATAAGAAATTTATTAATATTTAAACATAATGTCCACCCGTCGGGGTTACTTCTGTATTTAGAAATTGCTGACACATCGGTTATTAACTGCCTCTCCAATATATATGTGCGTTAATGTGGGTTCACAGATAAATTTTTGAACAAATCCAACAAGTGTATTGTTTGCCTACTAATAATCTACGATTTCAAATGTTAGTAAAAAAAGGTGACATTTATTTACTAATATACACTACAAAAAAACGGCTAAATACAACCGGTTTAAAATCGATTATATTTAGCTAAATTCGACCGTTTTCGATTGTATTTAGCTAAATACTACCGGTTTTTGGACCGGTTGTATTCGCTCGAGTCATATTTAATAAACTAGTTGTATTTAGTACTAAATACAACCGACTAAATACAAGCGGCTAAATATAACCGGCTAAATACAACAGCTTCCGGTCAAATTTAAATTTTCAAATTAAATTCGAATATCCCGCCCAAATAATCAAATTTATTGCCAAAATTTAAAAGGCCCGCCCAATATATGTTAGTTTCAACCGTATTTGGTCAAAAATAGGATTCTAAATACAACCGAATACTGTTAAATTCACGCACACCAATTTAAAAAAAAAACTCGCTGGAAAACGGAAAATATCCGGATCCCGATGAGCTTAAAAGACGGGTCAATGTATTTCTTCTACATCTCCAGAATCTTATTATGGCTTACTACCCCCAAATATAGGTAGCAATGTCTTATACCACTCAAAAGTCAGAAACCAACTCCATTTTACAAAGGCAAAACCAAAAAATAACTGCAAATGAATCGATTACCCCAAATATGAACTAATTATTCCAGTAAGCTAAAAAAATTATAACAATAAACATAGAACTAGGAACAGCCAAAGCACACACTTATCAACTAAAAACACACCCTTCATCATAACCCAAGATAAACATTCTAAACATTCAAACACAAAATATCAAAAATACACACCAAATGATTACACATACATATCAACAAGAAATCCCACACTTCTCCACGCGCCATCCCTCCTCAGATCCATAAAAAACTTAAATTTATAA
Source organism: Apium graveolens (assembly GCF_009905375.1). Classification (NCBI taxonomy): domain Eukaryota; kingdom Viridiplantae; phylum Streptophyta; class Magnoliopsida; order Apiales; family Apiaceae; genus Apium; species Apium graveolens. The sequence goes on from NC_133647.1 coordinate 204,553,732, forward strand.
ATCTCGAATCTTTCACAAAATGGGTGGAATCACATCATCAATAGCCGTCAAATTCATTTTTTCCGTTAACTCCTCCGTCGTACACGGGGGGTTGCCAACCTAATAAACAAACTAACGAAAAACCCTTCGAACTAAAATAATAAAATAGAAACTTTTGAAAACTTTCTTACCATTCCAACCAAATCGTGAGAAAGACGCAGAGGGAGGGAGAGAGATGGATGGAGCGGTAGGGAGGGAGGAAGACTTGAAAAAAAAACAGGGGAGGGGAAGGTGCGGCGTGAGGGTAAAAAGGGGGGAGGGACGTGTAAGGCTGGTGTTTAGGGTTAGTTTTTTTATATATATAAGTTTGTATTATTTTGGTTTATAAATTTTTTTATAAAATATAATTCTAATCGTTGGATTGTTGTTATAGTAGTTTAATTTGGTTCGTTAGATATCATTCACGCAGATCGCTGACGTGGCTCTCAATACAACTGCATCCGGTCGAATTTAGGAGTGTCAATTTTAAATATTATTATTATTATTATATAATTTGTTACTTTTATAGGACATATAATATAAATTTTAAAAGATTATAATATTCTAAATTTTAAAATTTATTTTTGAGAACTCGCTATTTTAAGATTATAATATTATATAATTTTCCTTAAAAGATTATAATATTCTAAATTTTAAAATTTATTTTTGAGAACTCGCTATTTTAAGAAAATTTGAAATTATGATTTTGATCGATTTTATCATAAATACTACAAATAGGCATGTGGTGAAATTTTCTATTATGTTAAATTAATTATTTTTTGTTAAAATAATCAAGATATAATAATTAAAAATTATTGAAATTTTGCACATATCATTTTCTTTTAACCGTTTTAACATTTGTACGGTTAGATCATTCGATATTTATTCTCAATTTGAGGAACATTCTAGGGTTATGGTCGAAATATTGGTTGACTATTAAGATAACAAACGAAATTCATTTATTTTATTAAAAAAAATTGTCATATCACTAAAATGTATAGATCTTGACATTTTTACGGTTGGATCATTCATACACATTTTTTTAAAAATTGAAACATTAATATGGGACTAAACCTAGTGAGAATTACTAGTCAAACTACTAGATGACTGTTAAAATAACTAACCAAACACATTAATTTTTTCCTAAAATTTTTATCATATCATTAAAATATATAAATCTTGATATCTAAAGTTGGATCATTCATAAATATTTTTTAAATATCAAAGCATCTGTACGGGACGAAACACTAATAATAAGTACTGGTCAAACTAGTAGTTGACGGTTAAAATAGCAAACCAAATAAATTTATTTTTTTCTAAAGTTTTTATCATATCACTAAAATATATAGATCTTGACATCTGTAAGGTTAGATCATTCATAAATATTTTTTAAAAAATTGAAACATCAATATGGGACTAAACATTATTAAGAAGTACTGATCAAACTACTAATTGACTGTTAAAATAGAAAATTAAATACATTTATTTTTTTCTAAAATTTTTATCATGTCACTAAAATATATAAATCTTGACATCATTAAGGCTGGATCATTCATAAACAATTTTTAAAAAATTGAGACATCAGTATCAGACTAAACATTAGTAAGAAGTACTAGTCAAACTAATAGTTGACTATTAAAATAGAAAATCAAATATATTTATTTTTTTCTAAAATTTATATCATATCAGTAAAAGATATAGATGTTGACATCCTTAAGGTTGGAGCATTAATAAACAATTTTTAAAAAATTGAAACATCAGTATGGGACTAAACACTGGTAAGAAGTACTGGTCAAACTAATAGTTGACTGTTAAAATAGGAAATCAAATACATTTATTTTTTTCTAAAATTTTTATCATATCACTAATATATATAGATCTTAACATTCTTACGGTTGGATCATTCATAAAAAAATTTAAAAAATCAAAATATCGGTATTAGACTCACACTATTAAGAAATACTGGTCAAACTACTGATTGACTGTTAAAATAGCAAATCAAATACATTTATTTTTTCTAAAATTTTTATCATATCAGTAAACTATATAGATCTTGCCATCCTTATGGTTGGATCATTGATAAATATTTTTAAAAAATTGAAACATCAATATGAGACTAAACACTATTATGAAATATTGGTCAAACTACTAGTTGACTATTAAAATAACAAACCAAATATATATTTTTTTAAAATTTTTATAATATCACTAAAATCTACAGTGCTTGCATCTGTAAGGTTAGATCATTCACAAAAGTTTTGAAAAAATCAAAATATCAATATGAGACTAAATACTAGTAAGAAGTACTGGTCGAACTACTTTAGTATTAAGATCTCACCCCCTAAATTCAATTTGTAAAAAAAGTTAAAATTTAAATAATAAAATTACTTACATTTTTTCGTAAGCTTTTTTTTGACGATTTTCATATCCGTATGGTTGGATTATAATTTAAAACAAATACAAAATAAATTGAAACTCAAACTATAAATATGAATTGAACCATAAATATCTAACTACCATAATAATCTTTTTTTCAAGAACTAAAATATAAATTTAGTGTATATTTTATTCTATATTTTTTTCAGAAATTTTCCGCCATTTTTAAAAATTGAATTCGACCGAAATCGGTTGAATTTAGTACAAAATTAGTTGGCGGGAAAATTCCCTCCATTTTTTTTGCAAGGCTAAATTCGACCGAATATAGTTGAATTTATGATCACGGCAAAACTCAACCGTATACGGTTGTATATAAATATGGTTGTATTTATTCGGTTGTAATTAGTAAGGCTAAATTCGACCAAATGCGGTTGAATTTAGGAGCACGGCTAAACTCAACCGTATACGGTTATATATTAATACGGTTGTATTTATTAGGTTGTAATTAGTACTAAATTTGACCGCGTAAATACGACCGTATATAAATACGACCGCATGTGATTGAATTTAGCCGCACCCTTAAATTCAATCGAAAATGGTTGAATTTGATGTCGGTTGTATTTGTGCGGTTATATTTAGCCTTGTTTTCTTGTAGTGATATAATGGTAGATAATTTATTGATATGTAAATGTTTAATATCTTGTAGTGATATTTTTGGGAAGCAAAATATATACTTGAGGAGAGAATTTTGATTTTTCTTGTATTTTATAATTTCTAATATATAAATATTTGTTTAGAATTAGGATATGAATTATGATTAGGTTAGACTTTGTCATTTATTAAGTTTTGTTTATGTTTTTGGATAATACAACTATACGGATATTCATTTTTTGATGATTCAATCATTATTTATATTTATATTTATATTCTATAATTAAGTATGAACCACTTTATATATATAATCAAGCTTTGAATATAGTCTCGCAAATGTAGCCCTTCCATAAAGGGGCGATCAATGAAAAATCCTAGCAATTTAGCATCTTTATATAAAGTATCGTAAACAGAATCCTGAAGGCCATCTCTCAAGGCCATCTCACAAGCGTTTCTCTTGACTCATATCTACAAACCCCGCCTCCAGTTCTCAATCGCCTGAACCCAAAACAATATAAAAAAATGGCACTCAAATCTCCAAACCATATATCACCACCTCTCAATCATAGGTCAAGTCCGTAAAAAAATCGCCAGGTTTTCAAATTCGCGGCATCTCTCTCAAGCTCTAGGAAGAAGAGCCAGATAAGCTCATTTAGAACCTAGAGAGTCAGGCTGCTATTGAGTTCTTGGCTTCTCTTGATATGAGTGATGTTCCGAGATTGTGTTTAAAGACGATTCAACTTTAATTTCTGTTGTTTTTCCCGATTATTATGGAGTAAGTGGTGGGTTTTAGGGAAGATTTATTTTGTCCTAATTGTAAAATTATCTATTTTTGTAATTTTAATTAAATTTGTCTTTGTCTGATATGTGTAACTCTGCTAGTAGTAGCAATATCAAGGATGCAAATTCTACCAGCACTGTTAGCGCACACAAGATGTTTGATGTAATGCCTAGTTAGAAAAAGGTGATGGTTTTAGTATTTTTTTTTATCATAGGTAACCCACAGCCGCTACCCTTTGGGTGCGCACTGGGTAAACCCTACGGGCTCACGCAATAGCCTGCAAAACATGTGAACCACGGTAAACCGCATTTAAGCGACAGGCTCTGACTCAGGAGGCATAATCATAAATTCTCCTCCTGTGGGATTTGAACTTGTGATCAAGAGGATAGTTATCCCCTCTTTAACCAACTGAGTCAACCCTTGTTGGCTGGTTTTAGTATATTTTAGTATATTATAATAGTATTTATAGGGTTTTTTAGCCATTTAGGGGTTATTTGATAACCCCTGAACCGAATAAAATGACGAGATGGAATGAAATGATTCGGATCATTTGGTTGGTAACTAAACTTTTTGGATGACTCAAAATATGTCTCGATGATTGGGATTAAAAGACTAAGCCGAATAGTCCATGAAATCATGATAGGTATTTATATATGTTGTCTAGCAATTTCAGTACTATCTGTTTTCTATTAGTGTTAATTATTTTAAATAAATTTATTAATTATAATCCATAATAGAGAATATTGATTCAAATATTTATAACTAAATAGACACATTTTTTGTGTATAAAAATTTCTATTAAAAATAAAAAGTTGTAGAATTAACTTATATTATATATATATATATATTCATTTATAATAATAATATATTAAAGTAGTATACAAAATATATTAAATGTTATGTTCAAGTTTTATAATAAATTTTTGTAAATGTTATACTTATTGGATGAAACAAATTATTTTGAGCTCATATGCAAGTTATTCAGATTTATCAAAGAATTTAGTCATCCAGATATTTTAATCATTCAAAAATTGTGATTCAGATTTAACAAATGAACTCTAAATCTGTTTGTTGACATTGTCTTTTTATATATTTATGTTTTATTAGTTGCAGATAATATCGTGTAGAATTGTGCTTGTTGAAATGACACGATCCAAGATGTTCTAGTTTTGTTAAGTTGAAATTCAAAAATGAAATTTGTTGTTTTTTTTAAAATATGGTGTTAATATAAATCGACTGTGTTAAGTGAAATTAAGTAGAATGTTCCGTCCAGGTTTGGTCAAATTTAACAAAGGTTTTTTGACAGGATTTAGTTAAATTTACTATTTAGGCGGGATTTTAATTTTTTTTTGAAAATTTTGGTGTGATTTTTAAAATTTTAAAAAGTGGGGAGGGGTTTTTTAATTTTTCAGGGATATAAATACTACCAAAAAATTAGTTGAATTTAGTATAAATACGACCGACCTACTAAATATCACTCCAACATGTACGATCGGTCCCAAAATCAGTCGCATTTAGTTAAATTCGACCGCTAGTAGTTGAATTTAGTTAAATGCGACCGATTTTTGACCGGTTGTATTTAGCCATTTTTCTTATAGTGTTTCTCGTGATCTGTGATGTGAGTAGCTCTATGCACATATTTATACCTTTTTCACTTTTTATTTTTTTTTAATTTTGTATTGTAGGCACATTGATCCTTAACGAGATTGTTTTACTTCTAGAGGCACTTTGACCCTTCAAGGGAGTACTTTTGTTTTTTGGGGCTCTAGGTACATTCGTCGTTCGTGGGATTTGATTAGATTAAGATACAGTTTTTATTTGGTTAAGGATTGGAAATAGTTTGTTGACTTAGAATCAGTAATTTGGAGTTTGTTTGAATTGATTATTAGTTTAATTTTATTACTGGATTATAGTTTTGATGGTTACATATATGTTTTAGTTTTTAAGTTTCTTTGGTTGTTGGAGATCATGAATTGTTCTCTTTCTCCGACTGATTAGATTTCTTTTTTATTTTGATTTCGGTTTGGATATTGGATTGTTCTATTTTCTTTTGTGTTGATGCATCTTTGGAAAGATTCTCTTATATTATTGTTCTTTGAATTCTCTTAAAAGATTTTCGTTATTTTGATTTCCTGAATATACTTATTGATTCGTTTCGATACTCTTATTTTCTCCAATATTGCAGCCTTGATCGTTTGGTCATGTGGCTTTGTTTATTATTTGGAAAACTCTCGATCCACTATATTGAGTTTGAAGGGGATGTTATTATATATAATATTATTATTATTATTATTATTATTATCGCATAGTTTAATTATTACTATAATTTTTGTTAGGATTTTTTTCTTTTTAATTATTTCATTGTTGGCTATATATGCCCCATTCTTATTTTATTATAATCGATAACAAATTATAATATAATAAAATCCTTCTATTTTCTCTTCTTTCGATACTTTATCAGAGCGATTTATTTTGAGTTTCTTTATAATTTTGCCCCACAAAATGATACAGTTACGTGCACGGGCCACATTACATCACCATCAAAATGATGATTACCTTCAATTGCCCACAACAGACACTTGAATGTTGGTTTGTTGATCCTGGAAGAACTTGCAACCAGGCTTACAATGCCCCTGTCAGCTAGAGGTAAGGAAATTTTCTTTCCTAGATTTATCATGTCCACTTTAAATCATAAAGTAGCAGATATACACTTATTGAATGGTATAAATAGAACAAAAATAGGCAATTGTAAGCAAGTGTCTAAAATAATATTTGGCTCACTTACTACAAAGAAGAAGGTAAATGTAAGTCTGAAAATCACTCCATTCATGTTGGAGAGGTTTAAGACTTACCCTTACCCTATGCCTGACATGAGATCAAATATACAATCTAGAACAGCTATGATCCCTGAACCTGTGGAAGTACAAATACAGGAACACCCATAGGGATCTTCCCAAGCTGCAACCACTCTTTCAAAACCTCTAGAAGCTAGGCAACCAACCACCTCATCTTCTCAAAAGGATGATGTGAGTAAAAAGAAAAGAAAGGGGGTAACATTAGCAGTTATAGCTAAGAGTGGTGAGGATATTGCAGAAGCTGAGTCACCTTTGGTCAAGAGATCCAAAAGAAGTAGGAAAACTGAGCTGACCACTCAAGCCTTCTTTGTATCCTCCCAACAGGATGCAGTTGTAAAAGCACCTAGTAGTGAGTCTGCACAGCCTGCACTTGAAGCAATTCAAGTGTATGATAGGAGAAATAAGGATGGCACACAATGCGAGGGCACATCTTTTGAAGCTCCTTCATCCATTCGGGGGGAGCTGCCAATACTCACACCAGAGCAACAATCTCTCATATCTAAAATTTCTTCTCTTCCAACTGCACTTGAATCTAATTCTCAAGTGCAAGAAAATCAAGTGACTTGGTTCTAGAAACTATGCTCACCACCCAAACACCTCATTTAGATGGTGAGAGGCTACTAGCTGGGGTAGACCTTGATGATACCATCAAAAATATGGGGGATTCATCATTTTTCACTGAAGTCCCCATGGAGATACCAAATGTACCTTCATGTGTAAATCAATCTTCACAGACTGTAAGGTTTGGGGGTATTACTCCTAAGGGGGAGCTACCTAAATCCTCTCCAATTCAATTGGAGGTTCCTCATGTAGGAACAGCTCCCTTCAAAACCCTAGCAGAGATTGCTTTGGCAGTTGATGTGAGGAGTACAATTGCCAATGATCCTGACATAGGGGAGGCAAGTATAGCACATTCAAGTGCTAGTGTGTTGCAAGACACACAAGGGTTTGAGACTGGTGCACATGGCAGTAACCCAATCAAATCCCCTTCAATTCAATTGGAGGTTCCCACAACTAGTGTGGAACAACAACTAGCCATAACCATAGAGCAATCAGTGAGTAAAACTGTGACTTCAGTCACAGGTGTTTCTGAACCTTCAACTTCACAACCTCAACAATTACACCTTATCTCTCAATGGCTCCAAGACACTGATAATCAACCATCTACAATTGAAGATCTTAGGGTTGATCAACTTGGTGGTCTGGCTCAAATCTCACAACAGCTTCTCACATCAAATATTGGGAAATAATATTTGATGCCTTATTAGCAATTGAGATGAATGCCTTATTAGCAAAATTCAGAGAAGAGTACATTACTATCTTGGGAAGCAATGCGAGATCTCTCACTCCACAAGAGGTTTATGATGCCATCAATGAAGTCTACAAGGCTCAAGTCAAGGCTTTCCACAACTTTGGAAAAGCTCTACAAATAATATTGAATAGTCATCAGGACAAAGTAATGAAGATGGTCAGGGAAAAGATGGACCAAATCATCTATTCACAAACTGAGATCAAAAATCAATTTAAGACCTTCTCACAGCAAATGTCTAGGTATGATGTCAGTGGGGTTGATAACAGTGTAACTCAACTCAAGGACTCTTTTGTAGCCTTGCACAATTAAGTTCAAAATCATATCACTAAATCTAATGACACAAGGTTGAAGTTGGATCAGATGCACACTGCAAGATACACTCCGTCTCCTTTGGTCATGGATTAGATTCAGAAATTTGTGCAAGCTTCCTTTGGCCAATCTACTGCTATCTCTGCTCCAAGCTCTTCCTCTTTAGACATTCAAGCACTCAAGGATCAAATAGCTTCTTTGGAAACCTCCAATGCTTCTCTCAGCACTCAAGTTCAAGCTCTAACTTCTCTAGTCAAAAGTCAACAGATAGAGATCAAGACCCTGATGGACTCTCACAAGCACCTCCAAATGCAAAACTCTGTTGCTTTGGGAGCCATCATGGGCAAGCTCAATATTCCTCTACCATAACTTTCAGAACAGATAAGGCCTGAAATTCCTACTCTCCTTCTCATGCCTGCCAACAAAACTAAGGGGGAGATAGAGGCCAGGCTAGCACAATCCAGATCATCACAACAAGTACAGGTTCCTACACAGAACTTACATCAAGAAGTGGATCTTGATATTGAGATACTTATTAGGGTTGCTGAAGGACCATGTCTGAGCAGAGAGTTTGATGAATTACTTAAGGCCTTAAAAGCTTATCTCAGTGATAATCACTTCTCATATAAAAAGACCCGGGACAAGACAATAAATTTCTACAAAAGAGGATTGTTGTCAATATCAATGACTCGGGGATAGACAGATGCATGCAGGTATCCCTCAATTATCTTATCTCAAAGAGGGCATCTGAGTTGGACATTATGATCAACAAAGTCGGAGTTATAACTCATGAGGACACCGTGCTGCTAACTAAATTAAAGAATGCACATGTGGCTACTTTTCCTGAAGCTTATCTTCAGCCTAGCAAGGGTATAGCATACATCTGTCTAAACACCAAACATTGCAAACATTTTCAAATCCCTAAACATTGTGCCATGGCCAACAAGAAGCTTATCATGACTCTGGAAACTGGCTTAAAATCAAAGAAGAATAAGAATAATGATGATGTAGAGATGATAAAGCTGTTGAGAAGGTACTTGAATGATGTTGAAGCCAACTTGCCCAAAACTGAAAATAACAAGGATGATTGGGATGATGATGAGCAGAACAAAGATGATCAAAATCCTTTTGGCTCAAATCCAAGTCAGTCCACTAAGCCATCTGGCAGCAAGGGTGGTGAGAAGAAGTAGGAGGATGATAAGAAGAATGATGAGAAGAAGAGAACTGATGAGAGAAGAAGTAAAAGAAGACATGATGGCTTGGAACTACACCAAACCATAAAAATCTAAACACAACTAGCTCAAACCTTAGCTCAAAATCCAAAGTCAACTATTTCAAATATCATACCCTTCCAAACTCCTAAGCCTAAATTTCCTTACAAGCAAACTGAAAATTCTTTCCTAAAAATTCCAATCACCACAAGCCAAAAAAGTCTCAAGAAAATCTCAACCCTACCTTTAAACAAGCCTTCACTAAAAGTCAATCTTAAATCTGTTGGAAGAATAACTAAGAAAGTCAAGTCTTCTGAAAAAGTTAAAGTCACTGAAAGGGCCATTTCGAACTGTTTCATGCAATCTGACTTTCTACCTTTAATTTGGTACATCTCAGATGAAGATCATTTTCAACAACTTGATGAGGAAATAGTCAAAGTCTGGGTTGTATCTCTTAGGGAAGTTAGAATTTTCTATGAAGATGGTTCCTCCATCTTTCTTGGCAGTGATCTAATGGATTCTCACTCTCCCACATAAATTAAGAGAATAATAAGTTTGTTAAATGAAAAGGATACCGCCACAAGGGCATGGAGATCAGTTATAGCTGAGTGGTTGATTGAAAGGGAAGAAACAAGAAAAAGGAATGAAGTTGAAGCTGAAGAGAGAAGGAGAAAGTATGATGAAGAAATTGAGATGTTTATAAAAATATCAGAAGAGCTCAAGGTAAAAGGAACGAGCAGAATCTCTAAAGATGGGAAATTTCTAAATATTAAAGCTGGTGGATTCTCAAGATTTAGAATAGATTTTCTAGACAGTGGTTATCCTTAGGTAGCAAGACAAAAACTTGTAGAAGCTCTAAGTGGAACACCTATTATGGAAGAACTGGAAATTCTTGATCATTTGAAGGATGTTCTTAGGGAAGAAGGAGATACAAAAACTGTCTTTACCTGATACTTGTAACCATTGAACTTTGTAAATCTTATGTTGTACAAAAGTTGTAATTCTATCAAGCTTTTTTTATTAATTTTATTTTCTATCATTTTAAACTTGGGGTTAGTCTTGTTAACATGCATGAATTTGTGTTAAGCAATCTTCTCACCAATTGGGGGAGATTGTTGTGCAAGACATGCTTGTACTTTAACAAGACTAAGACAATTTGTCAACCCTAAGTAAGTTGTATTGTTATCTTAATTTGTATTTTGTACTTGTAACACTTAAAGTCTGTAAAAATGTCAAAAGAGTAGACTGGATTCTTTTTCTATAAACAATGTCAAGCTTAAGAATTCTATCTGGAAGAAGATCAAGAAGATCATGCCGCAAAAGAATTATGAAGAAGCTTGGAGTTGAATAAATCTGTTTTAGGAAAAATATTCTAAGTCAAGATCTCTACAAGTCACAGATTTAGTGTTATAGAGAAGTCATTCGAGAACTCCAAATGACTTATCGAGAAGTTAGGAAAGGTACTTGAGAAGTCTCAGAGATATCGACAAGCCAAATTAAAGACATAGAGACTGGAGATATCGACAAGTCATTTCTTCAGTAGAGAACTCAGAGTTATCGATAAGTCAACATTTATTAGAGAACTTTGAGTTATCGATAAGTCAAATGCCATTAGAGAACTCAGAGATATCGATAAGCCAAAATTCACAAGAGAACTCAGATTTATCGACAAGTCAAATTTGACTAGAGAACTTTGAGTTATCGATAAGTCAATAAGCCACTAGAGAACTCAGAGATATCGATAAGTCAAAGTGAAGATATGAGGACTAGAGATCTCTACAAGCCAAATTCTCTTATAGAGAACTCAGGGACCTCTACAAGTCAAATTTACTATGGAGTATTAGAGATCTCGATAAGCCAATATACTTATCGAGATGTCAAGTTCTCTATAGACCAAATGGAGATCTCGAGGTAAAATCTCAAAGTACAAAATTGCAGATCAGTTCAATATTCAAGATTAACAATCAACAAACAATCCAAACAGCTTGATTAACAAGTCTACAAAAAGTAGCTTGAAGGATGTGCAAGATCAATGGTGAAATTTAACTGACAAAGGAAGATCAAAATAAACACATGATGCTAAGATATGCTAAGCCATAAATAGAAGATATACTTTTCTATAAATGGAAATAACAAGTACTGACTGTTTACTCAAGCTAATAGCATATATAATTGTACACTGTGCAAACCAGCAATTAACTGAATTATAAAGTTAACATTATTCCTTTAGTCTAGTGTAACAATTTAGAAAGAAAATCTTGTAACTTTCTCAAGAAGAAGCTAAGTTCTTTATCAATAAAGAGCTTAGAAATTTTGTAGCAAAACATTCTTAATTTTAATATAAAATTAAGTGAGTTTTAAAGATCTGTGTTCTTTATTCTTATAAGCTTAACTTCTGCATGAACACATTTTCATTACAAGATTTAATTTACTTTGTTCAACCATAAAAGATTCAAGAAAAGCTTAAAAATAGAAAAACATATTCACGCCCCTGTGTGTTATGCATTTCCTAACAACTGGTATCAAAGCAAAATCTGAAAGTAAACAGATTCAAGATCTTGGAAGAATGAATACACAGAAAATCAGTAGCATGAAAATTCCTACCTTTGAAAAAGCTAACTACACTCTTTGGAAAAAGAAAATGTTGTTGTTTATCATAATGGCCAATCCACTCTATATTCCGATTCTCAAAAATGGGCCCTTCACTCATATGGTTAGAGTTGAAGAATCAACAGATGGTGATATGGTCATTCCAACTCATTATGCTCCAAAATATCCTTCTGAGTATTCTGAGCCTGAAAAGGAGAAAGTTTCCCTGGATAGTGACTTGCAATTGATATTGATTGAGTCACTTGACAATATGATGTACAAAAACATTATCAACTGTGATACTGCCAAACAAATATGGGAAAAGATAAAAATACTCTATGAGGGTACAGAGGAAGTTAGATCTAATCAAAGAAGGATACTGATTTTACAATATGAGGTTTCATGGCCAAGCAAAAAAAAGTATAACTGATGTGTTTAAAAGATTTAATAAGCTGATTAATGACTTGCAGCTCCATGAAAAATACTATGAAGCTGAAGAAGTGAACTTAAAGTTCTTGCTTACTCTCACTGATCATTTGGAACAGAAAATCACAGCAATTAGGGAAGGGAGAGACTTGAGTAGAATAACACTGGAAGTTCTATATGAAATTCTTAAGACATATGAACTACAAATGATTCAAAGGAAATCATTGAGATCTGGTCAAGGACATTTAGTAGATGGCTCAAGTACTGCAATTGTCAATGAAATTCAAATATCTAATCATGAGCCAAGATCTCAAACTCCAGCTGCCTCAACAAGTGAGGAAAGAATAAATGATTCACAGGAACAAGTTATTCTGGAATTGGAGGAAGATGAATTCTACACTCTTGATGAACTGGATGAGCTAGATCAGTCAATGGCCTATTTGGCTAGAAAATTCTCTAACATTAGAGTAAAGAAGCCAAGATATTCCAAAGGTAAAGGACAGTCTTTCAACAAAGACAATAGATGGATAGGAAAAGGAAAGTACACTTCTGAAAGCAAAAATGTCTACAAAACTGGATCTGTTGACAGGTCTAAAATAAGGTGCTACAATTGTGATGAATTGGACCATTTTGCTACAGAATGCAGGAAACCTAAGAAAGAAAAGAAGGATAAAGCTTACCTTGAACTGGAAGCAAAGTATGAAGCTCTTCTAAAGAAACACCAAAGTAAAGCTTATATTGCAGAGGGAAAAAGTTGGGATGACTCTGAAAATGATGAAGATGAAGAATTTGAAAATTATGCACTCATGGCTTTGGAGCAAGGAGAATCATCCTCATCTAAATCACAGGTACCAACTCTTACCACCATTGATTTAAATGTGAGTTAATATAAGGAAACTGTAGAGAAGATGAGCACATAAATATTTCATATTCACAGAAGGATGGTTGCTGCGAATGAAGAAGTTAGCAGACTGACAAAGATAAATGAGAAGCTTGAGAATGAAAAGCAAGAAACTGAATTGTTGTTGGTGGAGCTTGAAGTTGTAAAACAAGAGAATGTTTATCTCAAGAACAAGCTCAAGTGTGCAAATGAAATTGAAGCAGTGCCAAAGGAGAAGCTGGAAAAGAATGAAGTTAAGTTGAAATCCTTCAAGAATGCATCTGAGTTAATTGTATAGTATCATGAGAAAAACAAACCATGTGCAAACATTGCTATTGTTCTTGACTATAATGCCTTGAACAGCAAAAAGAAAGACATAGGTGACAAGGGAAAAATAACAGAAAATGAAAATGTTCCAGCAATGCTGAAAAAGGTTGCCTCACCTATGTTCAAGGCATGTGAAGTCAACTTCGGTGAAGAAGAATTGATTATCAAGCAAGAAATTGCTGATGAGGACAAAAAGAAGAAAACTTCATAATCAACTCAGTCTTCCAATACTGAAGAGAAACTCATAGACAAACAAAGTCCCAAGACACCTGTTAAAGAAACCAAAACTGAAGATGCAAGAAAGAAAAAGAAAAATATAAATGGGAAAATAGGGATTTACAAAAGCAACAATTTTGCTTATGTTGCAGATGCTCCAAGAAAGAAATATGAAAAATGTGGCTCTGTGAATCACCTAACTCACCTTCATAAAAAGGCAGTTAGCAAGCCAACTGAAGGAGCCTGCAAATACAATGAAGCAAATGCAAATGATCCCTACTCCTTTTGTGACAAGTTTGACTGGATTCCTTGCAACTTGAAAGTGATGAAAAATTGTCACAAACTGAGAATAGACCTGAAAGAAACAAGAATTGGGTCTACAATAGAAAGGGAAAATCTTCAACATTCAATGAATTCTATTTTATCTGAAACTACTCATTCTACTTCTGCTAAATCACTTAACAAGAAGAAAGTACCCAACAATGTTTGGGTTTTTAAACACAGTTAAAACTCATTGTGTGCAGGGCAAAGTGAAGAAAGTCATCTGGATCATAGACAGTGGATGTTCCAAGCATATAACAGGTGATAAAGCCCTGCTTTCACAGTTTAAGGAGAGAGCTGGCCTTTTGGTGACCTTTGGAGACAACAGTAAAGGATTCATAATGGGATATGGCAAGATTATTTATGAAAATATTGTCATTGATGATGTAGAACTGGTAGCTGGTCTTGAAGTGAATCTTATCAGTGTTAGCCAATTTGCAGACAAAGGCTTTGAAGTTTTATTCAACAAAGAAGAATGCACTTTTATCAATAAGAAAAATGGTGAAGTTGCTTTGAAAGGAGCAAGGAAATGAATCTTGTTTTTTGCATACTTAGACTCAACAAATAAGGATGAAATTTGTTGCTTCTACACTAAGGCATCAGAAGAACAAAGCAAGTCGTGGCATAAGAAATTGTCTCACTTGAATTTTAAGACAATTAACACCTTGGTCAAAAAGGAGTTAGTAAGAGATATGCCTGAACTGGAGTTTGCTCAAGTTAAAGTTTGTGAAGCTTGTCAGAATGGAAAAATGAAAAGATCAAGTCACAAGTCAAAAACTGTGAATTCTATAAGTGCACCATTGCAACATATTCACATGGACTTGTTTGGACCAGTAAATGTCTTATCAATTTCAAGAAACAAATATGCACTTGTGATGGTGGATGATTTCTCAAGATATACTTGGGTAGAGTTCATGCACTCTAAAGATGAAACTCCACACATCATAATTGAGCATATCAGGAAGATAGAAAAACAGGCTGAAAATCATAATTGTGTAAAAAGATTGAAAAGTAATAATGGTACAGAATTCAGAAATATAACATTGAGTGAATTTTGCAGAAGTAAAGGCATTGTTCAAGAATTCTCAGCTGCTAGAACACCTCAACAAAATAGAATAGTTGAAAGAAAGAACAAAATATTAGTTGAAGCTGCTAGAACAATGCTGCGAGATTCCAAGTTACCAACAAGTTTCTGAAAGAGGATATTAATACTGTCTGTTACACTCAGAATAGATATCTCATTAACAAGGCACATGGTAAATCTCCTTACTCAATCATGTCTAAAAGAAAGCCTACTGTAAAGCATTTTCATATATTTGGAAGCAAGTGTTATATTTTGAAAGACAACTCTGAGTATGTGGGAAAATTTGACTCAAAAGTCTTTGAAACAATTTTTCAGGGATATTCATTGGAAAGAACATCCTACAAAGTTTATCTGATTGACCAAAAGAAGATTATGGAAAGGACAAATATGATTTTTTATGATGACAAGTGTCCAGGCTTGGAATGCCTTGATGATAATGAAGCTGAAGCCCTTGCATTTGAAAACCTCAACATTGATAGTGATTCTGATGGGGAAGATGAAGTTAATGCACCACAGATGACAAATGACGAGTCTACTGAACAAGAAAATCATATAAATGGAAGCTCATCTTAAACACCTAAATTTGATAGCACAAACTCAGGGGGAGAAAGAGAAGAAGGATTTAGCAGTCATACCAATAATGAAGAAAATGATGAAGGTAAAAGTCAACAAACTCATACAAGAAAGTGGGATAGAAGTCACACTATAGAAGCAATAATTGGTGATCCTAATATTGGTATGAGGACTAGAAGTGCAACTGCTAATGAGTGCTTATATGCATATTTTCTGTCTCAAGTAGAGCCTAAGAAAATTGATGAAGCTCTACAGGATCCTGATTGGATATCTGTCATGCAGGAAGAGCTAAATCAGTTTGAAAAAAAATAAAGTTTAGGAATTGGTTCCTGCACCAAATAATAGAAGCATTATTGGAACAAAACGGGTGTTCAGGAACAAGATGGATGAAAATGGTATAGTTATCAGAAACAAAACCAGGTTAGTTGCAAAAGGTTACTCACAAGAAGAAGGAATTGATTATGATGAAACTTTTGGACCAGTTACAAGACTTAAAGAAATAAGGATTTTTCTAGCATTTGCTGCAGATTCAAATTTTAAAGTGTATCAAATGGATTTCAAGGGTTCCTTCTTGAATGGTGAGCTAGAAGAAGAAGTTTATGTGCAACAGCCACCTGGGTTTAAAGATCCAGAATTTCCAAATTTTGTGTACAAGTTACTCAAGGCTCTATATGGACTAAAACAGACACCTAGAGCTTGGTATGACACACTTTCAAAATTCTTACTGAAGCATGGTTTTACTAGAGGTACCATACACAAGACTCTCTTCTACAAGAAACATGGTGAGGATATGATCCTAGTTCAGATTTATGTGGATGATATCATCTTTGGTTCTGCAAATGAGAAGCTTTGCCAAAGATTCTCCAAGCTTATACAAAGTGAATATGAAATGAGTATGATGGGGGAACTGAGTTACTTTTTGGACTTCAAGTCAGTCAAAAAAGTGATGGGATCTTCATCAGCCAAACTAAATATGTGAAAGATTTATAGAAAAAGTTTGGTATGGTTGATTGTTCACCTGCATCTACACCTATGTTTACTACAACAAAGCTGGATGAAGATAAAAAGGGCAAGAGTGTAAATATTTCAAGCTATAGAGATGATTGGATCATTGCTTTACTTAACTGCAAGTAGATCAGAAATCATATTTGTTACATGTCTATGTGCAAGATTTCAAGCCAATCCAAAAGACTCACATTTGATGGTTGTAAATAGGATTTTCAGATATTTGACGGGAACTCCAAACTTGGGATTAGGGTATCCTAAGGGAACTGGTTTTGAAGCTGTTGGTTACATAGATGCAGATTTTGCTGGATGCAGGGTTGACAGGAAGAGTACTAGTGGAAGCTGTCAATTTCTTGGACAAAGACTTGTATCCTGGTATAGCAAGAAACAACAATCTGTATCAACTTCTACAGCTGAGGCTGAATACATGGCTACAGGAAGTTGTTGTTCTCAAGTGCTTTGGATTAGAAATCAGCTAATGGACTATGGCCGAGTGTTACACCAAATTCCTATCATATGTGACAATACTAGTGCTATATCTATAGTGGCTAATCCAGTTAATCATTCTAGAATAAAGCACATTGATGTGAGGTACCATTTTATTAGAGAATATGCTACAAATGGTACCATTGAGCTCATTTTTATTCCAACAGAAAAACAATTAGATGATATTTTTATTAAATCTTTGGATAAAGCAACTTTTACTAAACTTGTAGGCGAAATTGGAATATTGAATTATTCATCCTAAGGCAAGAACTCAGCTAATGTTTTGTAGCAGATTAATTACTAATAAATCAGTCTTTATTTGATTTAATTGGAAATTAACTGAAATATGAATTATAAATATTTCAGAATCTATGCATATTTATTCTTCAAAATTCAAAATTCAACTTGGATTTTTTTTTAATTTTAAGTAAACTGTTCAATTATTAATTTACATCCTTAATGTGTAAAATTAACACAAGGAAGAATTATATTGAGCAAAAGTATATAGAGAACTGATGTCTCGATTGTGATGCCCTCCAAACCCGGGTCAGAAATTTGGGGCCCACGACATATACACACACCAATTTAAACATGTTTATGAATATAATAATATATGCAATAATCCTACTTACCATAATCAAGGATCGCAACGGTTTAAAGTATGTCCACAAGCCACAACTTTATTTTTTACAAATGAACCAAATCCTAAATTTATTTATCTTACATTTGAAGTCAAACTTTATTACAAACATTTAGCACACATTAAGCCACATAACTTCCGCTAGCTCATTCTACTTCAACCTGTAAACCTAGCTGGCACACTCAATGGGGATCCTCGCCATTACCAGTTTCCTTCTTAATTGGAAAAGAACATCAAATGATTCGCAAGAGTGAGCTAACTAGCTCAGCAAGTCATAATGACAATACTGATATTGTATAATGATCAATTGAAGTGATATAGGGAAATAAGTTTCCTAATAAGCAATGATTAGAATCAGATATTCACTTTTATTTTAAAAACCAAGGTTAGGCTGCTGATCAGTCACGCACTAACCCCGAGCAAGGCTCCCAGCTTTGCTCTATATACTGGATCCAAGGCACATATTGGCCTATTATGACTACGAATTTGGTCTGACCACGAATCTGGTCTATATTTAAACAAATCCAATTCTATAATAATAACATGATAAATAATGTAATTCAATAAACTGAATCATGAACAACATTTATCCTGAAGCATAAGATGATTCACAGTACCATAAAGGTATAACAAGGTAAACAAGAAGATTGACTTTCAATTCAGGGAAAAAATTAGAGTGTAGAAGACCAAGGGTGCAAAGGTTACAAGGAATGGTCTTCTGTTATACAAGGCATAAAGGTTTGTCTGATATGAAATCTCATATCAAGGATCAGTATGTGGTAGATATGTATTTATGGAGTAGTATCGGATATGTGTGGTTCGTATCCAAGAATTAAATAATCAATGGTTTACAAAGAATCAGGCTTGCGGCTCAAGATCAATAAGAATCAAGGTTTAGGGTTAAGTACTTCAAAGTACTTATAATATAGAATATGAATTACTGGGAATAATTGCAACATAATCAAAAGAGTTCAAAAGTATTCACAAGTATACTACAAGAAAGTTCAGGGACACTTGCCTTATCAATTCGCTTTCACTTCACTAACCCTTGTCAATTGGTTCCCACTCACTAATCACTTACTTTCCTTTTCTACGTCTCGCTTCCTTTGTTAGACATCACATATACTTATCAACACCACTTCTCATCTCATTCTATTCGATACAAGCTTCTATCTACCCTTCGTTTTACCCAAATCTGATGTACGGATTAAAAGTTACAGCAGAAACAGTCCAACAATGCACAAACAATCATTTTATACAGCAATCAGGCCACATATAACACATAGCACGTAAGATATTCAATCCAAATAATCTTTCAAAGAAGATTCGGGGTCAAAATGATTTTTCAAGTATTTAATACGAATTTTTAAATATTTTTCGGAATTAAAATTGAACTCCAAATCATTTTATAATAAATAATAGGGTCCGAACACCCGAACTTAACTTTAAAATAATTTTATAATAATTATTGAGCCTTGAAAATAATTTAAAATAATATTTTAAAGCTCGAAACTATTTTTCAGGTTTTTTAAATCAATAATAAATAATTAAATCCAATTATTAAATTAAATAAAATTAATTAATAATTAATGAAATTAATCGATCAATTAATAGTAAATTAATCAATTAATTAAAAAAATTAAAAACTAATTAAAATTAATTAATAAAATAAATCATATTTATTTATGAATAAATAAATAATTAAAATAATTTTTTTGAATTTAAAATAATTAAATAAACAATTTTCTGATTTTTAAAATAATATAAATATCATTTTTAAAATATACTAAACAGAAATCCGGTTTTTGAAAGTTTTTAAAACCAAAATACTGATTATGTAACTTTTGCAAAAGTCTGGGGACCAAACTGAATGTTTGGTCATCTTCTCCGACCTACGCCGGCGGTCGCCATTGTCGGCGACCCCGAGCTCGCCGGGAAGTCGACTTCGAATCCAGAAACATGCCAGGTTATGCAGAAATAACAGAAGATGCCTGTGTTGATCAGAAATTTCGTCTGAAACTTTGTCGGCGGCGAACTCAAAGCCTTTTCCGGCGAAGTCGATTGGGCTGCTACATGGATCGTTTGGTACTTTCAGATATGTGAATCGTTTGCAAATCTCATCAGGAACATGATGAAATCATCAAAAACAGCTAAAAAACCCCATCTCAGAAACACCTAAAATCAATCAAGAACATTCATATGAATATAACCCTAATTTTATTAATTCGAAGATTAAACTCAAATTTAACCATGTTATTGATCTCCCAATTTGACATATAATATACCAAAATGACTAGAAAGAAAAGATCTACACGATATGCCATCAAATCATACAAAAAACATCAAGAACAAAATTTCATAATTTAATCCATAATTAATTCGAATTAAAATAATTAAATCAGAAAAATACCATGATTTCTGGGCAAAAATAGATGGTTGATTCAGAAAGAGGTTTTCGAGAGCTTCGTTTTGATATATTGCACGCCCGAATCGGAGTTCGATAACGCCTTCGTTTGTGCGATTGATTTTCAAGAATACGGTATTCTAATAAGATTTTCTCTGGTTTTCAGGGATTTGTACTGCCTGATTATGATTTTACGCGTGAAAATGAAATAAGAAAAGGCTATTTATATTTACGGAATATTAATACGTTCTGGATCGTGTTGAATCGATAAATATGTTCGTTTTGGATAAATATTATCCTTTTTGGATAAACACTATCCTGTTTTGGATAACCACTATCCTGTTTTGGATAAGCACTGTCCTGTTTTGGATAAGCATTATCCTATTTCGGATAATTATCAAAACCGGGCTTTTATAAAATGATTGTACGAAGATAATGTTATCGAAAAGGGTTAGCGTATCGAAAATATTGCGCCGGGCCACGCACGGGTCAAACCGTAATCCGGATCGAAAAAGTCAAAACATGAAAAATGTCCAGAATTACCAAATTAGGTTAGGAAGGAGTTTTCGGAAGAGTTCCGACTTTATAAAATAATTTTATAATTATTCGGAAAATAGTTAATAAATTCATAATTCAATATAAAATCATATAATACTCCAAAAATCACCAGAAAAATACCTTAATTATCTATATTTTATTCTGGACATAATAAAATTAACAAACCTAGACTTTACCACATATGAATATTCACATAATATCACCAATCATCAGATAATTCACCAAAACTCACATAAAATCACATAAAAATCATTTATTGAACAAAATAATTGCACGTCATGTCCCGGATATTACATCGATAAGTCTAATTGACTTCTCGATAAGTCATTTTAGGACTTCTCGAGTGAGTTCTCGACAAATCAATTTACTGACTTCTCGAATGACTTCTCGATAGGCTTAAATATGACTTATCGATAAGTCCTTGTAGAGTTCTCTAGTAGTGTTAATTCACAGAGTTCTCTACAACTACAATTTTTGACTTATCAATAACTCAGAACTGAAATAATTTAATTTAATAAATTAGTTTGGTAAAATACTTTTGGAAAAATTTATTCTAATTTTACTTTGAATTTATTCAAATAAAAGTTAGAATTAATTCTGTCCATTTTTGGACAAACTGGGTATTTATTTGACATCTCAATAAGTCAATTTTTAGTTCTCTATAAGAGTAATTTAAAATGACTTCTCGATATGTTTTTCAACTCTTAAAATGACTTCTCGATAAACAAATTCCAAACGTCTATTTTTGAGTTCTCGACAAGTCATTTGCTTTTACTATAAATACCCAGACTTCTCGATACATATACATACTTACAATTTTCGAAATCTCAAGTGACCTAGCCTTTAGAGCAAAAACTGATTTTTCTCTCAGTTTTACTCCTTTCTTAAAAAAAATTCTTACCCATTCATTCTCATCAATCAACAATGGTACTCAATATTGCAAGAGCCTCTATTCCAGAGAAGGGAACCAATTACCTCTCTTTTTTTTTGCTAAATAATTACCTCTCTTTTACTGATGCTAACCAAGCTCCTGACAGTTTTAAGGGGTTTGTGAAACTTTTGGCTGATTCTTATCTTGCAGGAGCTTTGACTGCAAATCCAGTCCTGTATCTAGATGTATTTCATGAATTCTGGACTACAGCAGTAGTGAGGACTGATATTAATGACAACTCTCTTTCTATGGTGGTGACATGCACAATTGGAGGTCAACTGATAGAGTTCAATGACCAAGATGTGAATAGAGCTTTGGGGATGCCAACAGAAAATCTGGCGGAGGTACCAACTTCTGATGAGCTGACTGAGTTTATGAACTTCATCAATTATGGTAGAAGAATCAACCTGTCAAGTTTAAACAGGGCCAACCTAAGGAAGGAGTGGTCATTTATCTTTGATTCTGTGGTAAGGGTCTTCACTTGCAGGAAAGCAGGGTATGACAACATCCTGTTGAGAAGGTACTTGTTTATTAACTGAGTTTATATAGATGTATGTCAACATCTATATATTTTAGTGATATGATAAAATTTTAAGAAAAAAATAAATGTATATGATTTGTTATTTTAACAGTCAACTAGTAATTCAACAAGTACTTCTTAATAATGTTTAGTCCCATATTAATGTTTTGATTTTTCAAAAATATTTATGAATGATCGAAGGATGTCAAGATCTATATATTTTAGTAATATGATAAAATTTTGGAAACAAATAAATGTATCTAGTTTGCTATTTTAACAGTCAACTAGTAGTTTGACTGGCACTTCTTAATAGTGTTTAGTCCCATATTGATGTTTTGATTTTTAAAAAATATTTATGAATGATCAGTCAACTTTAGAAAGCAGTTAATTCAACATTAATTGAGTTTCTGATTTATACTGAATTGGTTTTGAATAATCCAACTACATAGATGTGAAAATTTTCAAAAATAAAGTGTTTAGGGAAGAAAAGCAGTTAATTTAAATATTTGAAGATTGTCATATTTTTATTTTATAGTTTTCATGAAATTACAAGGATGTTTAATTATTTTTAATCTAAGTTGAAGTTTTATGTCTAAGTTTAAGTACCATTTTAAACACTGAAATAGGCCGAATTTAAAAGCCCAAATCGCAAGCCCAATTTTGAATCCTAAGAAACCAAAATCTTAAAACCCTACGCCTCAATCTTTTATATACTCCTGTGCACGTCCACCTCCCCATCTATCCAAATCGCTATCCAACCTCTGTCTCTCCTCTGTATCCATTGCTCCGATTCGATTATATGTATGTGTATTGCTCGCATCTCTGTCTCTCATATCTTTCTCTCTTCCCCCCTCTCTCCCTCTCCCTCTCGATGTAACCCATTTTTTTCTAATTAGTGTGTATTGTGTATGTGAAGGCGGATACGCGGATGTGAAAGTATACGTGACTAGCAGCGACACAGACAGCCGCAGCAGTAGCATTATCAACAATGCGAATTTCAACAACACTGTTTGGCACACAAGGTGTTTGATGAAATGTTTGTTGAAATGCTTAGCTCAAAGAAGAGATTGTGTTAGTATATTATAATAGTAATCATCGAATTGTGTTTTTATTCGTTTGTGTTATAAACATTTGTGTTTTATATTTAAGTTGTGGATATTTATGTTTTATATTTAAGTTCGCGGATGGTATTTGAAAAGGTTGCCTCTCTCTTTGGTTAAGTAGTTGTCTCTTGTTAGATTGTTCATGTGAATTGTCATAGTCATTGCTATTTTTCATTTAGTGCTAATTGTTTTTTTGAATGTAGAATGTGCGGGAATTTTTATTATAATTACTTTATGCAAAAGAACAATTTATAAATATGTAAAATGAAATTGAGCAGCAGCAGAAATGAAATTGAGCAGCAGTAGTTTCTGCTGCTTTTTTTAAAAAAAAAACGGTTTTGTTAAAAATGACATAATTTAGTCTAATTATGTAGAGTATTCCGTCCAGATTTGGTCTTATTTAGTAAAGTTATTTTTGGCAAAATTTGGTCAAATTTAGTTTTCGGCGGGATTCTCAATTTAAAAAAAAATTGAGAGGGAATTTTAATTTTTTTTTTGGGCGGATTTTTTTAATTTTTTTTAAATAAATACAACCAAAAAAGTCGGCCGAATTTAGTACTAAATTCAACCGGTTTACTAAATATTACTGTAGTAAATACGATCGGTCTAAAAACCGGTTGTATTTAGCTAAATACAAAAGGATCCGGTTGTATCTACTTAAATACAACCAGTTTTTACCGATTTTATCTAGCCATTTTTTTTAGTGACGTATCATTCTATATACTTGTCTGTACATTTATTTCGCATTGAATCTGAATTTTTCGTATAAACAATCTCCCTGTTAGGGTCATAATAGATACATGTTAATTACCTTCAGCAGCCCCTGCTCGATATATTGGACATGTTTGGTTGGTTATGATTAGAATGCCAGTACTGCACTATCTTATTGTTGCAGTTCTCTTTTTTTTGTCTAGGCAGTTCTCATATTTTTGGTTCCAACTTTTTTGGTTTGACAAGTTGTTCCGTCTAACTAAATTTTTTTAACCAAAGAGCCACCCACAGTATTAACCAAATTTATGTTGACCTAGGTACATATAGGATTTTGGATATTGACAAGCACGGGTTTCTAGGCTTATTACATGAATACATGGACATCAATTAAAAAATTGACTTGCTTTTTATCGAAATATACTTTTTGAAGAATTAATTTTTAGCACTCCATCACTCCATCCTCCTCAAATTGTATTAATTAATATTTTATGCGTTTTAAGATTCATTATTTTTAATCTAACTGCATATGTAACGTAAACTGAAAGCTCTTTATATGTTAAATTGTTTAATAAAATCAGAAAATCTTATTCTAATTTTGAAGTAGGGGTTTTATCTCTGGTGAATTAGAATTTTATATTTACATGAGAATGGGCATTGTTTACTGGATGGATATTATAAGTCATACTAAAAATATTGAACAAAAATAACTAAAATTCATGTCAATGTGAAGATTATTGGCACAAAGATATAACACCACACAATAATCAATTAGTTTGGGTACAGAAAAAAAAATAATCGTTAAACAACTTAACTTTTTTTTGAATTAAACATACTTGCTTATATTTAAATTGAATCAATATCTAGATAGAATCTGGAGCGGTAGTAGGCCCACTCTTGGATGTCTGACATAGAATAAGTAGCTCATGTCAATCCATGAGTCACTTCATTCGCAGACCTATAAACAAACTCGACTAGCAATTCATCATAATGCTTAAATAATTCAACACAACTTAAAATAATGAAAAATATACACATCCCTGAATATTCGTGCATGCATCCACTAGTGCCTTGTTATCGGTTTCAAACAGCTTAATTTTTATTAACAACTTTACAATAAATATACTGAACAAAACAAGAAAATGTCCTATAAAATAGGAACGGCATAACAAACGACCAGACCAAGTCAAACACTAACATTATGCACGTTTATTCTGCACTGTTCCTACAAACTCTCCAGACCACGTCCATACAGACTTTACATAGCAGCATCAACTAAAAATAATTAATTAAACTAACTCTCAATTTTAGATTAAGACTCAACAAACTCCCCCTTAATTTAAACTTTTCTAAATACAATTCCTTATACCAAGCAAATTCATCATTCGCTCAAATCTGATAGTACTTAACGCTTTAGTAAGAGAGCCGTATCTTTGTTCTTCAGTGCATATATGTTCCACAACTATGTCACCGTTTTCAATATACTCTCTTATAAAACGAAAACTAATATCTATGTGCTTGCTTCTATCATGGAAGACTGGATTTTTTGCTAAGTTGATGGTTAACTTATTATCAATGAACAAAACTACGGGTTGAATATTGAGCCCAATAACTTGTGATAATAATTTTCTCAACCATATTGCTTGACAAGAAGATGTTGTTTCCGTCATGAATTATGCTTCACACGAAGAGAGAGCAACACACCTTTATTTTTGTGAATTCCACTTTATCAGACTCTTGTTGAGATAAATTACCATGCCGCCTGTACTTTTCCTATCCTCGACATTCCCAGCCAAGTCATTGTTCGAATACCCGATCACCACATTGTTATCATCATCCTTAGTGTAGATTAATCCAAAGCCTATCGTTCCCTTCACATAACGTAAAATGTGTTTTGCTGTGTTCTAATATATCAACGTGGGTTTCTCTATAAATATGCTTACAACTGCAACCGGGTAGGCCAGATCAGGTCTGGTGTGAACTAAGTACCTCAGCCCCCCAATCATGCTTTCGAAACTTGTAGGATCAACTGTTATGCCTTTTTTTCTTTGCTGATAATCACTTTTGGATGCATTGGAACCTTTGTTGGATTACAATCAAGCATTCATGCTTTGTTCAGAATTTTCCATGCGTACCCTCTTGGCTTCAAGTGAATATAACTTTTATCTTACTTCACCTGAATATCCAGATAATACGTGAGTTTTCCGAGATCACTCATGTCAAAGCTTTTTTCCTACATGTCTTATGTAAATAGTTTGTTCATACACACACGTCACATAACCAAGACCTTTCAAAGTCCATACAGCACCTTCAAGGGTCTAACACACAATGCTCCTTTCCATGTTTAACAAATCCTTCAGGTTGCTTAAAAAAGGGGTTAAATATCAAAGTGGTCACTCAACTCAAAGCCATATATCAGTTTTATTATCAAACTTAACGGGGTATCATTTGAATCACTAAACTGATAATAAATATCAAACGGATAACAATGTGCTCGAAAATTAAAAATTATTTTTATGAAGTTCTAGACATTTTTTTTGAATTCTATTACAACCACATTAAAATGTATGAATTCTAGTATTTTTGATAATATAGTGAAATTTTTAAAAATTGATCTACTATTTATTTTTATTTTTGTAGTGATATTTTTTTATTTAAATAAAAATCATTAGTAGATAAATTTTTAAAAATCTCATTATATCATCTAAAATACTAGGAATTCATAAATTTTCATTTGGTTAAAATATGATTCAATAAAAATGTATAGAACTCAATAAAAATAATTTTTAATTCTCGAACACCTATTTTGAGGTATCCGTTTGATATTTATTACGACTTTAGTGATTCAAATGATACCCCATTATGTTTGATGATGAAACTGATATATGGCTTTTAGTTGAGTAACCACTTTGATATTTAACCCGTTAAAAAAGACTTCCTCTTTGATCTCCCCGTGCAAAAATATTGTTTTAACATCGAGGTGGTGCACCTCCCTATTATCCTCCGCTACAAGTGCAAATAATAACCATATTGTTTCAATATCCTTTACCCAAAATTTCTGCCTTACATTTGATGACATTCACGGCTGAATCATTTTTAATTTTGTATATCTACTTAAGATCAATAGCTTTACGTCCCGTTGATAGTTCACTTAGCTCCCATGTGCCATTCCTTTCGATAGGTTCCATTTAAGCTTGAATCGCCTTTATCCACTCTTCTCCTTTGACAGCTTGAAAGTAATTTGTTGGTTCGTCTATCCCCATAAGATACAACGCATCATCCTCCAACTCGATTGGTTCAGTAGCAACATCGACTTCGTTATGAGGTCTAAAATTCATAGGTGATTCATCTGATTCAGAACTGTTACTTGATGTGCTGGAGCTTGGCGCATAATTATTGTCTTCATCTCCATTACTTTTATTCACTTCATAAAAGCTCGGTGTCCTTTCATCGATGTCACCATCAATATTTTCATCTGGACAACCAGTAAACACAGTGAAACTCCCAGTCTACATTTTATGTGAATTTTTATTCTCACTCCAATTCCATGATTTTCTATCCTCAAAGACAACATCTCGGCTCACGTGAATTCTTTTTGTCTCTGAGTCAAATAATCTATACGCCTTTGTGTCTGTTTCTTTACCAAGATTGATAACAGTCCTGCTCTTGTTATCGAGTTTCTTTAAATTTATATTTTGCTCTTTCATATGGGCCAAACAACCAAATACCCGAATGTGATCTACACAAGGTTTTTTCTTTGACCAAGCTTCATATGGAGTGATTCCCGTTACGTCACATGTCGAAAGTCGATTTAACAAATAAGTGGAGTGTCGAACGACTTTGAAGTAGTTTCGCATCTTAATCTCTTTTAACATGCTTTGTGACATCTCAATTAGTGTCATGTTACTTGGTTCAACTATGATATTTTTTGTGACGAGTATGGGGCAGAGAAATATCCATTGATCCCAACTTCGTCATAATATTTAGCAAACTCTTATGAATTAAATTCCCCATCGTTGTCCGATCTGAAAGTTCTTATTTTTTTCTGGACTATTTTCAACCAACAGAGGAATTTTTTTAAAAGCATCAAGCATTTCAGTTTTATTTTTCAGAAAATAAGTCCACATGACACGACTATAATCATCAACTAAAACAAAAATATACTTGCTACCTCCAGAAGTACATGGCGAAATCGGACGACAAAGGTCACCGTATACCAATTCGAGTGGTGCCGTTACTGATAATTTTGACTGACTTGGGAATGATTTTCTGATTTATTTTGACATGAGGCAGCCAGTGCATACATCCCCTGGTTGTTTAATCTAAGGCATCCCCAATGTCATGTTGGTCGTAGAAATAGTCTTCATGGCCTTAAAGTTGACATGACCGAGGCGATAGTGCTACAACTAACTTTCTTCTTCACAGCGTGCCATCAAACATTTAGCATCACTACTATAGATTATAATCTTGTACACTCTATTCATCGAATGCTTGATTTTCATAAGTAAACCACCTTGCTTTTCATGAACCCACAGATATTCACCTTTAAATACCATTATATCCCACTTGTGCAAGTTTCCCAAGACTAATTATGTTACTGCGTAAAGAAGGAATGTAATATATCTTGTTTAGCATCATGGTTTCTCCGTTCTTGCACTTCAAGGCAATGGATCTTTTTCTTTGATTTGTACAATCGAGCCATCCCCAAACTTGACTTGACCTACTATACTTTCATCAAACTTATCAAACTTTAAATTTTTCCCAGTCATATGGTTACTAGCTCCGTTGTCTAGAAATCACAAATTAGATTCCATTTAATTTCCCTTATCACCTTGATTCCATCTTGGTATCACTCGTTCTTCATTAATCGGCATACTCACCTTCTCTCTTTTTTCACTTCGACTAGAAGTAACACAGGTTCATCATTAGGGATTTGTGCTAAGTGCGCCTCCTCCTTTGCTTCCTTGTCATGCCTCGGTTATTTGCATTCTACAGCATAATGCCCATAAGCAAAGCAGTTGAAACTAAAATTCGATGGTTCGATAGATAATATAATATTCTAACTGTCAAGGCAAATGGGACAGTCTCTTATGCAAATGGGACAGTCCCTTTACAAATGAGACAATGAATGGGACAATCTCAATTAACTGCAGAATATAAATAACAGTAATGAAAATGCAGAATGTTGAATACTGGAAAGTAAAAATACCAGAAGTTTTCACTTGGTTCGGCCCCTACACCTAGTCTATGGCCTACATCCAAGTCCCTATGCCAACTAGCATAGAGAATGTATTATATCCACTTTAAAAACAAAGTACTTACAAACTTTCCTTGATTACAAACTTGGCCCACTTGAAAGAAACCTTTCCCTAGCACACAACTACCTAGCACAAAGCTACTTGGCCTTCCTGTTGTAATCAAACTCCCACAACCCGGAACAAGTGATATAATACACGATTCAGATACAATAATATAATATGAAAGTTTACAACTCACTAAGCTTCTTGTTTTTCTGGATATGTATCTCGGGTATAGAACAAGAATATATTTTTCCGATGATAAAAAAATGACGTGAAAACATTAGTTACAAATCTGAAATGAAGATTTGTATTTATAGGCAAAGTTCTAACAGATTTATTTTTAAACAAAGGATAAGATAGATAAGATATGAAAACAAGTTTGTTTGAAAATATTTGAATGAATATTGGAGAAACTAATTTGTTAGTTATTTGAAAAAGATAAACCAAGTAAAGGATAAGTCTTGAAAGATTCAAACTTGGTTTATAAGATAGGGTTTGTTTGAGATAAGTTATAGAGATAATTATCCAGTCAAAGAAGATACATAAAACCCAAACCCTTATCTAAACCTGGGATAACTTCCTGAAATATCTGAGCAAACTGCAATGTTTGAATCTCGGATATAGTATTGCTTCATTCTGTTGATTCTGCAAATTGTTGTTGAATAAACTTATCATCATAAACCCGAACAACTAACATTCTCCCCCTTTTATGATGATGACGAAGAAAGCATAAATGCTACCCCTATCAAAAACACTAAAGGCCTATAAAACAGAGTTAGATACAACAAAATATATTGCAGTTTGTAATATATGAAAATGAGACAACTAAAGAATGAATGAGACACCAGAACAATATGCATAAAAGAGACAGTCTCAAACATTTAATCACTTAAAAACCTAACAACCCATCCATAAAACAGGATGTCCAGTTGTTACCTTAAAACATCACATAATCAATCAGTTGTTATCAATTTAATCTAGGAAATATATCAGATAAACACACACAAAAAAAACCATCCATCAAAAACTAAGTTCCAACACCCAGCAAAAACATAGTCTGAAAAACCAAATGAAACAATGTTTATTTCTCCCCCTTCATCATAAAAGGGGCTCTCAATCTGAATCATCATCAATGTTAACTGGAGCCTTCCCTTTTCCTTTGCCCGAGCCCGAAGCTTTATCCTTGGCAGATAGAAAGACAGGAGCAAAACCATATTCTGAGAAAAGCCTATCAAAAGCATCTTTAGTTGGTGCCTTCCCGTCCCTTTCACGAAGCCAGTCAAAGATCTTTTCTATGTATTCTTCTCTGGTCATGCCGAAAACCGAAGGTGGAGGGATCTCAGGAAGTGGCAGAGGAGCAGTGATTTCTTCTAGAGTACAATTGCCAATCCAGTCGCGCTTCTTGTGCCAGTACATCTTGCTCTTGTCCTGCATAGCGGACAGTTGCTGTGACACAAACTTCGTCTCGGACCCAAGCTTGAAAAACAACTTAACAAACTCATTTTCCAATGCCTTAGCAGAGGAAACCATTCCTTCTTGCAGAGTCCCAAACTCAAAGTCTATTGTCTTGGCTAACTTGACATCAGAGGTATGCAATACAGAAAGTTTTGCATTGATATCATCCAAAGATGAACAAACATACTTCCTAAACATCTCAAAAGAAGCATTTAAAATACTAACTTTAGAAGTTAGTAACCCAAGAGTTTTGACAGAAACAAAATGTTGATTAAGATTAGCCAAAGCAGTAGAATTTTTATTTAATTTAATCAACAAAAAATTAAGAAGAGTATTGGTAGGCTGATCAAAGGGGTCTGAGGCATAATTTGGAGACTTAGGAATACCACCAACATTCCTAGAAAAATCATCAAAAACTAACTAATTTGACTCAGAAACACTTAAACCATTTAATGTTAACACTAACAAATCAAATACAACTGAAATTTTGTCAGACACAGAAGCAGGAGTCAAGGAACAAAAGTATTCAAATACTTGAGACAAAAGACCAGGGTATGGTAAATGCATAGAACCATGCTTGGCACAATGACTCATATTAGATATAATCAAAGAAGCATTATTGCACTGAATCTTTTTCACAAAAACAGACAAGAGAACACAATCTTGGAAAGTGACTCTATCACGACCAGATTTACGAGGGAGAACATTCGTATGAAATAAACGAAACAAGACAAGAGAGACTGGGGTTAAATCATTTACCGAAGGTTTGACCGAGACAGAAACAAAATTTTCACCAAGAATGACCTTGAGCTGTTCCTCGTACTGAAGGCCGGGGATATCTTGAAAAGCTTGATGAGTAGTCGACGGACAAATTCCCTTGTCAGAAACGCCTGTAAGCCTTGCGAGTAGATATGCTTTAAAACAAATCGGATTCCCTTGGACTTCTGAGAATGCAATATTGTCATCCAAAATACGAAGCTTGGCGTAAAACTCTTTCACTAACTCAGGATAAATAACCTTTGGGGGCGACAGCAATGACGAACAACCAACTGAATCAAACAAGTCCACGATACCGACTTTATTGAGAAGATCCAGATCACAAAGACGTTCCTTCAAAATCAATTTTGACATTACTTTCGTCGAAGTATTCTCCTTTGCATGTCGCTCAAAAGAACTATCGGTTGTTCCGCTTGACACTTCCAGTTCGAAATTACCGACCCGTTGACGCTTGGAGCCTGAAGCTGCATCGGTTGGGGTTCGTTGTGTGGCGGATCGAGAACGAGTGAATGAAGTCGATTTGCGTGCCATGGATAAAGATTGAGAAAGTAGAAGAGAGATGAAAAAGGTTTTGATTATGTTTAAAAGAGTAGGTGAATAAAAAATCGAAAAGGTTAAGAAGATGAGTTTAAATAAAAGTGAGAATTGAAGAGTTAGAGATGGAAGAGGAAGTGAACAGGTGCAAGATAGAAGTGATGTACTGAAAGAGTAATACATGCACGAGTTCCAAAGATATGAGAAGTCTAATCAAAGATTTACAAAATCTAATGCTTTATACACACATAAACACGCGGACAAATAAAAAATAAACACAAATTCACAAACAGGAATGTAGGTAATAATTAACACGGAACTTAATTCCAAAACAAATAATAGATACACAACATATATTTAAGTATTATGACATAATTCATAGTTAATCACATAAAATCACAAAATAAATTACAGAGAACACATACCTAATTCATGATGCATTATACAAAATCTGTCTTCAGCTAAGGGCTTAGTGAAGATATCTGCACACTGTTTCTCAGTAGAAATATAGATAAGCTCAATATTACCTTTAGAAACATTATCTCGTAGAAAATGGAGACGAACATCAATATGCTTAGTACGAGAATGCATGACAGGATTTTTAGAGATATTAATTGCAGAGGTATTATCACAATAAATAGGTATATTTGAATAAAAAATACCAAAATCCTGCAATATTTGTTGCATCCACAAAATTTGAGCACAGCAACTTCCAGCTGCAATGTACTCTCCTTCAGCTGTAGAAAGAGCTACTGAAGTTTGCTTTTTGCTATGCCATGCAACTAAATAATCTCCTAAAAATTCACAAGCACCACTTGTTCTTTTTCTATCAACCTGTGACCCTGCATAGTCAGCATCTGAAAAACCGATTAAATCAAAGGAAGAGGAGTTTGGATAAAATAATCCCAAGTCACTCGTACATTTCAAATATTTAAAAATACGTTTAAAGGCATTCAAATGAGATTCTTTAGGTTGAGATTGAAAACGAGCACACAAGCATACACTATACATAATGTCAGGTCGTGAGGCAGTTAAATATAACAATGAACCAATCATACCTCGAAATTTAGTGACATCTACAGGTGTACCTTGTTCATCCTTTGTAAGTTTAACTGAAGTACTCATCGGAGTTGATTTAGGTGTGACATGATCAAGTGCAAATCATTTGAGTAAATTCTTTATGTACTTGCCTTGGTGAATAAATATTCCTGCATTAGACTGATTAATTTGCGAACCTAGGAAGTACTGCAATTCACCCATCAAACTCATATCGAATTCCTTATGCATGGAATCAGAAAACCACTTACACAAAGATTCGTTAGAAGATCCAAAAACTATATCATCTACATAAACTTGAACTAAAAGAAAGTTATCACGTTTATGAAAAATAAAACGAGTTGGATCGAGTGTACAGTGAATGAAACCATTGTTCACAAGAAATTGACTGAGACGCTCGTACCAACAACGAGGGGACTGTCTCAATCCATAGACAGATTTCTTGAGCCTGTAAACATAGTTAGGGTACTTCTCATGAATAAAACCTGGAGGCTGCTTCACGTATACTTCTTTCTTGAGATAGCCATTTAGAAAAGTGCTCTTGACATCCATCTGATAAAGCTTGAACTTCTTGTGAGCTGCAAAAGCCATTAAGATTCGAATAGCTTCTAACTGAGCTACTGGAGCATAAGTCTCGTCAAAATCGATTCCTTCCTGCTGGTTGTATCCCTGAGCAACCAAACGAGCTTTATTTCGAATGATATTTCCATCTTCATCCTTCTTATTTTTGAAAACCCAACGAGTACCAATGATCTTGGCATCCTGAGGAGGTGGGACGAGTTCCCAAACATCAAAACGCTCGAACTGATTAAGTTCTTCCTGCATAGCAAGAGACCAGTGTTCATCTGCAACTGCTTCTTGAGCATTCTTCGGTTCAAATTCAACAACAAAAGCACAAAATGCACACAGATTGTGAAATCTGCTTCGAGTAGAAATTCCTTGATCTAAATCAGTGAGAAGATTATCTGGTGGATGATTCTTCACAGTCCTAGAAGACTTAGGAAGTTGGATATTACTCATCTCTTCCTCATTAGAATTGTCTGCCTGGAAATGAATAGGAGTTGTCTCATTCAAAAGAGACTGACTCATTTCTGCTTGTGAAGATTTATCTAAAGGAGTCACAGATATCACATTTGACACACTATCAGGAGTCTTTAAAGAGCCAGAAGATTCATCTGAAGCTTGAGTAGATCCTGAAGAATTGTTAGAAGACTGCGATGGACCTGGAGAATCTTGACTCTTCGATTTGTCAGAATGAGACTGTCTCTTTTCAGAATGAGACTGTCTCATTTGGGAATGAGACGGTAGATCCGCAGTGTCTTCATCAATCGAAGATATATTCCTTGAGGATTCATTGAAAGCAATGTTGATGGATTCTTCTACTTTGTTCTTGACAGAATTATAAACACGATAAGCTTTGCTTGTTGTAGAATATCCCAAGAAAATTCCTTCCGTAGATTTTGCATCGAACTTGCCTCGATTATTCTGAGTATCTAAGATAAAACACTTGGAACCAAATACTCGAAAATAACTAATGTTAGGAGTCCTTTTCTTAAGCAATTCATACGGAGTTTTAAGCAAAATAGGACGAATAAGTACTCTATTTAAAACATAGCAGGAAGTGTGTACCGCTTCAGCCCAAAATTTCCTTGGAAGCTTACTCTCATGCAGAAGAGTTCTGGCAGTTTCCTTTAAAGTCCTGTTCTTGCGTTCAACTACTCCATTCTGCTGGGGAGTTCGAGGAGCTGAGAATTCATGAATGATTCCTCTCGATTTGCAGAAGGTTATGAAATCCTTCTCAAATTCACCTCCATAATCACTATGGATAGTCTTGAGCTTAAATGAATACTTAGTCTCAAGGTTAGTAATAAGATCCTTAAACTCAACAAAAGCTTCATCCTTAGTTCATAAAAATAGTACCCAAGTAAAACGAGAATAGTCATCAACTATAACAAAAGCATAATACTTACCTCCCAAACTTACATACCTTTCTGGACCAAAAAGATCTAGATGAAGGAGCTGCAATGGAACAGAAGTTGATACTTTATTCTTAGCAATAAAGGAAGTTTTCACCTGTTTTCCAAGTTGGCAAGCTGAACAAGGTTCTGTTTTCTTGTACTTCAGCTTGGGTAGACCTCGTACCAGATCATGAGAACATATCTTTCGAAGAAGATCCATGTGAACATGACCTAGACGTCGATGCCAAAGATTTTGCTGATCTTGAACAGTAGCAAGACAAATTTCCTCCTGCTGTTCATCGAAATCTAACACAAAAATATTTCCTTTTCTTTTGGCAACTAAAGCAAACTCGTTAGTCTTAGTACCAATATAACATACATCTTTATCGAACTTAACCTTATGACCAGCATCAGTAAGTTGACTTACACTAATGGGATTGTATTTCAAACCGTCAACTAAACGAACATTAGAAATAGCCAACCTGTCATTACCAATGGTGCCTTTTCCAATAATTCTGACGGTGTTTGAATCTCCAAGAGTAACTAAGCCACCTTCCTTGGCAACTAGAGACAGAAACTTGGATTTTTCTCCTGTCATATGACGTGAACAACCACTGTCGATGATCCATTTATTTCACGGAACATGGACCTTCAAGCAAACCTGCAAAAATTGTTTTATCTCTTCGGTACCCACTTGACCTTGGGTCCCGATTGGTTAGTATCACAAATCTTATATAGATGTCTATCTGATTTCTTAATCCACATCTGAACAATATTAACAGATGTATTAGCAGATTTATATCTAGCAGACGATTTATCAGATGAGTTAGAGGAGTGGCCCTTGATACCACATAATCTAGATTCAGATGTAGGGTGACCAGCTTTGCCACAATCTCGACATTTCTCATAAGGCATCTTATACTTCATAGGAGCTCGCTTGTATCCTCCTTGAAATGCACGTTTCTTGATTGATTCACATCCTAAACCTCCTTTATCAAGAGAAGATTTTTGTTCACCAAGAAGAGCATTCAACGTTCCTTCTCCATGGAAACATTTAGTTAAATCCTTTTCAAGCTGTTCAATTTTCTGCTTTAATTCCGGAATAAGAGGATCAGGAGCACTGTCTTCTTTAGCAGTTTCTGGATCAACAGAGATTGACTCTTTCTTCAAGGCTTCAAGGCATACATCTTTCATCTCAATCTCATTTTTGAGATATTGATTTTCTTCAGTAAGTTTTGAAACCTTTTCAAGCAAAAATTTGTTTTCAGCAACCAAAGATTCCTCCTTCATGGGGTCATCCATTTCACTAAGAACTTCACTTAATGCTTGTTTTAAATAAGCATTATTTTCTTTTAGCTTCTTAACCTGAACCTGTAAATTCAACATTGATGAAGATATATTTGAATTATACTTTATAGTTTGTACCGCATCATTGTCACTAGAGTTGTCCTCAAATCCTGCAAAGCAAAGTTGAGCAACTTCATCGTCTGAATCGATCTCTACGTCAGATTCATCATCACTCCAAGTAATTAATGCCTTCTTTTTATTCTTCAGCTTGTAGCAGTCCTTTTTGAAGTGCCCTTTCTTTCCACACTCAAAACAAGTATCCTTGCTTTGATTCATTTTAGCTTCCTTGCTCGGATTAGATTTGAAGTCCTTCTTTGGAAACTGTGACTTCATAGGTCGTTTGGAGACATTCCATTTGGCAAGAAATTTATGAAACTTCTTGGTTAGAAGAGCAATCTCTTCATCAGAATCATCAGGAGATTCGTCTGCATCTGCATTAAGTGCAAGAGTTTTCTTACGAGGAGTGTAACGACCGGGAAATTTACGTTGTATTAGATCATATTTATAATAAAATATTTGTATTAATATGTCATTTATGTGTGATTATCTGTTAAACCCTAATTGTTATGTGTTACGTGTATTCCGTATTATTCCTGTATTTTAAAGGTATTTTTCAGATGTTTTATATCGTATTCATAGGGTTTATTTCAAAAGTTTTATGACCCAAACAATGATTTTAAAGCCAGTATTTCAAATAAAATAATGGGCCTTATTTTTCATCAAACGGCTTTTACAATCGCAATATTCTGAACATCTAGATATTTTATAAATTTTCCCGTTTTGCGAAAAATGACTTTTCCGGGCCCCATTGGGTGTTAAAAACCCCACAAAAATCACATTTTTATTTTTATAAAATTATAGGACTTTTATTTATACCATTTCTTTGTATTTTTGCATTATTCACAATTTTTGGGAAATTTTAGCATATATATTGCATATATAAAATATTTATAAATTAAATTTTAATACCCAAAAATTATAAAAATTAGGGCCAAATATTTTTATTAGATGTATAATTAGCCCCTTAATTTTATTTAGGAGTATTATTTTTCACACTATAAATAGCCTAATTATCAGTTAATTATTATAAATTAATTATTAAAAATTCTGCAATTTTATGGAAATTCTCTGAAGAACAAGTCGGGTCGGATTTCGGGTCGAGAATCAATACCTGATTTTGAACATTTCTGAGCACCAAATCGATCGATGTAAGTATCCAAATTGATCCTCACGAGTTGTTCTTTCGGTTTTTGGTATCAAAAACATGTTTTGATGTGTTAATTTTCAATTTCAATTTCTAGGGTTTATGCTAGAATTAGTACTTTTCGATTTTAGGGTTACCTGTTGAAATTGATGTTAAGAATAACTTTATTTGATGGTTTATGATCGATTCCTGCTAATTAATTGTACAGACGATTGCTTGAATTGATAAGACTATATCTAGGGTTTATGTATTTCTTTGTTTGATCATTTTTTATTTTTGAGATAACTGAGATATGATAGAGTATAGGGGTTTGATTGTGTGTGTTATAAGCATTATTTTCATATATAGAACATAATTTTTGATGTACAATTTAAGAAAATCGGATTTTGGTCGGGCTTTGAGTCGGTTTTGGCCGGAATCTTGTTTCCGGGATTATTGATGTGTTTTGTTCGTTAATTAATGTTTAATGGTAAGTTTAGAATTGATTCCCAGTAAAAACGAGTACAAACGGTGGTTAGTTTAGCCAGAAATTGACTTCGTCGGAAACTGTAGAAGTTCACCGGAATTCTTCGGGTCTTTGGCCGGAGATTATTACATGGGGATGATTGAAGCCTGGAAACTTGGGGATTATGTTGTTATGTTCGTATGGAATAAAAACCCTCTAAAAATTATGTCAAACCATCCCTGTAGTGGCCTGAATTGAAGTGGCCGGATAATTTTCCGGTGACCGGGAAGCCACCGGAATCTGGGTTCTTGGTGACCCATTTACCCGAATTCAAACCCGGATTAAAACCCGGTTTTGATCTGTTTTTGTCAGAAACCAATTTCTGACAACTGTTCTGAATTTTGATTTTTGATTTTATTTTTATTTATTTTAAAAATCAGATTTATTTATTTTATAAATTGATTAATTAATTATTTAATTAATTGATTTATATTATAAATAATTCTGAATGATTTTCTAAAAATCAAATTGAATTATTTTCTTATTTATTTATTATTTATTTATTAGTTTATATTTATTTATTTATTATTTTAAAATGATAAATTATTTTGATAATTAATCAAATAATTTTCAATAAATTATAATAAATTCATTTTAATTCTGATTTTTCTTAAATATTGATTTAAAAATTATTTTAGGGTTTTAAAAATTAGTAATAATTATTTATAGTGAATGATAAATTGGTATTATCAGTGTTTAATTGATAATAATTAAACCGTTAGTCCGAAAAGTACTAATTCTAGCATAAACCCTAGAAATTGAAATTGAAAATTAACACATCACAACATGTTTTTGATACCAGAAACCGAAAGAACAACTCGTGAGGATCGATTTGGATACTTACATCGATCGATTTGGTGCTCAGAAACGTTCAAAATCAGTGATTGATTCTCGACCCGAAATCCGACCCGACTTGTTCTTCAGAGAATTTCCAGAAAGTTGCAGAATTTTTAATAATTAATTAATAATAATTAACTGATAATTAGGCTATTTATAGTGTGAAAAATAATACTCCTAAATAAAATTAAGGGGCTAATTATACATCTAATAAAAATATTTGGCCCTAATTTTTATAATTTTTGGGTATTAAAATTTAATTTATAAATATTTTATATATGCAATATATATGCAAAAATTTCCCAAAAATTGTGAATAATGCAAAAATACAAAGAAATGGTATAAATAAAAGTTCTATAATTTTATAAAAATAAAAATGTGATTTTTGTGGGGTTTTTAACACCCAATGGGGCCCGGAAAAGTCATTTTTCGCAAAACGAGAAAATTTATAAAATATCTAGATGTTCAGAATATTGCGATTGTAAAAGCCGTTTGATGAAAAATAAGGCCCATTATTTTATTTGAAATACTGGCTTTAAAATCATTGTTTGGGTCATAAAACTTTTGAAATAAACCCTACGAATACGATATAAAACATTTGAAAAATACCTTAAAAATACAGGAATAATACGGAATACACGTAATACATAACAATTAGGGTTTAATAGATAATCACACATAAATGACATATTAATACACATATTTTATTATAAATATGATCTGATACAACGTAAATTGTCCGGTCGTTACAAGGAGCTTCTTCTTCTTCATCATATCTGCGTAGCTGATTTTCGAATTCTTCCAATTCACTGAATAGTGTTGGAGTGTCCATAGTCGAAAGCAGTGTTGAATCCTGCAGAATGGTAACCTTTGGAACAAACTTCTTTGGCATTGCTCTGAGAATTTTCCTGTTGATCTCAGATTGAGGAATGATCCTTTCCAGAAGTGAGATAGAGTTCATCAATGTCACGAATCTCCCTTGAGCATCTCGCACGCTTTCATCTCTTTCCAACCTGAAACCTTCATAGTCACTCATGAGCACACTTAATTTTACTTCACGTAGCTTAGAAGTGCCTTCATGGCTGACTTTGATCGTATCCCAGATCTGTTTGGCAGTAGTACATGCTGATACTTTTCTTAATTCTGTAGTTACCATGCCATTGAAAAGTGAGTTCATAGCTTTAACATTGGAGTTCATTGCATTCACTTCTTCAGGAGAGAGATCCTTGAGAGGTTTCGGCTTCCCATCCTTTATAGGAGTTGTAAAACCATTTTCTACAGTATCTCATTCAAATGCATCATGCTGGAGAAAGATTTTCATCCGGAACATCCAGTCATTGTAGTTTTCAGCACCATGAAGCAGTGGTGGATAATTGTTTGAATACCTATCTGGTTGAGCCATGGATCGCTAGCAAAATAAACACTAAAAAGAGAATTAAATGCACCTTCTCTGATACCAACTGAAATTCGATGGCTCGATAGATAATATAATATTTTAACTGTCAAGGCAAATGGGACAGTCTCTTATACAAATGGGACAGTCCCTTTACAAATGTGATAATGAATGGGACAGTCTCAATTAACTGCAGAATATAAATAACAGTAATGAAAATGTAGAATGTTGAATACTGGAAAGTAAAAACACCAGAAGTTTTCACTTGGTTCGGCCCCTACACCTAGTCTATGGCCTACATCCAAGTCCCTATGCCAACTAACATAGAGAATGTATTATATCCACTTAAAAAACAAAGTACTTACAAACTTTCCTTGATTACAAACTTGGCCCACTTGATAGAAACCTTTCCCTAGCACACAGCTACCTAGCACAAAGCTACTAGGCCTTCCTGGTGTAATCAAACTCCCACAACCCGGGACAAGTGATATAATACACGATTCAGATACAATAATATAATATGAAAGTTTACAACTCAACTAAGCTTCTTATTTTTCTGGATATGTATCTCAGGTATAGAACAAGAATATGTTTTTCAGATGATAAAGAAATGACGTGAAAGCGTTAGTTACAAATCTGAAATGAAGAGTTGTATTTATAGACAAAGTTCTAACAGATTTATTTTTAAACAAAAGATAAGATAGATAAGATTTGAAAACAAGTTTGTTTGAAAATATTTGAATGAATATTGGAGAAACTAATATGTTAGTTATTTGAAAAAGATAAACCAAGTAAAGGATATGTCTTGAAAGATTCAAACTTGGTTTATAAGATAAGGTTTGTTTGAGATAAGTTATAGAGATAATTATTGAGTCAAACAAGATACATAAAACCCTAACCGTTATCTAAACCTGGGATAACTTCCTGAAATATCTGAGCAAACTGCAATGCTTGAATCTCGGATATAGTATTGCTTCATTCTGTTGATTCTACAAATTGTTGTTGAATAAACTTATCATCATAAACCCGAACAACTAACAGAAACAACGAACCTTGCTTTTGTCTCGCACATTACGTATGCAGTTCTTCCATCGAGGTCTCTGTGTTGACTTCACTACTTCCTTTGTAGGTACGCCTTGCTCACTTCTCTTTTGTAAGGAGTAACTTTCTTTCATCCTTCTCTCTCTCAAGCCATTCTTCCCCCGTGAGCAAAAGTTGATTCCCTCTCGTGTCCGTCTGACTCTTAAGTCGCTTTTCATGATGTAACGCCCCCAAATCCGTGGTCAGAGGATTTGGTCGTCACTATAAAATCTCAATCCACATTAACCTGTTAAATCAATAAATAAATGCCAGCGAAAGATATTTAACATAAATGACCCCAACTAATCCAAGATATTTTAAGGTTACGGTTCTAGAAACAAGATATCCAAATTCCACAAATAAATTTTTCACTTTCTGTTAAAACTCTTTTCAACAATTCTCAACTCAAAACTTAACCCGCTAGTATAACTTCGAAAAGAAGTATACTAGGCCCACCTATAAAATAAACAACTATAATATAATATAATATAATATAAATAACTTTATACAATAAAACTTACACTAGTCCGCAAACCCTGGACCAACCACCTTCCAAGAGCTTTTTCTTTGTTTCCTCGAATTACGCAATTAAACCGCGCAAGCTAATCCTCACTGGAGGTTAGATTTAAAAACAGGCAAGTATGAGCGAAAGAAATTCTCAGCAAATTAATTATAACATATATAGGGTCTTTTGATATAAAACCGATATCTGCATCAGCGGAGAACATTTAAAAGCATAATTGCTGACTCGTAAAATTATAGTTGAGGAATTCCAGAATTGATTCCTTAATTGTATTCAAAACCATTTTGATATTTTTGAGCGAAAGGCTTCAGCAATACTTTGAATCTTGACGAGAATAAAACTCATAAAACAGTGTTTACGGAAATATCATAAACCATAATAACATGAAACAATGATTATGGATTGAATCATAAACTTTATTAAAAACCGAACTCTTGAAATTAAGACTTATCAACGTTCAAGAAATTCCAAACTATTCAGTATCCATCATTATCGACTAAGTTTCCATAGACTTAGCCTGCTAAACCAGCCTGATAAGGACGGGTTGAATAATTAAGAAGATCCCAATTCATTCAAGATTCTAATTATCACTGAGCAACAAATGTTGCAGCAACAATCTGAACTTCGAATTCATTTATAAATACTGTAATTTTCTCGAAACTGAGTGCTAAGAAAGAATAACTTTAATCCAAAATAGAACAGTTGATAAATCATTTATTCTATGAATATCAAAAAATGATATGTTAATTTAGATTGGGATCATCCTCCGACGGACGTACTATCACATGCTGATCAACCCGTGTGATAGCACAAGATCATGATTCATAGAAACGTGACCCCAAAATCACTAGTACTCAAATAAAAGGCAATACTCGCCTGTGGCAAAATGATGTCATAATATTTCATATGGCACTTAGAAATAGCCCTCCGCTGGACCGTCCGTCCCGGTCACTTACGCAATTATGATCCAATCTTAAAACGTTTTATTGAAATGGGGTCATGATAATCAACACCCAAAATAATTTTATTCCCCCAATTATTGGGTAGGAATATTCGCAACCAAATCACTTTTCTCAAAATTCAAAACATTTATAAATCCGATAATTGGATAAGTAAAATCACTTGACTATTCTGAACATAGAATAGCAGATGAGTAATTGCATAAACAAAAT
Source organism: Apium graveolens (assembly GCF_009905375.1). Taxonomy (NCBI): domain Eukaryota; kingdom Viridiplantae; phylum Streptophyta; class Magnoliopsida; order Apiales; family Apiaceae; genus Apium; species Apium graveolens. Next base: position 204,597,157 of record NC_133647.1, read on the forward strand.
TATTTAATTCAGCGATATGTAAAATATTTATCAATTCTAACTGAATCTGGAATGCAATACTTTCATGATAAGATTTAAAATAAATATCACTTGAACAATAAGTGATGATAGGAATACTTGCATAATATGATTCGAAATAAACGTCACTTGAACGATAAATGAAGTTAGGGGTACTTGCCTTTGAGATTTAGCAGTTAGTCACACTCGCAAAAATGCATCTATTCTGACATTCTGTCTCAAAACATCACCGCTTTTCTTTACAACACTTTACTGATATGCTGCTCCTGCGATTGCTAGAAGCCAGATATCCAATGCCATTCCATCTCATTCTTTATCCAACACCCTGTCCTGTTTACTCGAACGATCCGTATCTATAATTAAAAGATACAACTTTAATCATCTAATCGATAATCACTCGACGAACTACGCGTCAACAGCCTATCGTCTACCCATACGATAGCCCATATATAATTAAAACAGACAAACACAGGACTCTTGACCCACATATGCATATAATTCACATAGCATGTAAGCACATAGTCCACGTATCACATAATTCATATCACATATAACTCGGTTCGTCAAAAGGTTCGACTCGGTACGTTTAAAACTGAAATCGGGTCCAAAAATATGATTTATCGATCAAAATTGACTCAGAATGATATAAAAATCAAACGGTCCTTTAATACAAAAGAAATTAGGTTTCAAAAGTACTTTTATTGAAATCGGAATATTTTTCTGAGTCTAGAGGTGTTCGTTTCGTATTAAACGGATGAACGGTTTATTTATAAAATATCGTGTCCCAACACGTAATTAGGTTTCGTAAAATTACATATCCTCGTTTGACGTCTCCGATAATTATAGGTTACGTTTCCGTATTTTCAGAATTAATTTCCCGGAAAATCGGGCAGCGACTCCTTTGTTTATCGGCCTACCCGTCGAAGCAATTCGACGTCAAATCAACAACAAACAACCCAACAATTAATTCAACTGATATAACAACCGAAATCCACTTCACAAATCCCAATCACCGATTCAACTAATTAATAACAATCCATAAATTCCCAAACACCAACTAAATATAGTTATTAATTATTATTCGTGTTTTTATATTATGTTAAAATATTAGGACTCAGATAAATATCATCACCGTCCACCGTCCGCTCGTCGAAATTCATCGCGGACGGCGGCAAAATTTCGCGGGTACCCGATTAATTCTCGGGTTTTCAACGCAAGAACTTCGCCGATTAATCCTTAAAAATAATTCCGTGCGAATAATTAATATCATAAGTATTAATCAAAATCCTGCAGAAAATCATTAAAATTATTATAATAATCCGATTCACAATCTGTAACAAAAACAGAACAAGAATCAATTAAACAAAGCAGTCACACGCGCGAACGCGCCACAGAACCACAACCAAGAACACCGCACAGGCGGCATCGCCGCCTTCCACCGCCATTCACACACCCACACTCGAACACACACACACTTAAACACACACACGTACACACTAACACACACACTTAAACACACACGCAATACAACACAGATGATATACATATGTATATAAACCGAAAACAGGGGAGGAATCGAAGGAATCGCCGGAAATAACCGGCTGGAACTCACCGGAAATTGCCGGGAAAACGGAAAGAAAAGAAGAAGATTCAGGGAATTAGTTAAACAGAGATATATGAAGGATGAAAGGGAGAAACGAGGAGGTCGAGAGACAGGGAGAGATCGAGCGAGATGAAGGAGAGGAGAGACTGAGATGCTTAAAAAAATGAAGTTATAATTTCCCTGGTGTGTACACATATCAACTGGAACAAATACGTGTCCCGTTTGATTGATTAGTTGCAGAACACGTGTAGTACTCCTCTGTATAACCCCATTTCCGTAACGATTTATTTGGTATAACGAAGTAAAGTGCGAATAAATATTAACCAAACAATTTCAAATTAATCTTAAAATATTAGAAATATCCCAATCTTAATAAAACATAATTTCCGAAATTTTAAAACAATTCTTGAAAGGTAATTTATACCCGCTTTTATCAATTAAAAGATTCAACGCGCAGTTAAAATTAATTCTAATAATTCCCAAAATAATTTTAAAATTCTCAGAATATTCCAAACTTAAATAAATATGAGTTTCGTAATTTTTGAAGAATTTTGGAATTAAATACGGATTTTACAAATAAATGCAATCAGAAAATCATGCAGGGCTAAATAATTGATGAAATATTGATTTCTAAATTTTATAAAATCCCAAAAATAATTATTGTAATTATAAAGTCATAAAAATAATTTTAAAGATAATATAAATATTTATGAAATTAAATTTTCAATAAAATCACTTTTAAAGACAAAAACAAAACGATACGACTCAGTAATTAATAATACAAATACTTCTCAATCACAACTGAGTCTCACACAATTAATATTACATACAACACATAGCAGACAGAATATTCATTCAATCCCTAATATTACTAAATGAACTCAATTTACCGATATCAATAAAATCGGCTTTCAAATAAACTTTTGAAAATAATACATTTAAGTAAATATTTTCAGAAATTAATAAGGATCGATATAACACTTAACAATTAGCACATTACCATTTAATAATACCAATTCGTCAAATAGGAATAAAATATCCGCCATTTTATTCCTTCTAAATCTGAACATCACATAACCATATTCAATTATTAATAATAATAATTCTGAAAATATGGGGTATCACACATGAGCCTTCCAAGATCCCACCGTTTCTTCTAGCGTCATAGTCTCCAGGTTGCCAAACTGCTTTACGGTGGAGGCAATTTGCAAGAACATCAATGGTGTCGCACACAAAAGTTTTTAACCACATAACTTTCTATAATCTCTTCTCCTAATGCCCATTTATTTGTAACCAGTCCACCTAATATTATGCCGAAATCATCAATAGACTTTGCGTCTTTCATAACCATGGATTCAAATTCAGTCTTCAGTGTTTGCACCTTTGTCATTTTAACGCGCTATGTTTCTTGGCACATTAATTTAATTTTCCCAGGCCTCTCTGGCGGTCTCCTTGTCAGCAAGAGATAGAAGAATGTTCTTTGGTATTACCTGGTAAATCTTAGCCAAGGCAATCTGATCCACTTGTCATCAACCGTCGTTGTTTTAGGGTCCTTTAGTGACACCGAATGAATTTATCCTTTATCGTCTGCGTTCGATACTCGCTCATACCGACAATTTCCTGAAACTCTTCATTTATAATGTTATAAAAAATATATATTAAAAAAAAGTATGTGCAAAAAGTATAAAAGGAGTGAGTACTTGGGCACACTTGCATAGTTCAAGTGGTTAACATTTTATATTCGTCGCTCCAAGTCCTGGGTTCGATTTTCGCTCACCCTAAAAAATTATGAGAACAGACATTCATTTATAACGCTATAACCATATTTGTCAAAAAAAGAGTAAAAGAGTGAGTACTTAGTAATGAGTTGTTGTGAAGTTGAAGCTTATGAAATAAAAATAAAAAAAAACTAGAAGATCCGCAACAAAATTTAATTTTGTTGCTTTTATTACAATTTATAAAAAGGCTAACCTATGAAATATTTTTTTCTCAGCAAGGTTATTTACGAAAGACAAAAAGATTTAAAAGAAGCGCTAAACGTGAAAATACGCAGCTAATTTTCTAATTTTTCACATTTTTTATGTAAATATGAACGTTCTCAGATTTAGCCAAACAGTCTGCTCAATACATAAATGGGATTTGTGCTCATATAAGCTTATTTACATTGCTCCCAACCACACACTATGTCATTTTTGAAAAAACTTGAACTAAGCCCCTTCTCCAGCAGGTTAATTTGAACTAAGCCCCTTCTCCAGCAGGTTAATTTGAACTTTGTCTACCAGACCAAGCTTCTAGAAATGACGGGATCGGATATGACGGGGAAGGTGGAGTTGTGTCTAATAAAAAATTCACCATGAGCTCCCAAGAAATGTACAGTTTATTAGTTCCTCCCAAGAAATGGTTTATTAATACGTTTACTTAGCCATGAGCTATAAATTAACGCTATAAGAGTTATATAAGTGGTTATAGCTGTACTTGTAGTACGTTTGCTACGCGGAATACACAAGCAGAAAGCATATAGTGTAAAAAGTATAACAACGGCAACTAAGCAGTCTCAAAGTTTCAACGAAGTCATGATTTTGCAACTGAAATCGATTCTAAATATAAAAATGAGTTTCAAGGAGTACGATTTAAGCCGAGTTTTTAGTCAATTAGACTTGGACAGGCTGGTATAGTTATAAACTTGCTCAAACTTGTTAAATAACATATATTTCACAAAATTAAATTTAAATAAAATATTAAAACATTACAAAATTTTGACATTGATAATTTAAATAATAATGTTCGGTTTTTAAAGTTAGAAATTAAAATTGAATATGTTCTTATAACCGGACTTAATAAATAAAATGATGTGAATTAAGAAACACGTACATGTGAATATATGCTATTACAAAATAAATATTTGTATTTAATCTCTATATAACTTGTAAAACTAAAAAATATACGCAATTCAAAACTCAATTATTTGCCAATTTTATTTAAATTTTGCTTATATATTAACGAGCCGATTTTAAACATGAAATTTTGTTAGATAATGAAACTCAATTGGACACATCTTATCTTTAAAAATAAACTAGGCCCACTTCTCACAAAATTTGGCTCAGTTAAGTTCAGCATGATGAACTAATTTTATGGGATAGAAAATTATCTATTTTATAGTAATATACAATTAATTACTACATATCCTTTTTTATCTAATTATTATTTTTCTTATAATACCCCAATCACCAATGTAGTATTTTATCCATTAGTGGCGGCGATAGCTTATATAACTTATATAAAACGGTAATTTAGTTCATACTAATTTTTAATAATATATTTATCTTAAAATTATTAATATATTAATATAAATTTATATAATTGAAAAATAAATTGAAGAACATATATAATAAGTTATAATATTATATATTTTATAATAATTTGAGACTTTACTGAATATAAATAATATATTATAAAATATGTTGTTCACGGTACTCGAATCTCAAACCTGTAGAAATTGTTAAAAATAAAGAATCTAAAAATTAAATATAATAAGCTGTTGAGAGGATTCGAACCCTAAACCCTATGAGAGCAGTTTAAATATTAATAAAATATTATTATTTTATTATTACATCGAACGTTTTACATCTATGTGTGTTTCACACTTGTTATTTACCGCCTACCCCACAATTGACCAACTATCGAATAAAATGTGTTCAGCTTATAATTATATAGTATAAATTAGTTTATATTATTCGCTTTGTTTAGAAAAGCAAAAGGGTTTTAAGTATAATTATACATTTTGCCGCATCCAAATCAAAATAGATATTTAGAGTACATGTCCTTAATTTAAATATTAGCCAAAAATATATAGGGTGTTTTTAAAAAATACAATATTTTTAATAAATATTTTAAAAATACTGTCATTTTTAAATTTAATTAAAAATATAATTTTTTAAATTTCATTTTCAAAAATACGATTTACAACTATTGCAACCTATTATGTAACTTTTATTTTATATTTATTAAAATTAATTTTGAAGTTGATTAGGTTGCAAACTTGAAGCACAACTAATGCATCTTTAAAATTAATATTTTCAAAATTTGAAATTAAGTTTTATAACGCTGCAGATGTTGCAAACTAAATTTTTAAAAATTAAACTTAATAATTGTATTTTTGAAAATAACCTTGAAAATGATAGTATTTTTTGAAAATTAATTTAAAAATATAGGTATATTTGATAATTTCTCCAATATATATGCATCTTATTATATTTTTGATTAAATCCCATCATAGTCTACCCCAAACTATGAACATCCTTTTAGTTAGTAAAAAATAAAGAAAAATCTAATTTTGAATCTTAAAAAAAATTCAAAATGAGTATTAGAGAGAATACATAAAGTTCATTTAAAACCATAAATTTAAAACCATAAGTTATCTATCCGTATATGTAATTCATGTTTTTCTTCTTACATAGAGTAGTTCATTATCAAATACTACTTTTTATTATATATATATATATAATTAATCATCCGCTAATTTTGAAAATAAAAGAATTATGGTGGCTCAGTTTCTTATTAGCTTATCTTCTACGATTATATAGACTTTTTATTTATTTAAAAACTGAATATAAAATAAAATAATATTAAGTAATAAAAATTAAAAAATATATATTAATAATACCTATTTTTTTTTAAAAAAAATTAGTAAGATAAAAAGGAATTAAATTAGACAAAAAATCTTACCTAACGAGTATTTAAAACATATAATTTTAATGAAAATACAAATAAAAAATATAAAAATCAATTTACCTAAATTAGCTGCATCATAGTTGCATTCACATAAATGTTATATTTTTTTTAGTCGCACGAAAGGAAACATTCATCAAAATACGCAAAGACATCAAACAAAAATAGTAACACTAAAAAAAATAGTCTACTAACAACATTGATAACTAAGAAATCTCTTGCAAAATAGATTTTTGTTTAAAACTTGTTAAAGTTTTAAATAATAAAAAAACCATGGAAAAAAGAAGGGAACTTAGGGCATGTTTGGATCCTACCAAATAAGTCCGTAATTATTTATCGACCAGTATTTGCGACTCAACTTTTAAGTTGGATTTACAAATAAGTTGAATGTTAGTAACGCTACTTTTTTCAACTTATTTTGATTTTGTTGTTTTTGTATTAATTTTAAAATATATATATTTGTAAATATTATTTAAATATAAAATTCACGAATTAAGATAGTTATATATAAAATTATTTATTTTAGTTAATTTACGTAAAACAAAATCTAACGTATAAGTAAATTATCCAAACATTTATATAACTAATAAATTTTCATATATTATAAATATATATGTATATAACATTTCCCAAACGTACACTACTGAATGCCGAAGGAGCGGAGAAAACGAGGTCAACAGAGAGTTCTTTTTAATAATTTTAACTATTGATAGCTAATATCAATCATATATGTTCAATGTTCTTTTAATTTTTAATGTAAACCTCATTTTATCAACGTGCTTCCTCATCGTTAGTGTAAAACATTATAGACATTGAAACTTAATGTAAAAATATTTTCCATAATAAAAAATCAAATATTGGTAGATTTAAAAATTAAAAACTAAAAAATTAAAAATGTTCTTAAATTATATAATTAAAAATATTAAAAAGACTCGGTAAACTGCATGAATTATAAAATTGTATAGTACCCATATAAATAATATTTGTCAATTGGTGTGCTTGTAAGAATAAATGGAGGTAATATTATATTACACGAGTCGCACATGCATCTTGCACGTTTCTATATTTTGTTGTCTTCGTCGTTTGTAAAATTTAATTGTTTTCTGCCCTGAGACTCCAACAGAAAGAATAAATGCACTAATAAAGTAACAAAATGGTCCAACACCAAAGTTAATTGGAGTAAAAAAGAAATAAAAAATATTTTTGTGTCATCAACAATGTTATTGTTGGACCTTGGACTTGTTGGACAAGAGGAGAGGAGCCCATAATAAATTAGATTATAATATCTTGTACTCGGCCCAAGAAGCCCACTTTGTAATGAATAGCCCATTTTGGGTCCCTATAAATAGAAAGGCATAACCTCACTTAAAGGGGTTGACAAATTAAAATAAAGAAGTGATATCTTAAATATAATAGTCTAAATATAATAATATTCTAGGCACATCATTTGGCGCTAGAAGTAGCTTTATTTTACAGATCCAACCGGAATATGATTGTGGACGAGCTTGATCCAGGAACGGCCGGACCAACCCTGGTGAAGGAGTTGACGGCAGAAATCGCCGCCGACCCCTCCACCCTCGGTGGTCAAGAACCACCCAAACAGTCAGTGTTGAAACCGAAGTGTTTATTCCCTCCTCAAGACGGTCTTTCTCATGATCAACCGGCGAACGTAAAGAACGCAGATCAACGAGATAAGAAGAGAAAGTATAGGTCAGACCAATGTTTCAAAGTCCAGACGTCCAAGGGCAAGAAGGTCATGTCAAGCGACATGCGGCTCCATCTTGAAAAGAAAGAAAGATTGAAAGCTTAAGACAAAGATGAACCTGAGGAACCACCATACTCAGATGAAGAACTGGAACTGTTAGAGCGTGAGACTCGAATGCTCCAAACCAAGCTCGAAAGGAAGCGTGAAATCCATCGCCTTCGCCGAGAACTCCAGCTAACGTCAATCGAGAATCGAGAATATGAGGAAGAGCTCTATGATGAGGAGGATGACCCCGAATACGAATATGAACCGTCGGCTAAATCAACATATTCACAGCCCCACGAGCGTCGACAGCGCACAGTATCGTCTGCCGATGCTTCTCAGCGAACCGAATCTACAGATTCCATCCCACATGAAGAGTTTGCCAAGATGCAGGAAGAAATTGCCCAGATGCGCACCATAATGAGAAATCAGTCGGAATTTGAAACCGTCTCCGAGAGTCCCCTATCATTGGTCCTCGAAAAAGCACGCATCGATAGGACACTGAAAACTCCTGCCCTCGACCATTTCGATGGATCGTCCGACCCGTTAGCGTTTCTCAACACTTTCGACGGTCGAATGGCATTTTTTGGGCATTTGGAAATCGCTCGCTGTCAGTTTTTCTCCACATGCCTTCAAGGCACAGCCCTGCGGTGGTATAGTAATCTCCCCCCTCGATCAATCGACTCATGGACAATATTAAAGACTAAGTTCCAAGCCCGATTCTCGAGTAACTACAAAGGCATCAAGGTTACAGCCTCTTTGATGACAATGCATCAACGCTCAAGCGAAAGCCTCCGCAGTTTTTTAACCAGATTCAGGGAAGAGATCGCTGAGATCCCAAATTTAATTGAGCAAATGGATGTCAATTTCTTAACGGCAAGTATCGATAAATCAAGACATGGGCTGCTCCTAGAAGAAATTTTTGAAAAAAGGCCAAAAACCCTACAAGCGGCGTTCCAGATTATCGAATATCGTATGATGCTACAAGAAGCAGTTAGTTGCATCCAGTCACCCCGTCGCTCCTCAAGGTACGAACGTCGTCGAAGTTATAGCCCACGATCTCCCGCACGTGAGAGACGCCATGAGCGTCGGCGATCACCGCCACCGCGTACGGAGGACCGCCCTCCGAGGGACAGGAGAGAAAGGGACTGGCAACCCCGCGCCCGGCCAGAAAAAGAGTTTACTAAATTGAACACGGAAAAGACAATAATTTTAGAACAAAACTTGATTACAGACCTCCAAGGCCCATGAAGGGCGGTAGGCCCCCCTGTTCCAGATATTGCGACTATCATGAAGATACCGACAACACAATAGAACAATGCTTTCAACTCAGCAACCTCATAGAGGGAAAAATCCGTCGGGGAGAACTAGTACATTACGTATATTAAGAGGATAACCCCAGACGTCATCATCGGGGGGAGGATGATCGGATCATTGACGTCATATTCAGGGGGGTAGCTTCCGGATGACTCTCTCACAACTCCAGAAAAACATACGTCCGGGAAGTTTTTAACGTCAATCCATCGACGGTTCAATGCCCACGCGCGAACCCGACACCCGTCATTTCCTTTTACGACGATGATTATCGCCCGGGACTCATCGAAGGTCATCAGGATGCTCTTTTCATCACAACCCGAGTGGGGAACAACACCGTGAAAAAAATGTTGGTCGACAATGGAAGTTCAGTTGATGTTCTCTACCATCACGCGTTCTCGCGAATGGATATCGGCGAACGATGACTTGAAAATTCTCGAACTCCGTTGTACGGTTTTACAGGAAATGAAGTTCATGTAGTTGGAACCATTGATATGCCAGTACTCTTCGGCTCACCGCCTTGCCAGATCTGGAAGGTCGTAAAATTTCATGTGATCAGTGCCTCATCCAGCTTTAATTCCATGTTAGGTCGTACTACAATCACAGCCTTAAGAGCAATAACTTCAATCTCCCATTTGAAGATGAAATTCCCCACTGACTTTGGCATTGGAGAAATGATTGGAGATCAAGCGACTGTGAGGCAATGCTACTTAACAACAGTTTCCCCACGAAAAAACGGGGAAAATGATCTAGAAATTAATCAAGTGCTCGATATTGACCCCTGAAACTCAATTGACACCACAATCCAGAATTTTTGCTTCCCCACAGAAGAAACTGAAGAGGTCGAGGTAGTCGTCGTATATCCAACAAAGATAACCAGGGTGGGAAAGAAGCTCCCCGAAAATTTGAAGCAAGAGATCATTAGCCTGACCAGAGAATTCACTGACATCTTCGCCTGAGATTCGAAAGATATGCCGATAATTCCCGAGATAGTAGCACGACACTCACTTCACATCAACAAAAACGTCGCACCAGTACGACAAAAATGTCGAATATTCTCTGACGAAAAGAAGACAGCTATCGATCAAGAGATTGACCGACTACTCGAGGCCAAATTCATCGAGCCCGTTCAATTCCCCACGTGGATCTCAAACGTCATTTTGGTTAAGAAAAATAATGGAAAATGGCGCATGTACGTCGATTACTTGGATGTCAACAGAGCTTGCCCCAAATATTTTTACCCTCTCCCAAACATCGACTAACTGATCGATGCCACGGCAGGAAACGAGCTTCTTTCCTTTATGGACGCCTTTTCAGGGTACAATCAGATAAAAATGGATTCTAATGATTGGGAACAAACAGCATTTATCACACATAGAGGCGTATTCGGATATCGAGTTATGCCATTTGGCTTGATTAACGCCGGAGCAACTTTTCAGCAGATGATGGATACGATCTTCGGATCACAAGTAGGGAGGAATATGTTAATCTATGTGGATGACATGATAACCAAATCCAAACTCGCCATCGATCATTCACTCGACCTCCGCGAGACCTTTGAGAATGCTCGAAAGCACAACTTGCGTCTTAATCCTAGCAAATGCTCCTTTGGCCTTACGTTGGGCAAATTTCTGGGATTCCTGGTTACGCAGCGAGGTATCGAGGCCGACACTGCACAGACAAAGGCAATCCTGGAAATGGAGGATCCAAAGTCAATCAAATATCTACAAAAATTAACAGGGTGCATAGCAGCCCTTCGGAGATTTATCCCCCAGTCATCCAGAAGATACCTCCCGTTCTTTGCCATCATAAAAAAGGCTTCGAGATCGACAGCTTTTGAATGGGACATCGAGTGCAAGTCTAGCTTCGTGGAATTCAAAGCATTTTTTACAAATCCTCCCATTCTTACTAGGCCCATCCTAGGTGAAGCCCTGCGGGTTTACCTGTCGGCCTCCGACCAAACAGTCACAGCGGTTCTTGTCCGGCTCGATGAAGGAAAGGAAGTTCCAGTGTACTACATTAGTCATTCACTGCGAGATGCTGAGACTCGTTACCCGCAGGTGGAAAAGCTTGTATAAGCTTTGATTATCGCCAGCAGGAAGTTGCGACACTACTTCCAAGCGAGGGAAATTCACGTGCTAACAAATCAACCTCTCAAAAGAATCCTACACAAACCCGATATGACGGGAAGATTAGCGACATGGACCATCAAACTAAGCCAGTTTTACATCGAGTACAAGCCTCGAGCCGCCATAAAGGCTCAAGCACTTTCAGACTTCGTGGCTGAGTACCAGTTCAAAGCCAAACACTCGAACCTCGAGGAAGATCAAATACGACCATGGTTATTGTTTGTTGACGGTTCCTCAACGGCCAACTCAGGGGGAGCAGGGATAATCCTTATCAGCCCAGAAGTGTTTAAGGTCCAACAAGCCCTCAAATTTAAGTTCCAAGCGACGAACAATGTAGCAGAGTACGAAGCGTTGATCGCAGGGTTAAAACTCGCGACAGAACTCGAGGTCACCATTATCGATATATTCGGTGATTCCCAGCTGGTGGTCAAGCAGATAAGCGTAGAATTCAAGGCTCATAATGAGAACATGTCCAAGTACCTTTCAATCACGCAAGAGTTGCTTAAAAAAATTTCCTCATGGAAAATCTCGAATGTCGATAGGGCGGAAAATTAGTGGGCAGATTCCCTCGCCAAGCTAGCCTCGTCCAACTCTCAAATCAACCTTGACCCAATATATGTGGACATCCTGACATCCCCAGCTATCGACGCACCATCAGTCAATCACATCCAGAACGATCCCGACTGGCGAAAGCCTTTCCTCGAATATATCCTTGAAAATAAACTACCAACGAAAAAAAGTGAAGCTCGCTCAATCATGTTTAAAGCAAGAAACTACTGCATAATAGGCTCGGTTTTATACCGGCGCGCCTTAACTGAACCTCTGCTACGATGCCTAGGTCCTGAGGAAGCGGATCAGGAAATCCTCGAGGTACATACAGGAATTTGTGGGGAGCATCTCGGGGGCAAGAACCTAGCCCTCAAGATCGTTAGGCGGGGGTTATACTAGCCCACGCTTCGGAAAGATTGCGAGGATTTCGTTCGAAAATGCCAAGCATGCCAACATCATGGAAACGAGAGTCACCAACCCACAACGGAGCTAAACTCGGTACTCGCCCCTTGCCCTTTCTACCCGTGGGGGATAGACATCGTGGGGCCTTTCCCAAAATCCAAGAATCAAGGTCCAACAGTTACTAAATCGATAATAAAAAATGGGTGATGGATTAATAGAAGAATTGAGAATTAACGGGAGGAAAATCAGATTTATTTAATATTTTAATTATATTTAATTTAATATTTTGATTTTATTAGTAATTTTTATATTAATATATACTTATGAAATTACATATATAATTATTGAAATTTATTTAAAATTGTTTTTATATTAAATAATTTATTTTTTAATATACGAAGAAGAATAAAAAAGAAATAAAATGAATTTCAGAAATCAAATGAATCACCTTGTCCGTATTTTTAAATAAAATTATAAATTTTTAAAATCATGATCGGTTTAGTTACTAATATATTATATATAATTGGTGGACAAGTAGGGATGAGTAAAATCGAACCGAAACTGGAAAAATCGAACCGAGCCACTAAATTTCGGTTCAGTTTGGTTTATTTTTTTTAAAAAAATTCTGGTTATTTCGATTTTCGGTTATAACCGAATTAAAATCAGTTCTATTTACTAGAATTTTGGTTCAATTTTAACCGAATTAACTAAAATAAAATATATTTTTTGAATTATATATTCTAATTTTTATATATAATATAATTTAGTAAATATCAAAACAGAATATTATGTCGACTGTGGTACAGTCTAGATACTATGTTATGTTTATTGTGGTCCAGATCATTTGATCAATAAGATCTGAAGGTCATGATTGAAATAATAACTAAACAAAACATAATGAGGGTATACCAAATTATATCTAATTCCCGTTATTATAAAATACAAAATTTTCTCGTTCGGACCGCGTCAATGACAAACAATTATATGATAATTTATATTTATAAATTATCATATAAATAAGCGCTCAAGTTCGAATTCTACCAATAACAAACATTTTTATTATTATTATTTATAAAGATAAAAGTAAGGCAAATGGTTTAGATCTTATCAACCTTAAACTAAAAAATTATATACCTCCAAATTTAAATTTTCATAATGAGGTTATAATTTTATATTAATTACTTTCAATATTTTATTACTTATATTATAATTTAATCAACACAAATAATATAAATTAAAAATATAAAATAGTATTGGGACCTGTTGATGGCACGGATTGTAAAGTAATATTATTTATATATTTACATATTATTTAGGCTCCACACAAATAATGTATTGGATTCGTCAATCCCACAGGTATCGGTAAAGTGCGGATGTAAGAAGTAATATACAGATCTAGCCATGTCTAGGAATTCCTCAAGTACTCAAAGTAGCCCTCGATTAGAGTGGAGGTTGAGTTCAGAGATGGATTAACGATAAGAGATTACTCGCAAGCGTATTTTTCATTATTACGGGTCTCGAGCCGGACGATAGTGTGTGCGACCAGCACCAGGGCCCTAAAATTAGCAGGGCGTGTTATTTTTTTAAGTAATTATATATGTATGTACACTAAAATAAAAAAAAATATTTAGCTAATAAAATAACACTAATTTTTAAGTTTAAAATATTATACATTTAAATTTTTTTTATTATTATCATGAATAAATTAGATAAATTCTACGTACACAAATTATCTCCTACTCTACTTTAACTATGTACATAATCTCCTTTAATTAGGGCTGTAAAATGATTGGGTAGAACCGGACACCACTATGTTATCGGATCATTTTACTTTTAGTGTGTCTAGATTTGGGTCCAAGACCATATTATTCGGATACAAACTAATCTCAGGTATTTAAGGACCGGATCCAAACCAAATATGAGCCGGTATCGTATTTTTATTTTTTTAACCAGGTAGTTTATGATCCACTGGATACGAGTCAAATATGATCCACTAACATTAAGTATCATTTTTATTTCAACTATTCAGATGATTATTGGTATAAAATTAATATAATACTATAAAAATAATAACCATAAAAATCATACTTTATATAAAATTAAAACGTGTACAAGATATAAAGAAATATAAAATGATTATTTACTTACAAATATAAAGGGTTGAAAATATATTCTAAATATGGGGTCTAATGAAATATGAGACATGGATCATATTTGGATATTTGGGTAGGATCATTTTATAAAAAATAATATGAAACCTAATCCGAGCGGGTATATGAGTGCTCAGATCCGGGATCATATTTTATCCGAACTTAATTTTTCCGCCAGATTTGGAGCGTTTATAAAACGGATATGAGACATGTATCATATTTTCGAGTCGAATATAAGCCCAGATACGCATAGTCCGGATCAGTTTACACTCCTACCTTTAAAGATATGTTTACTAAGTTAATTTATCTCCCATATATAGTGCACTCTATTCTCTCACCCTCCGGAAAATCCTAAAAGAAATTCATCTTTTTTAGAGGCTGTTGTTAGCCATTTGATAGATGAAAAACCCTTTTCCTTGTTTTTTTGTCGATTTTCTTTTCTTTTCAATAAATGTCTCTCTGAGTTAGGACCCCGTTAGTTTTCTACCCATGCATGTACCGGGTTTGCTCTCTCTCCATGTGAGAGAGAGTTGGTTTCTTTTACTATTTAGGTCCGTAAATTTCCGAGAGTTTATATATGAAATTACAATTATTCGTTCAAAAACCCTTCAAAACTCTAGCTCTAACATGGCCTTAGTTCTCTGATAAAGGAAATGGAAGTGATCATGATCCCAATCGACTAGGAAATATAGCATTGGTTAATCAGGTGCCTCTGTTTGCTGTGGGGAATGAGTGACTTGATATAGGAGAAGATGTGAAATGCTAAGCTGCGTTTGACAAACTTAAACTAAGCTAAATGTAGAACTATTTAATTTTAAAGACATTTTGTTTCTTGGGTCAGTTTTAGATTAGGCAAATTGTGGGACAGTAAGACCATCTCCAACCCCTAACAATAAAATGATATAATTTTTATATTATTTAAGTATCAAAAGTACATAAATGTCTAAATAGATATATTATATACTTATTTTTTCAAAATTAAATATCTTGTGTGGATATAACAGGATATAAGTAGTACATGAAGACAATATATATATTTTTATTAACAAAAAAAGGATATATTAGAAATTATGAATTATGTTAAATTGTTATTAAAATTACATCAAATATATTTTTGACGGTAAATTAGGTGTCACGCTGAGTTTGGTTGGAGTTCATTTTATACTAAAATTTCTACTATTATAGTGTTAATATTGTTAATTTAAAGTTACTCTAATATCATAATATTGGAATCGAATGGTCACGTGTAGAGCGGTAAATGAGCCCATCACCGAGTCAAACTCTTAAGTAATTAATACTATAAATTGGATGAAAAAGTTAAATCCATTTGAACTATATAATTAACTTTATAAATCAATAATTATTATTACATTAAAGAAGTTCCTTATTGCGATGATTTTGTAAATTATGATTATATTGATGAGATTATATAAATATATTTAAAAATATTGTATGATTGGAATAAATAAAATTTTCAGAATTTAGTTTTGAAATTAAGGTCAACTTGAGAGAAAAAATCAAGAGATTTTGTAATTTAATCTCTAAACTGGTAATTATATATAACGAAAATATTTGTTTTCTTTCTTTTTTTTTCTCAAATTTCTACCTTAATTTGTATTATTTTAATATTTTACTAATTTCAAGTATTGGAGATTCTTAACTGCTTAAACTGACTTTTGTCGATTCCTGAACAATTTGAATGAAAAATGATTTTTACCCGAATAATCGAGTCGATTACTCAACGTTTAGTGATTACTAGATTAATTACCGTTTCTTAGAATACAACCAAACGAAATTAAACAAACAGATTTACTTACCGCAAGTCCGAAAAATGAAAAGGTTATTTATAGAAAGAGCCTCGAGTATGTGAGCATGTGTACATTGTGTAAAAAGTTTTATAAATCAAATTATTGATAAGAACGAAGTAGGAATTTCAAATAAACAAATACTCATTCACATATTTTATTCAAATGCGACTTACCTAGATTTGAACGCATTTTTCTCGTTAACACAACTCTAAAATCCGAAACTTTTTAATTAAATATCTCGAATGAAAGAATTTGCATGGTTAACGCAATTCCAACCTCCAAAACGATCGTTATGAACATCCATAACTAATGTCAATGATCAAAACTGAAATTTGATTTTCTACTCTCGATCACTACAAGAAAAAAGAGTAAAAGCGACCAAACAAAAGCGACCAACTATAAATTCCACCGAAAACGGTGGCTTTTAAGGTCAATCTCACTTGACCAAACACCGCGCATAAAAGCGACCGATATCGGTGGATTTTGTTAGCGGTCGCTTTTATTCGGTAGCTTTTATTAACAAAAGCAACCGCCTATTTTTCAGCGGTCGATTTTAAGGTTTAGAGATTTGGTGGGAAAATTGCCGCCAAAATGAAGCCTAAAATTAGAAAATAAAAGCGACCATCTGGTCGCTTTTAAATTAATATTTCATTTTCTCAAGTAGTTCTCTCCTTAAACATGTTTACTCCAATGAGTTTTTCTCGCTCTTTCATTATTAATTATTTAAATCTAAATTATTTTCACAAAATTTAATTATTTAATTATGAATATTATTAATTATGAATATTATTCATTATTTAAATCTAAATTATTATTTAAATCTAAATTATTTTCACTAAATTTAATTTAGTTAGAATGTTCCACTTACTTAAAATAATTATTAAAAGTGGCCCTTTTGTTGGCCGGAGATTGCCAGACTTTTAAATGGACGACGAATATCGGGATGCCCCATTTATTTATGGAATTGTTTTTTGTGTAATTATTTGATCTTGTTGCAAAATAACATTATCGGGTCTTGATTAATGAAGTCAAATTATAGTTTAATTTTTGATTTAATTTTTTGTTCTTGTCCTTAAATTATCTGTTAATACGGTTAATGGTAGTAGATTGTAAGTTATTCTAGCTTTAATTTATGATATTAAACGCTTGATTTGGTTGAGATTTTATGGTGTTCATAGCCTGCTGCAAAAACTGAGTTCTTCGTTGTATTGGGGGCTTCTGGAATGTGAGCGGAATTTCTAAATACAACCGAATTTCTAAATTCGACTCCCTTTATTACAACCGACACTATAAGAAAACAAGGTTAAATACAACTGATTTAAATTCGACGGGGGTTAAATTCGACCGCAGGAGGTCGAATCCTTTTGACACGGCTAAATTCGACCGGCCTCGGTCGAATTCAAATGGTCGTATTTAAACAGTTGTATTTACAATCAATTTTAACTGAAAACGGTTGAAATTAAAACGGTCGAAATTAAACCAGTCGAATTTAACTTTCAAAATGACAAACCAAATAAAATTATTTTGATATGAAGTTTTGGTTATATCACTAATATATATATATTGACATCCATACGGTTGGATATTGACATCCATACGGTTGGATCGATGAAAAATATTTTTGAAAAAATCGAAACACCAATTCATGACTAAACACTAGTTAGTTGTACTAGTCAAACTGATGTTTGACTGTTAAAATGGCAAACCAAGTAAAAACTTTTTGATTTGAAATTTTGGTTATATCAGTAATATATATATTTATTGACATCCATACGGTTGGATTGATGAAAAATATTTTTGAAAAAATCGAAACACTAATTCATGACTAAACACTAGTTAGTTTTACTAGTCAAACTGATGTTTGACTGTTAAAATAGCAAACCAAATAAAATTATTTTGATCTGAATTTTGGTTATATCACTAATATATATATATATATATTGACATGCATACGGTTGGATCGATGAAAAATATTTTTGAAAAAATCGAAACACTAATTCTGGACTAAACAATAGTTAGTTGTACTAGTCAAACTGATGCCTGACTGTTAAAATGGTAAACAAAACAAAATTATTTTTATTTGAAACTTTGGTTGTGTCACTAATATATATATATATCTATTGACATCCATACGGTTGGATCGATGAAAAATATTTTTAAAAAAATCGAAACACCAATTCAGGACTAAACATTATGTAGTTACATTAGTCAAACTGATGTTTGACCTTTGAAATGGCAAACCAAATGAAAATAATTTTGAACTATTTATAATTTGTTTATCATGATTGTTGTTTGTTAATTTCTCACAAAAATATAATATTAATTGATATAATTTAAATGAAATGTTAAATTTTAATTGTTAATAATTTAAATGTAGTCTTCAAAAACTAAAGTAGTTTAATATATTTGTTAACTTTCTCCGCTTCATACAAGATAACTTGAATTAAATTATTGAAAAAAATTTAAAAAATGAAATAATTATTGTTCATGATTTGTTTTCACTAAATATCTTGTACACATAGCGAATTTATTTAGGTATGTTTTGTTAATTAGTACTAGAATATTATTTACAATATCTATACATATTGTATATGACATCAGATCATAGTTTGATGACATCAGATCGAATTTATGTATCACATTTTATTTGAGTTATGTTAAGGTAATAATCAATTTGATCCTTTTTTATCTTGATTTTTTATGCAATTTATATAATATGTTAGGGTGTTCAAGTTTGAGGGGAAAAAAAGAGGTACATGCAGTGTTGTAAAAATCGGAAATCGGTGAAGATCGGTCGCACTACAGATTTAGGATTAACTGAAAATCATGGATTAATCGGAAGGATTAATCGGATGTATTTTAATATTAAATTATATTTAGTATATTATTATCTTTATATTATTTATTTATTAAAAAATATATATTTATTATATTATAATTTCTATTCTTATTCATATTTAAATTAATATATTATTTTCATTTTAATAAATAATTATATATACTCCAAAAAATAAAAATTTGTAAGAATTAATCAAATTTGAAAGATCAAATCGGTCTAATATTTTGTAGGGTATTAACTGGTTGAATTGGGGATTTATGGGGAATTTTTAGAACACTGGTTACGTGTATACACCGACTCACGTTTCTTTTTATTCTCTTTTTACTATTATCTCTCTCCAATATATAATCTTTCTCTCTCGGCTAAGCTACTGGAACAAGTGTATCCGGCGAAAATCTCGGGTAATTGTTAAAAGATGGTGGGTCGAGTGTATCCGGCGAAAATCGATGCTCCCACCTCTCTGTACTCTCGGGTTAGAATTAAACAGGTTAGCCTACTGATTTGAATATCAATTTTGGCTTCTGGTATGACTATGAGATTAAAATCTTTCTTCTCTCTTTAAATCTCAGTTAGGATTTAAGATTTGGGGATTAGGGTTTTTGAGATTTATTGATTAAGGGTTTGAGTTTTGGAGATTAAGGTTTTGAAATTTGGGGATTAGGGTTTTGAGATTTTGGGATTAGGGGTTTATAAGTTTGGGATAATATATACGTACATACGTAACTCATATTCGCGTTCTCGTACAGCAGCTTCAATTTTTTTTAAATATTGTAAAATATATCAATAAATCTCATCATGGTAGGAGTTTTGATGTTTAATTTACTGTTTATTGTTGAATTTTTATTTATATCTGTATGTAATTTATGTCGATCTGTTATGAGAGACTGTAATTTATGTGTTTTATCTATTACAGTTCAATTTAATTGTGAAGTTGTCTATGTAATTGATAAATTTGTATAGACCGTCTTTTAGTGAATAACTCTTATAGTCTGATTAATTGTGTTTATTATCGTTATATTTACTTATTAATTAATAATGTGTAGGAGCTAATTGTTGCGTAATGCCAATGTATTGTGTGGTCAATGATAGGTTAGGTTAGTTTGTGGTTCTGATTTTTAAGCTGTATATGTCAGCATGTGGACTATTTGTGGACTATTTTTAAGTGTCCAAAAATCCAAACTAGCCCCATCCGATTGTGGGACTAGTTCACTATGAAATAAGGGTAATGCAATCTGATCAATTTGTTTTGAATGTGGTACTAAGGTTTTGAACTTGGTGGTTGGGTTAGTAAATAAAGAGGTGTTGCTGGAGTAGAAGCAAAAGCACGTTATGACAGAAAAGTAGAATTAATAATATGTGTTTAGTCATATTATTAAGATGTGTTTATATGTTTATGTATAGATTGGCTGTGTTTATGTGTTTATTAAGTTGATTAGACTTTAAGCTGTGTGTTTATGTGTTTATTAAGTTGATTAGACTTTAAGCTGTTTAGGTACTTGTTAATATTGATTAGAAGTGTAATGCCTGTAAATTACACACGTACCATCTGATAAGTATTTTCATGCCTGCGGACAATAAAAGCAACCGCTTATGGCTAATAATATATACCTTTTTGTTGTCACAATATACACTTATTAACCCCTTAGCTGTTGTTTCTTGCATAGCAACAACTTTCTTCACCATTTCTGCTTGTTGCACAAACCAATCTGATTTCCCAGGAAGTGGATCAGAACTCCAAGACTTAGACACCTGATCAGAGAGTTAGAGACCGACCTTAGTGGTTTTTAAGAACAAACACTCAGGCATGTCAAAAAGTGAGATGTTTAGAGAACTCAAAACAAAAAGCTCTAAGTTTATTAGCAATATCTGTGTAACTTATTTGTTGTGATCAAGTTTAGAGCTTCTGATTTCTTATTCAATGCAGTTTCAAAAAATTGAGAAACTAAATTCTTTTAAAGAAGTGATAACGGAAAAAAATGCAAGGAACCGGGTCAACTGACAGTGTGCAAATGTAATTAATTGTTCAAGTGTCAAAACATGACAATCATGAGTTAAAAAATAGGCAGGGCAGCCTCACGACTTAATTACCTTGTTTGTAATCCCGTTGTCAACTTGTCATGTTACACTGCAACTAATGGTTTCTAGTCACATACCACGGGTTAATGAGTGAGTAATTACAGAGTTGCAGCTACTTATATAATTACTATGTAATATATAAAATTAATAAACACTTTATTCTACTAGTAAATGTTACAATTTGTTCAAGTGTCAAGTTTATTTCTTTGCGGATGACTTTGGTATTTATATTAGCAGTCAGCTTGTTTTAATATGTTCAAGTTTTTTTATTGTTACGAATATCAAACTGACAGCTATATTTTTTGTAATTAAAAAAACAAATAGCTATGTTTATTTCTTTGCGGCTGAATTTGGTATTTATATTAGCTTCACCTGAAAGATGTTATGTAGTGTGGACACATGTTTTAACTGTTTGTGCTTAGGATGTTAAATTGCATCATTTGTAGGCTTTTAATGTGCAAATGTGCAACTGAGCCAAAGTTAATGTAGGAGAAGCACAAAGTACTCATTGGTCAATGAAGTCATAGTGGTTCACAAATTTTTACCTTTTTTCCCATTACCATATGTTGTAATTGTGACACTAAAGATATATAACATAAATTGTTGTGTATCTGAAGTAGAGATACATCTCGCTTGTTTGGTTTTTCTAAAATCAAAGATTTTTATGGCCTGCAGTTCATGAAGTTACATTTGCATCATTAAGTATACACTCAGATTAAAAATTACAAATTTACGTGGAGACGGTCTTAATTTAATTAAAGAAAATAATGTAAAAATATTTATATTATTGTTTCCAAGTCTCTGGAGACTGCAGTCCATAAGTTAATGTTGATCACCTCTATGTTTCTGCCAAAGATATTTGACTAGGTGAGCTATATGTTTGAGTCCCGCTGAGAGGCGCAGTAGTATATATAGGGTTCTTGTTGACATTTTTAATTGTTGACATTTTTAATTTTTAATTGTCGGGTTCTTGTTTGGATCAGCTTTGCATTTAAAATGGTATTTTCTCATTGGTAAGATTGTTTTCTTGTTTGTTTTATTTCTTTGTTTTTCTGAATTGATGGTGTGATTTTTTTTATGTGTTAGTGTTTGTGTTAATTTTCTCACCGGTAAGATTGCTTTCTTTTTTGTTTTATTTCTTTTTTTTTTCTGAATAGATGGTGTGATTGTTCCAAATTTTTTATTTAATCGTGTTTTGTTCATTATTTTATGTTGTTGTTTTAAATTAAAGTTGAGATCTTTCTTTTGTGTTGCCTTTTTAACTAGCTTTTGTCTGAATTTGAAAGACTTGGTCACATTGTTGTGCTTATGCTTCTTCAATGTTTTTGAACTGATATTTAAGAATAGGGTAACCACAGTGAAGATATGTGTCTCTAATCTATGCGTTTTGTAAGCATATGCAAGTAAGCAGGGAATTAGTGGAATAGAATGATTCTCTATTATATTGCAAGAACTTATAAGACTGATAAGAACATTCTATGTAGTGCACAATGTTGTATGAACCATCCATAAATACGTGTAACTTTGTTGTATTATGTATCGAATGCTTGTCATATTATGAGATAGATGCAAAGTCCTGAACTTAAATTTGATGGAACTACACAGATTCTGAACTTAATTTTGTTTTGTTTATGTAGGCTGGTACGCCAGAAAGGGTTCCAGGGGAGCATACCAGGCTTTTACTGGAGATGGACGACGAGCGGGACCTTAGTCTGAATCTGTTTTATTCTGTTTTATATCAACCTTAATGTAATATTTTGGTATTTGTGTGATAGTTTATAACAGATTTATGAGGAATGAATGTAATTAAGCATTAATGCACTATTATCTTGTTTTTCTTTAAAATTGTTCCTCATTTTTTGTGTTTAGCCTTTGTTATTAAATAAATCTGATTTTGTTTGTAAGAATTCTATAAAATTGAGAATAAATGGCAGGTTCCTGGCCATTTTTGGTTACAATATTTGACCATATAAAAGCCACCGACTTTGGTGTCTTTAATCTGGAAGCGGGAAGCTTAAATTTCAACGAAAATCAAGAGAGGGAGATTCAAATTTTCACCAAAATGTTGAAGGGAAAAGATGGAAAGTTGACTTAGAATAAAAGCAACCGAAAATGCGGTCGCTTTTATATAAATTCCACCACTGGAAAGAATTTCGACCAGGTTAAAAACCACCGACAGGGAACGGTGGATTTTATAGCAAAAGCCACCGAATTTGGTCATTTATAGCTAAAAGCAACCGATTTTTGACCGGTGGCTTTTAGCCTTTTTTCTTGTAGTGGATAGAGATGATCTTTGAGCCCATTACGCCTTCTAGAAGAATAGGGTGATTGGTATTTATCAAATAAAATTTTAAATTACAATTTTTTTGAATATATATATAAAGGAAAATTTATGATTATGCCTCCTAAGTCAGAGCATGTCGCTTAAATGCGGTTTATCTTGATTCACGTGGTTTGCACGCTATTACGTGACTCCGTAGGATTTAGCCACTGCACACCCGAAAGGTAGCGGCTGCGGGTTACCTACGATAAAAAAAAAGAGAGAAGTTTTATGATTCGGGGATTGATAAATCCAAATATTCAAGTAATTTTTTCCATAATTAAATTATTATCACGAGATAAAACATGTGACTTTTTGTATGGCAGGCATACATTAATATACTCCTATTATAAAATTTTTGAATTATTTTAAAACGAGGTGTTCTTGGGCCTTTTTTTATTGATAACGGTCCCAGTCCGGGGTGGATTTACTCCTATTATAAATAAGTAGCTAGCTAGCCTTCTCCAAGTACACTATTGCAATCCATGGCTACAACTTGTTTTTAACTTATAGGGAACGATTGTTCAATATTAAGAAGAAAACAGGCACCAACTTGTTTTTCTGTAGAGATCAGATCTCCCAAACCATTTCTTCTGGTCTTCATTTGTCCGCAAAGACTGGGAGGAAAAGTGATTTATTAGTTGAAAAGGATTCAGTACCACTTACTAATGAGCAGCCAAGTTCAAAAATGCAAGATGGTCTAGAAATCGTCAATTTTTTTAATGGGAAGAAGCTTCTTATCACCGGTGCAACTGGATTGTTTGCAAAAGGTAAATGTTTGATTCTTAGCTAATGTTCTCCTCGTAATTTGGCATAGCCAAGTCAATTTCCGATGTAAATATAAGTATGTTTGTGCATTAGTGAGTGTAGCTAGAGAACTGTGTTAGTTTCTTATCATTTCTTTTGAATATTAAATCTTTATTTTCTCAGTGTCAGAACAGCTCATTTGTTCTCTTATATTATCACACTCTCTGCTATATATGTAGTTCTTGTCGAGAAGATTCTGAGGAGCACGCCAGAGGTGGATAAGATTTTTTTGCTTATGAAAGCCGAAAATGAGGATGCTACAATGGGAAGATTAATGAATGAAGTATGTCAATAAACAAGTTTGCCATCCATTTTGTTGTTTGCATTTATTCATGAAGATTGTGAAAAATTTATGTAATTTATTGCCTGTAACAGATTATAAATACGGAGCTCTTTAAGTGTCTGCGAGAAAAACATGCAGTATCATTTGAAAGTTTTATCATGAGCAAGTTGGTTCCCATTGTTGGAAATATGCGTGAAACTAATGTTGGTATTCAGGAGAATGTAGCTAATTCTATAGCAAGAGAAGTCGATATAATCATACATTCTACAGCCTCTACAGAATTTGATGGAAGGTACTCGATTTGATATATATATATATATAGCTTGTTCAAATTGTAATTTAACTTCTCTGTGTAACTGCAATAAATTGTCTTTTTCCTCATAAATTTGGGTTCCTTTATATCAAATAAAATTACACTTCAGGTGACCTCACATGAGAGATGTCCATTTCAACAAAATCGGAGCGAGATGTCCATTTCAACAAAATCGGAGCGAGATGTCCATTTCAACAAAATCGGAGCGAGATGTCCATTTCAACAAAATCGTGATTGATAACTCCTCGTGGCGGGGCCGCTCCTTCGACGCCGTGCCTGGATCCTTCGCCACTGTAGAGGTGTAGCTGTGGTGGGATTCCTACAAAACAACGCCGGAAGGGGGGTTTGGGTCCCGCGGCGCCTCCGGCGTGAGAGTAAGAACTCGCTTTTGAGAAAGATGAAGATAGATATGAAGGTAAGGTTACTGTGTGTGTATATGAGTGTGAAAGAGTGATTAACCCCAAAACCTCACCTTCTTGGGCTATTTATAGCCCAAGGGTAGGGTTTTGGGGTTGGTACCTTTAAATCGTGGCCATTGGTTCTGGGAGCGGAGGACACCTGGCGGGAGTGGATGCTTTACACGTGTCAGTGCGGGACTGACTGAGAAATGCTCTGAGGATCTTCTGATACGTGCCCTGATTATTCCCATGATTGATGTGTGACAGTTGTCCCCATCATGTGCTTGGGTCAGTGTCTCACGTGCTGGGATTTGTCAAGGTTGGGCTTGCGGGACTGGGCCAGTCAGGACTGGTGGTGCGCCGGACTAGTCTTCCCAGGAGCTGCGTGGAGTTATGAGTCCCAGACTAGTCCTTCCAGGAGCTGTATGAGCTAGGAGTCCGGGGCAAGGCACTGCGGGAGCTATATGTACTATCATGTGCCCCCCACTCCCTTATGCAGATTTTCTGGATGGGGGAGTAAGTTTGGGGTTGTTTGTAGAACATGGGCTTTTGATTGTTTTCTTTAGCAGAATTTGAGCTTTTCTTGCCCTCCAGTCCGGAGTTCGCTGAGTTCAGCGAATCAGGACTAAGGTTGTTGTCCTTAGCAGGAGTTGAGCTTTTCTTGCCCCCAAGTCCGGAGTGCGCTGAGTTCAGCGAATCAGGATTAAGGTGGTTGCCCTTAGCAGGAGTTGAGCTTTTCTTGCCCCCAGTCCGGAGTGCGCTGAGTTCAGCGTATCAGGACTAAGGTTGTTGCCCTTTGTTGGAGTTGAGCTTTTCTTGCTCCCCAGTCCGGAGTATGCTGAGTTCAGCGAATCAGGACTAAGGTGGTTGCCCTTAGCAGGAGTTGAGCTTTTCTTGCCCCCCAGTCCGGAGTTCGCTGAGTTCAGCGTATCAGGACTAAGGTTGTTGCCCTTTGCTGGAGTTGAACTTTTCTTGCTCCCCAGTCCGGAGTATGCTGAGTTCAGCGAATCAGGACTAAGGTGGTTGCCCTTAGCAGGAGTTGAGCTTTTCTTGCCCCCCTAGTCCGGAGTGTGCTGAGTTCAGCGTATCAGGACTAAGGTTGTTGCCCTTAGCTGGAGTTGAGCTTTTCTTGCCCTCCAGTACGGAGTGCGCTGAGTTGTGTAGTCCGGGCTTGGAAGTTGAATCGTTTTTGGTATTTTCCCCCAAATGATTTGAATTATTACAGTTGTCTTTTTTCAAAAGACGTGCAGTAATAATGACTCTTTAATAATAACCATTTGTGATGAGTGGACACGATTTTGCCACGTGGCAGGGCTGTTGGGTTTTCACCATGCCTATAAAAGGAGTCCCTGCCTTTTTCTTTATTTTTTACCTTTTTTCACTTTCTCTCTTTGCTTTTTCTGTTTTCTCTGAGTTGTTTTCTTCTTTGTTGTTGCCCTCGCCGTCGTATATTACAAGAGAGTTCTTGGAGGTTCGCTGTTGCTTCTTGGTCGTCCCCAATCACTCCATATTTTTGTCTTCGTAAGTTTCTTTTTCTTGTTTTCTTTCCTTTAGTTTATTGTTTGGTTTGGTTTTGTGTTTATGCTATAGTTTGTATGCTTTCGTTTTCGGTTCTTGTTGGATGTTCTTGTATGTATATGTGTGTTTTTGTGTATATTTTGGTGTTTGATTTTGTATTGATATTGTTTCTGGGATTAGGGTTTTGTGTTAGTGTCCGTACTTGGATACTTAGTCCGGACTAATAGGTTAGGTTTTGGAATTTGCAATTAGTTTGCGTTTATGTTTGAGTTCGGAGTAATTGGGTAGTTTTGGTTGCATGGTTTCGGGGTTTTTTGCAGTCCGGAGTAATTGTGCTCTTTGTTGGGTCTCCGGACTGTTGGTCTTAACTTGCGATAAAAATGAATAATATGGCAGTCCGGACCATGTAGCTTCAAAGATAAATAAACTGTAGGAATTTTAGACTAACCTTTGTCACTTGTTTTAGGTTTATGGTCCGGACTAAAGCTCTTGCCAAGGCTTTCATATCTTGCTATCCGGGTCCATCTAGTTCGGATTCTGAGTATTCTGGTAATTCTGAGCGGATTGAAATGGGTAAGAAAGCTTCTACTTCGGACTCCGAGGCCATAACGAAGCTTTCGGTTGCTAAGATCTCCTCCAGGAAGGTACCGTATAGTCCGGAAGGGCTCTAGGTTGAGAACCTCGGGTATTTCGTGACTAAGAGTGAGGAAATTGAGGATAGTTTTTACTATAGGAGCATTAGGTCCGGATATGCTAGGCAGCAGAACGCCGGTCCGGGGGCATATGATAGGGAAGTCTTTGATTGGAAGTTTGCGAATAGCATAGTGGCTAAGGAGCACTATGAGCTAAAGGATGAATATGCTGAGTTAGGGTTTAAAGCTCAGGATTCTGCTGTCCGGGCTGCTTTTCAGTTGGATCCTCGGATTGAGTGGAGGTGGCCGACTCCTGATGAAAGGGCTCATCACAGGCCGACTGATGGCTTCTTTCCTGTGTGGCTGGAGCATCTCTGGTCTGGATGGAATCCACACTGGCATCTGTTTCTAAAGCATTTGTGCAAGTATGAATATAAGATCTCTCTGATGCAGATAACACCTAATGGAATAAAGTGGATAACTTGGTTCATTGCCGCTTGCAATCAATTTAAAGTTCAACCCACGTTTAAGCTGTGGCATCACATCTTTCACCTGGTCCGGTCCAGCCAGTTCCCTTTGTACGAGCTTCGGTTTCGGGCTCCGGAGTGTGGATACGGTGGTTCTTATAGGCTCGTTATTCAGCAATCTTCGCTGAAGTTTTGGAATGGGGAGTTGATCATGCTCCGGGGTTTGGACTTGCACTATC
This sequence comes from Apium graveolens, assembly GCF_009905375.1. Lineage (NCBI taxonomy): Eukaryota > Viridiplantae > Streptophyta > Magnoliopsida > Apiales > Apiaceae > Apium > Apium graveolens. The sequence continues at coordinate 204,625,497 of NC_133647.1, forward strand.
TCCCCCATATAGCTTCGGAAGGGGTCCGGACTCGCTTCCGTAGGGATGTGGTTCGGGGTGATGCTCTCCGGCTAATTTTTGCTTTTTGTGAATCTCTGGGTTTCCAGATGACCCGAGATACTTTTATGAATCATAGAACTTTGCATAGGCTAGGCTGTAAGTAATTTCCTTTTCTATCCGGACCTTTGATATGTTTCTTATCTGGTTCCCTTTGTTTTTGCTTGTTGTTCGTCCGGAGGCTGAGGTTATAGATGAATTTAAGAGATCTGAGGAGTATGATCGGGCCCTTGCCAATGCTGGTGCTCTGGAGATAGCTCGCTGCTGGTTGGTTGCGGAGCGTCACATAAAGACTAATCCGGAGGCCGACTGGGATAGCTTCGTCTCCGAGTTTATCAAGGCCAAGGAAGAAATTGAGCTCGGATTGGGGGCACCGGAGCCATTTGACGGCCCTTGTCCCAGTTTCATTCCTCCCAGTGCTCCGGACTCTTGAATTTATTTTTGTGAACTTTGCTATTTGTGGAAGAACTTGATACTTATGATTCTTGTAATTTTCATAATTTGCTCCGGGCTCCTTTGAGGCCGGTGAATTTGTAATGAATTCTTTCTTTGATGTTATTTACTCTGTTTGTGTAGCTTGTTTTTGCCTTAGAATATTTTTCCAAGTAGAATTTGTTGGTCTAGTCCTGACTAATAATCTTGTCCGGACTAGTGGTTGCTTTTAGTTAGAGAATTAATTCTAAGTAAAAGATGGTTGCTCTAGTCCTGACTCATAGCTTGTCCGGACTAGTTATTGCTTTTAGTTAGAAAATTAATTATAAGTAAAAGATGGTTGCTCTAGTCCTGACTTGTAACTTGTCCGGACTAGTGGTTGCATTTAGTTAGAAAATTATTTCTATGTAAAAATGGTTGCTTTAGTCCTGACTCATAGATTGTCCGGACTAGTGATTGCTTTTAGTTAGAAAATTAATTCTAAGTAAAAGATGGTTGCTCTAGTCCTGACTTGTAGCTTGTCCGGACTAGTGGTTGCATTTAATTAGAAAATTAATTCTAAGTAAAAATGGTTGCTCTAGTCCTGACTCATAGCTTGTCCGGACTAGTGGTTGCTTTTGAAAAATATGCAAGTTAAAAAGAAAGCTTTTCATTGATGATTCATACAATATAGAAGGAGAAACATTTTGGTTGCTTGCCATATTGGCTACAGGTTTTTTGGTTGCTTTGTTTGTTGTGCTACTGGTAGAATTTCCTTAGCCTTAGTCCGTGCCAAGTGTTTGGCACTTCTGAGCCATCCATGTTCAAGAGCTTGTAGGTTCCTGGCCTGATGGCTTCTTTGATCTTGTATGGTCCTTCCCATTTGGGCATTAACTTTCTGATGTTTGTGGAATCTGATGCTTCAGTGTCTCGAAGGACTAAGTCTCCAACTTGGAAGTTTTTGACTCTTGACTTCTTACTGAAGTGTTCTCTTATTTTCTCCTTGTATTTTTCCATCCTTTCTATAGCTTGGTCCCGGACCTCATCAATTAGTTCCATATTTGTTCTGAGTCCTTCTTCATTTGCTTCTTCTTCAAAGTTTATTGCTCTGTAGGAAGGAGAGCCCACTTCAATAGGAAGCATTGCTTCTGTCCCATAAGCTAGTTTGAATGGAGTTTCTCCGGTGCTTGTCCTTGGGATTGTTCTATAGGACCAAAGTAAGCTTTGTAGTTGTTTTGGCCATTTGCTTTTGCTTTCTTTGAGTCTCTTTTCAATGTCTCGGAGCAGGATTTTGTTGGTTACTTCTACTTGGCCGTTTCCCTGGGGATATGCGACCGATGACTTCTTATGCTTGATCCCGCGCTCCTGGAGGTAGGACTCAAATTCTGATCCAATGAACTGAGGTCCGTTATCCGATACAAGGACCCGTGGTATCCCGAATCTCATCAAAATATTGTCCATAAACTTTATGCAGTCTTGTTGATTGATTGTCCTCATTGCTTTTGCTTCCACCTATTTTGTCATATAGTCAATAGAGAGTAGTAGGTACCTGAGATCTCCTTTGGCTTGGGGGAACGGTCCCATAATGTCAATGCCCCAGACAGCGAAGGGGATAGGTGACAGGACTGAGGATGGTAGGACTGGGCTGATCCGGGACACGTTGCTGAAAAGCTGACATTCCTTGCACTTCTTGACGAACTCTATTGCATCCTGATGAATAGTTGGCCAATAGTATCCTTGTCTTATGATTTTATGAGCTAGGGCCTTTGCGGACATGTGGTCTCCGCATATCCCTTCATGCACTTCAGCCAAACAGTACTTTGCTTCTTCTGGGCCAACACACTTCAGGATAGGAGATGAGAAAGTTCTTCTGTAGAGTAGTCCTTCTTCAAGGAAGAACTTAGCTGCTTTTACTTTCAATCGTTGAGCCTTTCCTTTATCTTCTGGGAGCTCCCCTTTGTCCAAGTAGTTGATGTAGGGAGTCATCCAGTTCTGGTTGCTTTCTGTCTCCAAGATCTCTCCGGATTCAATGGTTGGTTTGTGGAGTTCTTCGAAGTAAACTGAGCAGTCCAGATCTGATGAGTTCCGGACTAATTTGGATAGGATGTCCGCTTCTTCATTTTCTTCTCGGCATATTTGAAGGACTTGATGGCTTGGTATTGAAGCTAAGTAGCTCTGGACCAGTGCTTGGTACTTCGCCAGAGTAGGGTCCTTCGCTACGTATTCTCCATTTGTTTGCTTGACCACTATCTGGGAGTCGCTGTAAACTTTTAAATCTTGGACCTTTAGGGTCCTGGAGAGCTTTAGTCCTGCGATCAATGCCTCATATTCTGCTTGATTGTTTGTTGCTGGGAAGTTGAAAGATATGGCTGTTTGAATCTTGAATCCTTCTGGACTTTTGAGTATGAGTTTGGCTCCTGACCTCTCGCTTGTTGAAGAACCATCTACCTTCAAGGTCCAGGCTCCCGGTCTTGTTTCCTTTTTTGGCTCCTGATCCAAGTCCATGGGTTCCGGTTCACTACAAGAAAAATGTCATCAGACAACACCCATCAGACAACGCTTGACAAAAAAAGTGTTGCCCAGAAATTTTACACAACAGTTTTTTAAAAACCAAAAACAGGTGTTGTGTGAATCCCTTTACTACAATAGGTTTAAAACTGTTGTCTAGCATATCGTATCAGACAACCGTTTTATGAGATAAGGTGTTGTTTAAATAAAAAGATTTCATCAGTCCTACAATGCTTTAAAAACTATTGTCTAGGTAATCGACACAGACAAGCCTTTCTAAAGATATGTTGTGCAAATGAGGTAGTTTGTACAACAGTTTAATTTTGCATTGTCTGAAAGTAATGGAGACAACGTTGTGAAACACCATTGTTGGAATGAGATAAGTGTTTTCTCAATGGATTAGTTAAGCTGGAATCAAACAACGTACTTCCATTGTGTTGTCTAAATATCACTTGACATATAAGTGTTTTTATTCTGTTGTATGTCAGGACATCACACAAGCGTTTTGGTCATAAAACCATTGTCACTTGTATTGGTGAGCTGGTATAATGAGAGACGTTCATTAAGAGGAGATGAGGTGGCACCATGTGATTGGTGAAAAAACATTCACTTGGATTGCTGAGTTGGTGTAATAAGAGCAGTTGATTGAAAGTATATTTAATATCAGCCATTAGATTAAAAAACGCTGTTACGTTTACACAACAGCTTTTGTTCAAATAAATGTTGTCAATGTTCATCTAAGACAACCTTTTTTCATAGAAAACCGTTGTCTGTAAGTCTGATTCTTGAAATTTCTGAAGCATTGCTTGTGATGAGGTGGCACCATGTGATTGGTGAAAAAACATTCACTTGGATTGTTGCGTTGGTGTAATTAGAGCCGTTGATTAAAAGTAGATTTAATATCAGCCGTAGGATTTAAAAAAGTTGATCATCTAAAACAACGGTTTTTTTTCAAAAAAACTGTTGTCACTATTTATTTCAGACAAGACTTTTTCATAGAAAACCGTTGGATGTTGCCTCGTACTAGATTTTTTTCCATACCCGATTAAAGAGATAAATTTTTAAAATGATTTTTTAGATGATCCAACCGTACGGATGTTAAGAAATACTTATTTTAGTCAAATGAAAAAAGTATTAAAAAATTTCAAATTCATCTCGAATGTCAAGATTAGAAAAATCTGGTAAAAGCACTACTTCCCAACACGGGATTCGTTCCCGATGAACAAGATAAATTTTTTAAATGATTTTTTTGATGATCCAACCGTACGGATGTGAAGATATACTTATTTTAGTCACATGAAAAAAGTATTAAAAAAATTCAAATTCATCTCGAATGTCAGGTTTAGAAAAATCTGGTAAAAACACTACTTCCCAACATGAAATTCGTTCCCGATGAACAAGATAATTTTTTTAAAATGATTTTTTCAACGATCCAACCGTATGGATGTTAAGATATACTTATTTTAGTCACATGAAAAAAGTATTAAAAAATTTCAAATTCATCTCGAATGTCAGGATTAGAAAAATCTGGTAAAAGCACTTCTTCCCAACACGGGATTCGTTCCCGATGAACAAGATAAATTTTTTAAAAGATTTTTTCACAGTTGTTTGTGATGAGGTGGCACCATGTGATTGGTGAAAAAACATTCACTTGGATTGCTGAGTTGGTGTAATAAGAGCAGTTGATTGAATGTATATTTATTATCAGCCATTAGATTAAAAAACGCTGCTACGCTTACACAACAGCTTTTGTTCAAATAAATGTTGTCAATGTTCATCTAAGACAACCTTTTTTCATAAAAAACCGTTGTCTGTAAGTCTGATTCTTGAAATTTCTGAAGTGTTGCTTGTGATGAGGTGGCACCATGTGATTGGGCAAAAAACATTCACTTGGATTGTTGAGTTGGTGTAATTAGAGCCGTTGATTAAAATTATATTTAATATCAGCCGTAAGATTTAAAAAAGTTGATCATCTAAGACAACGGTTTTTTTCAAAAAAACTGTTGTCACAATTTATTTCAGACAATAATTTTTCATAAAAAACCGTTGGGTGTTGCCTCGTACTAGATTTTTTTCATAGCTAATGAAAAAGATAAATTTTTTTAATGATTTTTTAGAGGATCCAACCGTACGGATGTTAAGAAATACTCATTTTAGTTTCATAAAAAAAGTATTAAAAAATTTGAAATTCATCTCGAATGTCAGGATTAGAAAAATCTGGTAAAAGTACCCCTCCCGACAACGAGACTCGTTCCCGATTTACAGGATTAATATTTTAAAATGATTTTTCGACGACCCAACCGTACGGATGTTAAGATATATCAATTTTAGTCATAAGAACAAATTATTAAAAAATTTGAAATTTATTTTACATGCCAGGACTAGAAAAATTTGGTAAAAGTACCCCTCCCAACAACGAGACTCGTTCCCGATTTACAGGATTAATTTTTTAAAATGATTTTTCGACGATCCAATCGTACGAATGTTAAGATATATCGATTTTAGTTATAAGAATAAATTATTAAAAAATTTGAAATTCATTTTGCATGCCAGGATTAGAAAAATTTGGTAAAAGTACCCCTCCCGACAACGAGACTCGTTCCCGATTTACAGGATTAATTTTTTAAAATAATTTTTCGACGATCGAACCGTACGGATGTTAGGATATATCGATTTTAGTCATAAGAACAAATTATTAAAAAATTTGAAATTCATTTTGCATGCCATGATTAGAAAAATCTGGTAAAAGTACCCCTCCCGACAACGAGACTCGTTCCTGATTTACAGGATTAATTTTTTAAAATGATTTTTCGACGATCCAACCGTACGGATGTTAGGATATATCGATTTTAGTCATAAGAAAAAATTATTAAAAAATTTGAAATACATTTTGCATGTCAGGATTAGAAAAATCCGGTAAAAGTACCCCTCCCGACAACGAGACTGGTTCCCGATTTATAAGATTAATTTTTAAAATATTTTTTTCAACAATCCAACCGTACGGATGTTAAGATATATCAATTTTAGTCATAAAAAAAAATTATTAAAAAATTTGAAATTAATCTTGCACGTCAGGATTAGAAAAATTCAGTAAAAGTACCCCTTCAGACAACGAGACTCGTTTCCGATTTACAAGATTAATTTTTAAAATTAATTTTTCGATGATCCAACCGTACGGATGTTAAGATATATCAATTTTAGTCATAAGAAAAAATTATTAAAAAATTTGAAATTCATCTTGCACATCATGATTAGAAAATTCCAGTAAAAGTACCCATCCCGACAACGAGACTCGTTCCCAATTTACAAGATTAATTTTTCAAATGATTTTTTTGACGATCCAACCGTACGGATGTTAGGATATATCAGTTTTAGTCATATAAAAAAATTATTAACAAATTTGAAATTCAGCTTGCATGTCAGGATTAGAAAAATCCGGTAAAAGTACCCCTCCCGACAACGAGACTGGTTCCCGATTTATAAGATTAATTTTTAAAATATTTTTTTCGACAATCCAACCGTATGGATGATAAGATATATCAATTTTAGTCATATGAAAAAATTATTAAAAATTTTGAAATTCATCTTGCATGTCAGGATTAGAAAAATTCGGTAAAAGTACCCCTCCCAACAACGAGACTTGTTCCCGATTTATAAGATTAATTTTTAAAATATTTTTTTCGACAATCCAACCGTACGGATGTTAAGATATATCAATTTTAGTCATATGAAAAATTTATTAAAAAATTTGAAATTCATCTTGCATGTCAGGATTAGAAAAATTCGGTAAAAGTACCCCTCCCAACAACGAGACTTGTTCCCGATTTATAAGATTAATTTTTAAAATATTTTTTTCGACAATCTAACCGCACGGATGTTAAGATATATTAATTTTAGTCATATGAAAAAATTATTAAAAAATTTGAAATTCATCTTGCATGTCAGGATTAGAAAAATTCGGTAAAAGTACCCCTCCCAACAACGATACTCGTTCCCGATTTACACGATTAATTTTTAAAATTATTTTTTCGACGATCCAACCATACGAATGTTAAGATATATCAATTTTAGTCATAAAAAAAATTACTAAAAAATTTGAAATTCATCTTGCATGTAAGGATTAGAAAAATCCTGTAAAATTACCCCTCCTGATAACGAGACTCGTTCCCGATTTATAAGATTAATTTTTAAAATGATTTTTTCGATTTACAAGATTATTATTTAAATGTAGTTACTTGTAAATTTGATATATTTTTACTCAATCAAGACTGATATTTGTTTCCCTCCACCGGCCAATATTTCATTTCCCCCTTCCTTCTCAGATTTTGGTTTCCCCCTTTTTCTTAATCCCTAAACATCATACCAGCCGCTATTCAATCTCACATCACAAACAGATCGAACTCTCTCTTTCTCTCCATCTCTCCCCCTCTATCTCCCTCTCTCAATCTTACAACCAGAACCAATACACTTCATACACGCCCAGATAGATGTAAGTGTATATATCTCTAGACATCACACACATCTGGATGTATGTGTACTTTTCTTCGGTTTGGGTCTATTTTCTATTTTCTATTCTTCCTTTTGTAATTCAATTTTTAGGTATGATTCTTTTATTAGTTTGGGGCTTCAGTTGAGGATTGAGTTTTAATTTATGTTGGGGCATAAAGTTATGCAGGTGAAACATTTTGGGTGCAGTGGCTGTGGAAGGACGAAATGGAGTCTTCTTGTAAACGAGGACACTACTGATTGCCATAACCCGTAGGTTCATCACTATTATCTTAAACTTCTGTTTCAGCCATCCCGCCTAGAACTTTGTTGTTTAAGACTGGTCCGAGTCCTTTAATTGATGTCTAATTATAACATTGTTGCCTGCTTTTTTGCCTTTAAGTAATGTATTTTTTGTTAGTTACTCTTTATATGACTATATTTGCTTTTGTATAAGGATGTCAGACTAGTTGAGGCCTTTTGTTAAGATATGAATGCACTTCATAAGTATTCACATCGTAATTTTATAACTTGTTGACAGTTTAGTGTTTATGACTTCTTCCCATTTCTTCTGGAACCTTTGTCTAGTACTATATTACAAGATAAAAGGCAAGGGGTCTGACCTATCAAACTCTTCTCTCTTGTTGAATGAAACCAGGTTTTTTGACTACATACATTCACAGCCTGAAATTAATGAGAAAATGAGAGCCATACTTGTAGACTGGTTGATTGAAGTTCAGAACAAATACGATCTGAGGCCAGAGACTCTTTACCTCACAATCAACATAATCGATCGATATCTAGCAACGAAGACAGTGGCAAGGAAGGAACTTCAGTTGCAGAAGTTGTAGAAGAATGGGATGAAATGATGCCTTTGCATGGAGATATTATAGAAGGTATTGCAGAGGATGCTAACGATGAACTTCTGTTTGTCAAGGCAAAAGGCAGGTCTGATTTCAGCTTGCAACTTGGGAAAATTAGTCATCGTAGAGAGGACTTGTGGTTAAAAGTCAGAAGAGGTGAGAATGTGCTTAAGCTTCGTGTTTGTGTTGTCCCTGAACGGAGTTCAAAACTTCAGAAGAAGTTCACATTTAGAGCAGCTTCAAGTGACAAACATGTTGCTGTTTTAGCAGATTTGACATTTGATCAATGTTGTGAACTGCAAGGTAATTATTTTCATTTCTTTTTGCTTCTCTATTTTTTTCACATTTTCTTTTATTGCAAATATAATGAACTCATCAAGAATTTATCTATATTAAACTCATGTTTAAGATGTATTATTGTAAGCTAATAATCTATATCAGATATTAATTCTAGTCATATACACATATCAACTTTGAGGCTGAATATTGAAGCAAGAAGCTCAATATTGCAGCAGTCTACCTAACCATTTTACAGGGTAAAATTAACTTACAAAATATCTCTTTTCTTTATTGATATATTCAGATATTAAATCGAAAACAAAGGATTTGAAAACCCAAGTACTACAATAAATAAATTTTGAAGAAAACAAAAGTGGTGGTGTTGTAAAAAAATGAAATTTATATAAAAATATATGAGGATGGATGGGAGGAATGATTACGGGGATGGGAGGTGTGGGTAGCATCAACTTTTGCAGAAGCAGAAGAAGCAAAGCAATTACCCATCTTGGTAGCTGCCTCCTTAAGTTTCCCCAATAGCCTAGAATTGAAAGAGAAGATAACGAGAGAGATAGAGAGTTGTAAGTTGTTACTGCTACTACTCATAGGAAAATAGCAGCACTAGGCAAATATATATGTTAATTATGTAGTAAAAGCCAAGAGTACAGTAACTAGGAAAATAAAGTCAAAAACAAATGGAGTGTGTATACATATGTTAATTATCTTTCTCTTGATGAGTTCATGTATTATATGTATTAGCTGTAAAATGATTATGCAGAAATGAGCAGGAGGGTGGTCAATGTCAAACCTATTGGATTATGCAGATCTTTATTGTAATTGTCTTGTTTTCTGATAACTATTCCAGAGGTAATTTCAAAGAGTCAAGCGTGATATAGCTCATGTTCATACAGAAAGAGGAAATGATATCAGTTCTTTGATTTTCTTATTATGCAGGAAGAAAATATTAACTTAGAGTGGTTATCGATTTATTTTGAAGATTGTTTTCTCCAGATTGGGAAATTGCCTACTACATGCTGTAATGATATTGCAAGGACAACATAGCTCTTACGGGAGACGCCAAGTGAAGCTGAAAAGGCTAAGTGTGAGCTTTGAGTAACCAACGTCAAATCCTTATAGACTCTGTATTTTCTTTAAGTTGTAGAAATCTTAGACTCATGAAGGCAGGGATATGAATATGCTTTTAGCTTTTGTATAACTATGTTTCCATGATTTTCAATCATGGATTAAATTTAGAACTTTTTTTCAGATTTGTGAAGTTACATTTATTTAATTACTTGTTATATTTTGAGAAAGACAACGCTTTTAATAACCAAACTTCATTAAAAACATCATATCTTTAATAGTAAAACAATGCTTTCATAAACAAAACCTTAGTACAAAATTAACTCATACAACACCACCATCAAACCATTGTCTATAAAATTTTAATATATTGTATCAAAGGTATTCATACAACACATTGGGACAAGTAAACAGTTGTATGTATCAGATCATGTCATATATTAAAATATAAAAATGTTGTGTATAGAAATTTATTACAAGAGTTCTATGAGCTTATTTTCATTTTTCTTGTCTATCCAGGTACACAACAAAGTTTATACAACAATAAATGTTGTAGGATTGATTTTAATGTTATACTCTCAGTGACAGCCTACACAACGGTTTTATGAGTTTGTGAGAACCCTTGAGTAATGTCGCTTGTTACGACAAAAACATGCAAAAAATGTTGTCTTTTCTGGATGTAATACGACGGGCTTAATCCACAATCATTGTGTGTACAATCTCACACAACATCTTATACCCGTTGTCTGATCCAATTAACAGACGGCGGCTCAATAGTCAACGGAAAAATAGAGTATCAGACAACGGACATAAACCGTTGTTAAAGCCTGTTTTCCTTGTAGTGGTTCTTCCTCTGGGAAGTTGCACTCGATTATGAAATCTGCAAGTGCTTGGGCTTTGATGGCAGTCCTGGGGATGAAACTTAAGTTGTATTGGCTCAATTCCACAGCCCAATTAACAAGTCTTCCCGAAGCATCTGGTTTGTGGATAATTTTCCTTAGTGGTTGATTTGTCACCACTCTGATTTTTCTCCCTTGGAAGTAGTGCCTGAGTTTTCTTGAAGTTGTGACTAGGGCAAAGGCAAACTTTTCCAATCTTGGGTATCTTGTTTCTGCATCTTTTAGGACTTGGTTTACATAGTAAACTGGTTGTTGCGCTCCATTCTCCTCCCTGATTAGGGCGGCTCCTACTGCTTGTGCTCATGTTGACAAGTATAAGTACAGAGGTTCTTCTGGTTGAGCTTTAGTTAGGATTGGGGGCTGGGAGAGGTAGTACTTGATTTTTTCGAATGCCTTTTGGCACTCCGGATTCCAGTTCACCTCTTTCTTGTTGGTTGCTCCTTTGAGTAAATCAAAGAATGGTAAGCACCTCTCTGCTAACTTTGAGACAAATCTCCTGAGTGCTGCTAGTGATCCTGCAAGCTTCTGCACATCTTTTTGTGTCCTGGGAGCTTTCATATCCTGGATTGCTTTTATTTTCTCCGGATTGGCTTCTATGCCTCTGTTGCTGATCATGAATCCTAGGAACTTTCCTGCTCCTACTCCGAAGGTGCATTTCTCCGGATTCAGCTTGAGTTGGTTCTTCCTCAGGTTTTCGAAGCACTCCTTCAGAACTTCCACATGCCCTGGTACAGTTGTTGATTTTGAAATCATGTCATCGACATAGCATTCCAAGTTTCTCCCGATCTGGGACTTGAATATCTTGTTCATGGCTCTTTGATAAGTGGATCATGTGCTTGTCAGTCCGAAGGGTAGCATCACATAAGCATATACCGCTCTGTGAGTTATGAATGCTGTCTTGGGGATGTCCTTTGGGTTTATCTTTATCTGGTTGTATCCGGAGAAGGCGTCCATGAAACTCAGCATGACGTGTCCGGAGGTGGCATCTATTAGATGGTCAATATTTGGGAGAGGGTATGGGTCCTTCGGGCACGCATCATTCAGATCAGTATAGTCCACACACATTCTCCATTTGCCGTTGGACTTCTTAACCATGACCACATTAGCTAGCCACTCTGGATATTTGATTTCTTTGATGATTCCTGCTTTTAGTAGCTTTTCCACTTCTTCATCAATGGCTCTTTGCCTCTCCGGAGCAAAATTTCTTCTCTTCTGTTTTACTGGTTTTCTGTTAGGGTTGACATCCAAGCTGTGCATTGCTATGGATTCATGTAATCCTGGCATGTCTCTTGGACTCCAGGAAAAAACATCTTTGTACTCCCGGAGCAAGGACACCAATCTCTCCTTAAAGGACTCCTCGAGTCCTGACCCAACTTTCACTTTTTTGCTAGAACTGCTTTCATCTACCTGGACTTCTTCTGTTTCGACTGCAGCTTCAAATTTTGCTTGTTCTTTGTTTGAAACCATCTGATGAATTCGGGCTTCAGAGTTCTTCTACAGATAGAAGTTTGCTTGTTCAGATTCTTTGGTTGTTTGCATGGTAGGACTAGCTTGGTCTGGGACCTGATTTGCTTTGTCGACTACCATGACTTGGTTGCTTTCTGGTCCCTCCGGAGTTGTTGCCTTTCTTTGTTGCTCCGTACCTGAGTCAATGACTTGTACTTCCTTTGTTGCTTATTCCCTTATTCGGGGTCGGTGCTTCTTCATGCTTTGTTGCTTGCGGAGAACTGTTGCCTTCCTTTTGTTATCTTGATGAGTTTCTGCCATGACTAAGCCCTGGGTGTAGCATGTTTCAGCAACGCCATAATCTCCTTTTATCTCTCCGACTCCAGTCGGGGTTGGAAACTTGATCTTGAGGTGGGAGATTGAAGTTATTGCTTGCATCATTGTTAAAGCTGATCTGCCAATGATTCCGTTGTATGATGAAGGGGCGTTGATCACATAGAACTTAATGACATGAGTTACTTGGTTAGGAGCAGTTCCGAAAATTACTGGCAGATATAGAGTTCCTTGGATCGGGACTAAGTTGTGGCCGAACCCGTAAAGTGGGTCCTCCCGGCACTCATTCGAGCGGACGCTCCCTAACTGCATTCTATCTACTGTGTGCTTGAAGAGAATATTCACTGAGGACCCATTATCTATGAGCATTCTTCTTACTTCATTATCAAAGATGTCCAGAGTGACAACCAAAGCTGCATTGTGATGAGGGTTGACTCCTTCGTAGTCCTTGCTACTGAAGGATATCACCAGGTCTGGGACTGATTGTATTGAGAGCACTTCTTCGCCAAAGTCCGGACTTCGGGGTGGGGAGTGAGAGCCCCCCAGAACTACATTGACTATATTCTTCCCTCTCTTCTGCGCGTCCCCCCTGTTGTTGTTGTCCCGGACTAAGTACTTATTCATGTTTCCTTTTTTCACTTGGTCCTCAATGAAGTACTTGAGTGACAAGCAATTCTCAGTCTTGTGGCCATGTGTCTCATGATAATCACACTGCCTATTGTAAGGCCTGCTCTCCGGAGGAGTTTGCATTGGTTTCGGAGGATAATAAAAAGGCTTGTCCTTCATCTCTTTCAATATTTCCTCCCGGGTCATATTGAGAGGAGTCCAGTACGGCTCCTGCTTCGGCTCCCGGGGTTGCTTCACGAGTCCTGGGTCGCTGTTCGGCTCCTGTTTAGGACCAAGTCTCTGAAAAACCGGATTAGCTTGTCTGTCTTGGCTTTGGTTGCTTTGCTTGAACTTCTTGTCTTGATGGTAACCCCCTTTCGGTCGGTCATCAGTGTTCTTACTCCTGGACCCCCCATTCCGGGTCATTCTCATTGCCTGGAGTACATCTGTTTCCTTTATGAACCTGGCAACCATAGAATAAGCTGCTGCTAAGCTTTCTGGCTCCTTATTGATTAGCTCCACTATATATCTCTCATTGTGCTCTGGGTCCAGGTTCCTTCTGAAAATGCTCAAAGCTTCCCTCTCATCCAAGCTTGAGACTTTGTTGATTGCTTCCTGGAACCGGCGCATGTATGCAGAGAGGGACTCATTGTCGTTCTGCCGGATTGTCTCCAGGTGACACATGTGCATTTCATGCGTTTTGTTTGCCCGAAATCTTCGAAGGAAAGAAGCGTGAAACTCCTTCCAACTATGGATGCTGCGGGAGGGGATCCTGCTGAACCATCTCTGGGCCCCTCCCTTAAGAGTTGAAGCGAAGAACCTTGATTTCGTCAAGTCATTGTAGTAGTATATCTGCGCTATTTGCTCGAAGTAGTTCAGGTGCTCCTCCGGGTCTCCTAGACCACCAAATGAGTCGAAATTGTAATGTTTCAAGTCCCGCTGTCGGGGCATAGCTTCCAAGGAGTGGCTGAAAGGAGTGAGTGTTTCTCCGATCTCCACTCCTGAGTCTCTGTCCATCTTTATTTGTAATTCATAGATCATATCTTTTAGGTCCTGCTGCTTCTCTTCTTCTTCATCGTCAGAAATTAGCTCCGGAGTAGGGTCTCTCCGGGTTCTTTTTGTCTTGGACTTGGCCAGTAGCTTTTCTTCTTCGAGCTGCATTCTCTTTTGGATCTTTAGCTCAAGTTTTGCTTCTTCCTCTTTCCTGATTTGTTCCCGCATCTCTTCCAACTTTCTTTGCTTAGCAGCTTCTGATTCTTTCTTATTGCTTTGATCTTTTTTGCTTTTCTTCCCTTTGGCTCCAATGCGGTCAAACACAGACCTCTTTGATTGCTCGGAGTCCCCGGACTCCTCCGGCTCCTCCTCTAGTTCGGCTTCTTCTTGGAGCCGGGTCTGCTCCTATCTGTAGAGTCTGATTGCTTCTGCTAGTTCATCATATGTAAATTGGCCATGTGCTCTTCGGCCACGGGGACATTGGTGTACTTGTATTGGTTCAGCTCAATGAGGGTCCTGGCATCCCTGGTGTTTGCAACGGGAGTGTGTTGCAATTGTTGCTCCTGGAGCGTCTCCCTGTCGACTCATGGGTCAAGGGCCAGGGAGTGGTCCGGCTGCTGGGCCTGAGTACTAGCAGATGGTCTCCCAGAAGTATGTTTTCCTGGTCTTGCCATTTCTCAACAATACCAAAAACAAATAACAACAATATGCTAGAGAGGATATCGATCTAAGGTTGCTTATCGAAAATCGTAAAAACTACCCAGAATGACAACAAACACCAACAAATTAACAAAACCGACAATAGCACAGACCAACGTGGCTTAAATCAACGAAATGGGCTCGCACAAACGCGGCCTAGAATAACGAGCACACACAAACGTGGCTTAAAATAATAACATTCATGTTTATGAGAGAGCTTGGTTGCTTGGGTTCTTACTAGTTAAATAAATGGACTCTTTCAAGAGCTTGCTGATGAAGATGAATCCAGGGGCACCGAGACCAAGGATGTTCGACCCCTCCTTCTAGTGCCAAATGATAACTCCTGGTGGCGGGGCCGCTCCTTCGACGCCGTGCCTGGATCCTTCGCCACTGTAGAAGTGTAGCTGTGGTGGGGTTCCTACAAAACAACACCGGAAGGGGGGTTTGGGTCCCGCGGCGCCTCCGGCGTGAGAGTAAGAACTCGCTTTTGAGGAAGATGAAGATAGATATGAAGGTAAGGTTACTGTGTGTGTATATTAGTGTGAAAGAGTAATTAACCCCAAAACCTCAACTTCTTGGGCTATTTATAGCCCAAGGGTAGGGTTTTGGGGTTGGTACCTTTAAATCGTGGCCATTGGTTCTGGGAGCGGAGGACACCTGGCGGGAGTGGATGCTTTACACGTGTCAGTGCGGGACTGGCTGAGGAATGCTCTGAGGATCTTCTGATACGTGCCCTGATTATTCCCATGATTGATGTGTGACAGTTGTCCCCATCATGTGCTTGGGTCAGTGTCTCACGTGCTGGGATTTGTCAAGGTTGGGCTTGCGGGACTGGGCCAGTCAGGACTAGTGGTGCGCCGGACTAGTCTTCCCAGGAGCCGCGTGGAGTTATGAGTCCCGGACTAGTCCTTCCAGGAGCTGTATGAGCTAGGAGTCCGGGGCAAGGCACTGCGTGAGCTATATGTACTATCAGTGATTATCCTTTCAAACTAGCCGGTGTATTGACATATACACATATACATAAAATGCAGAATTATTTTGCTACATCAGTAGATCGAAAAAAGAACGAAGGGAATGAATTCTTGAATGTCTAAAGAGCGGACCTCGATTTACAACAATAATATGTTATGTACCTAAAAGGGTTTACAACAATAATGTTAGAGCATCTCCAACTCTAAGCACCTGTTAAGTATAATGTCTACGTGTCAATATATTATACCACTCCAACTCTAAGTCCTGTTAGGTATAATTTTAGATAACTAAAAACATGCACGCTACATTTGTTGAATCATTTGCCATCATCTATAATTATCCACGTCAGCTGTCACCCTAATTCTAACCCATTATTTAATTATAACATGAGCATATTACATTAAATTATATTTTTCAATATTTAACTTAAATATTTTATATAATGGTAAGTGTAAAAATATTATTTTATTGTTAACTAAATTTATAAAAATTCTAATATAAGATATGTTTTAGTTGTATATTTTATTTAATATGTCAGTAGTGTTTGTTAATCTATTTATTTTATTTATTTTTAAATATGTTATCATACTTTTAGTTAATAATATAAATTATTTATTTTTAGTTTTATAATTTTAGTTTAAAATATTGATATAAATGTAAAAAAATTATAAATTATTATTAAATTTCTTTTTATTAAATATAATTATTATTTTATTGTCTCTAATATATATATATATATATATATATATATATATTTATTTAAAATTAATTAAAAAAAATTGAATATAGCTAATGATTATAGCTAATACCACTTGAGCATAATTTCTTACAAGTTCAACAAAATTTTACCTAACCATGTTTTAGCTAATAGTTTTAACTATTGCCCTTGGAGATGCTCTTACGTACCTAAAATGGATCAACTTGCTTGTTTTCTATTTAAAAAAAAAGGTCAATGAGGTCAATTATATACAGGGGTGGGCTCAGAGGTAGGGAGGGCGACCGCTGAGCCCATACATTTAAATGGGCCCAAAATTCTGAAAATTTTAATAATATATATATATATATTAAGTTCTATGGAGACCATTTTTTTTTCGAGACCGCAAGTTAAATATTGCATAAAAACATTGAAAAACATATTATTTTGCGAATCATGCTCTACAAAGATCCTTATTTTATTCAAAATCTTGAATATCATATATGTACTGCATGTAAAACATTACAAAAATATTTTATTCTGCAAAACATGTTAAGTTTGCAAAACATTGGTTCAGTTTGCAGAACATACACATTCTACTTATTAAATTTAAATGATCTTCAATAATTTTAATGAATTAGTGATACTCGTAAAACATACTTCACAAAATAATATATTTTATACTGAAAACGGGGTCTCCATAGAACTTTTCTCTATATATATTATATATATACACACACATTTCCTATAAAAATCAAAAATATTATAAATATGTCCTTATACTTTTCTAGTGGTAAATTTTTGTGTGTGTTATTTCAAAATTTTACAAACTTCAGCTTCTTTATTTTTAATTTATAGGTTGGTTTTAATATTTAATAATATAATTTTATTTGAATTATCAATGTATTATTTGGTTTAGAGTTATTAAGTTTACGAATGATAATTTTTTTCTCAAGTTATTTCAATTTTTTCCCTTATATATTATGTAGTTATCATATTTAACGTGATCCAAATACGAGTAAGGGACTATCATATTTGTTGAATTACAGTCATTGAGCATTTGAAAAGATCAAGTTAATTGATTGCACTAAAACCCCCTTAATGCAGGCACTGGGTGCTCTAGATTGTGCCTTTTTAATTATAGTTTTTGATACTATATTGGTGTTGTTTGAAGCTGAATTGGTGACATTAACATATTTATCTGAGTACTTTTGGTTATAGATTATGGAAGAAAATTAGGGCACTTTTTTTTGATTTTGCCCCGGCCCCTGTATGGAATGGAACGGCCCTGATTATATATGTGCGTTTATGTGAGTTATGTACGTATTTGTTTTTTGTTCTTATCTGATTTCTTCAATCTACCAGGTTTGAAATATCTGCAAATGTTAACACTGGAGGAACTGCACGAATAGTAAATTATGCTAAGAGAATGCAAAAATCTGAAGTTATATGTTCATATATCAACAGGTAATAATCAGGTTAATAACATTTCAAAAGCGACGCAAGTTGATTACAAACAAGGTAAAGTTACAATCCTTGACAATCTTTCTTTTGGTACAGCCTATGTTTGTAGACAAGCAGAAGGAAAGATCATGGAAGAGTCATTCGGCAAGGGACATTTTCTAAAAAGCAATGCTGATATATTTGACGGATCACATAAACATATCCATGACTTGGATATCCAAGCTGAACTAAGGCTTGCATCAGAACTAGAACAATCGTCAAAAGAGATTGAAAATGGTCAAAATACTAGAGAATTGGGCATGAGGAGGTCAGCAAAGATTTAAATTCGTTTTTTAATAATTTTTTAAATAAATTATCAACCATTGTGGTTAACAAATATTTTGCACTTCAAAACAAATGAATAAAGAAGTAGCTAGAGCATTGAAAAATTTTAAGCAAACAATGTCGCAAAACAAAGAAAATACAACCACGTTTAAAGGATATGGATTGGTGGAGCAGGGCACAGAAATATGGATGGGCAAACACGTATTCATTTAGCAAAGCAATGTGGGAGATGGTAGTTGAAGATACAAAAGGAGAGCTACCTGTGATCATCATTCGGCCGACTGTTATATATTGAGAGCACCTTATCAGAACCATTTCCCGGCTGGATAGAAGGAAACAGGTAAGTAATAATGAACAAAAACTAACTCCCTACTAATATAAATCTATGATGTAATTTGCCCTAAAACACTGACTTTATGTCATTACTGATATATATGTCTAACCTGATTAGGATGATGGATCCAGTTATGTTTTCTTATGGAAAAGGCAAGCTGCCTGGTCTAGTTTCGAATCCCAACATAATTCTGGATGTGGTAAAATTTCTATTTATTTCTGCTACTTGATAGAATAATATTGGAAGTGTTTTTTAACCAGTAATGCAAGGGAAAGCTAGGTCTCTCTGGTTTATTTTCTTCTAATAGAATCTCAGGTAGGTATGTAGGTTTAAATATTTATGTGAACTTTTCTAAAACATGCAGATACCAGCCGACATTGTTATAAATTCAACATTAGCAAAACATGGTTGTAAAGGAAGTATACCAAATGATCAGAATTCAAGTGATTATCACGTTTACCAGATTGCTTCATCTGCTGCAAATCCTTTGACTCTTCAGCACTTGTTTGACATTGCTTATCAGTATTTCTGCTTGAATCCTTGCTTTGATAAAATGGGGAATCCAATCCAAATTTCAGTATTCAAGTTCTTCTCTACCATAGAGGACTTGATAGAGCTGTTCACGAACCGAGCAGAGCCGAGTTTTGATCGAACAGTGCCAAGCTTTAATTTTTTTCTGACGAGCCTAGCCGAGCTTTCTTATCGAACAAAAATCGTGTTCGAGCTCGAGCTCGTTAACTAACGAGCCGAACACGAGCTTGTTCGCGAACATAAACGAGCCGATCCGAGCCGAGCCGAGTCAGAAAAAATTCTGGTCAATAGGTGTTTGACTGTGAAAATAACTTATCAAATAAATTTATTTTTTAAAAAAAATTTGGTTATATCACTAAAATATATATATCTTGATATCCATACGGTTGGATCCAGGAAAAATATTTTAAAAAAAATCGAAACACCAATTAATGACTAAACACTAGTTAGTGGTAATAGTCAAACTGATACTTGACTGTTAAAATAACAAACCAAATAAAATTATTTTGATCTGAAAATTTGGTTATATCATTAAAATATATTTATTTTGATATCCATATGGTTGGATCAATTAGAAATAATTTTAAACAGGTCGAGATACTATTACAGGACTAAACACTAGTTACTAGTACTAGTCAAACTAATGTTTGACTGTTAAATAGCAAACCAAATAAAATTATTTTGATCTGTAACTTTGGTTATATCAATAAAATGTATATATTATGACATCCATATGGTTGGATCAATATAAAGTATTTTTAAAATAATCAAAACAACGAATCAGGACTAACCACTAGTTAACGGTAATAGTCAAACTAATGCTTGACTATTAAAATAATAAACTAAATAAAATTATTTTGATCTGAAAATTTGGTTATATCATTCAAATATATTTATTTTGACATCCATACGGTTAGATCAATTAGAAATAATTTTAAACAAGTCGAGATACTAATACATGACTAAACACCAGTTACTAGTTTTAGTCAAACTAATGTTTGAATGTTAAAATAGCAAACCAAATAAAATTATTTTGATCTATAACTTTGGTTATATTAATAATATATATATATATTATGACATCCATACGGTTGGATCAATATAAAATATTTTTAAAATAATCAAAACAACAAATCAGGACTAAACACTAGTTAGCGGTAATAGTCAAACTAATACTTGACTGTTAAAATAACAAACCAAATAAAATTATTTTTATTTGAAACTTTGGTTATATCATTAAAATATATTTATTTTGACATTCATACGGTTGGATCAATTAGAAATAATTTTAAATAAATCGAGACACCAATACAAGACTAAATATTAGTTACCAAGACTAGTCAAACTAATGTTTGACTATTAAAATAGCAAACCAAATAAAATTATTTTGATCTAAAACTTTTGTTATATCAATAAAATATATATTTTATGACATGCATACGGTTGGATCGATATAAAGTATTTTTAAAATAATCGAAACAACAAATCCGGACTAAACACTAGTTAGTGTTAATAGTCAAACTAATGCTTCACCATAAAATAGAAAATCAAATAAAATTATTTTTGATGTGAAACTTTGGTTATATCATTAAAATATATATTTTATGACATCCATACGGTTGGATCGATAAAAAATATTTTAAAAAAATCTTAACTAAAATATAATTATGAAGCCACATTTTAAAATTAGAAACTAAAATATAAAATTTTTAAATCACGTCAAAATATATCGTATATGGTATGCAAAATGATCGTTGGAAGATAAAAAAAATACAGTGAAATCGGATTTTTAAAAAAAAATCATACATATATAAAAATATTTAGGATATATTAGAATTTTTTTGAATTTTAACGAGCGAGTTCGAGCCGAGCCGAGCCGAGCTCGAGCCGAGCTCGAGCCGAACAACCCAAAGCCCGGCTCGAGCTCCATTTGCTTAACGAACACATTTTTCTGTTCGAGCTCGAGCTCGAGTTCGTTAACGAGCCGAGCCGAACGAGCTCTTAACGAGTCGAGCTCGAGCTTGTTCACGAACAAGCTGGATTCGTGAACAACCCTAGGACTTGATGTCCCACATGGAGAACTGTACTAATTCTACCATGGGTAATGAAAAGATGTCTGCACTACAGGAACTTCTTAATAGAAAATCAAAGGAACATGTTAAGTACTTGGTTAATCTCTATCGACCCTACACGCTCTTTAAGGGAAGGTACCTCTCTGATTTCAAAACTCTACTGAATTATACCAAGGAGCCTTTATCCGTATTACATAAAGTACTTATAACATTAAAAATATGCAGGTTTGATAATAGCAAAACTGAGGAATTAATGAACCACATGTCTGAAGAAGAAAGAAAATAGTTTGGATTTGATGTAGGTTCCATAGATTGGAATGATTACATTAAAAGGATTCATTTCCCTGGTACCAGGAAGCATGTGTTGAAGGAGAGAAGCCTGAAGTAGATTTTCAAAATAATGCATTATGCATCACATGCCCTCACTCTCTAGAAAATCTATATAGGAGTGGAGGAGAGTGATAATTCATCTTCCCTTTAATCATTAACCATTGAAAGAAGAAGCAAGAAGGCATCAGGATCATCAAGCTCGATATTTACTTTCATAATAAAGTTACTCTTATTACTCTAGTATTTACAGCTTAGAGTAGTTGAGTCATTTTTATCTTTTCCATTTCTCTTATGTTCTAAATTTGTATGAGGGGACCAATCTGTTTTATGTTATCAAGGTGTGCATGGCTGAGCATAACCTTAACATTTAAGCATGTATTCAGAATAAATCATTTTCTTTTCATAGAGCAAATCATAGAGCATTTCTTCCTACAACGGCTACTTAATTATAATCACTACAAGAAAAAGCCAAATAAACATCACCTCATAGACATCGCTGTCATTAAAGACCGATGTTAAAAATGTTGTTAAAGACCAGTTTTTACCTCAGTTAAAATCAAAACTGATGTTTAAAGTACTTTTTAAAAAATACACGGAAACAACCCCTTAATAAAAATATTTCGCCCCTCTTTGCTAAAAACATGTCCCCCTTAGAAACCCGATTCTCTCTTCATCTCCTTCATCTCCTTCACTACTTCTTTCTTCTCTCTCACCCGACTCTCTCCTTCATCTCCTTCTCTTTCCCGATTCTCTCTCACTCACTCTCAGCCTTCTAAATTGAAACCCTATTTTATACTACCTTAATTAGAGATGTATGTTTGAAACCCCTAATTTGAATTCTAGATTTCAAGTAATTGAACCCTAACTTTCAACTGAAATGGCCGATTAGCTGCAAGTTTTGGTCGATTTGTGCAAAGGAGGTTGAACATTGGTCGATTTGTGCAAAGGAGGTTGAACCCTAATTCGAATCTGCTGTAATTAGTAAGTGTAATTCTAATTTCTTTTCAAAATTCAATTTTCGGTTTTTAATTCTTTCTTTCTGTGGAATGGGTTGCTTGAATTTGGTTCTTGATTGTTTTTTTCATGTGGGTTTTTTGTTGTTTTTGTATTTGGGGTTTTGAAATTTGATGTGGGGTTTTGATGGAGGAGCAGATTATTCATTTGAATGTGTTGGAGAGATAGCAGTGATAAGTACAGCTCTACAGTCTTGTTGTGATGTAATTATTTTGTATCCCTAGTTCATGTGTTTATAACAAAGAAAACTTTGTGATCGTTTACCAATTCGAATGTGTTGTAGTACTTGTATTTCTGCTGAACCTTGCATCTATATTTATTCGGTTTTTCTAGCGTGCGTCCATGGAACCTATATTTATTCGGTGTTAATTCCTTGTTGGCAGGCTGCTGCAGCTTCCACAAGATTATCACAGGCTTGTGGTATTACAATGGCTAGGCAAATTGCTTCAGATTCTTCCATGCAGAAGGATATCCGTGATGATCAGTGGTACACAATCTCTATATTTTGTTCAACTTTCATTACATTTTTCGTATAATTAGCTATATAGTTGCTGCTATACTAATAAATAGGCTCTTTCAATTGTGTCTCTTAACTACTTTAGTTTTTCAGTTTTTTCAATTCATCCTGTTTGGGGTCCAAAATATAGTAGCCAAAGAGGGTAGGGATTATAAGTTACAATTTCTCTTTCCATCTGAGTATAACAAGTGAAGAATTGCAGAAACAGTGTTTAGATGTTAAGAGTAAAAAGAAGCCTAATAAATAGCTTGGTAACCTGTAATAAGGAGTTCGTTAAGTTGTAGAAAAATATGATAAATCAATGAAATCAGATGGAAAATGTTGTGGTTCCTTAAGATTTGATAACTTTGATGAATATCACTTTTTATGTGCAACCTAAAGAACAAAGATGGAGATGTTTTTAAGTTATTAATGCTCGGGTTTTTGCATTTAGAATTCAACTAATTATCATTATTCCTATGGTGTTTAGTGTTTACCTATCCTTTTGCATGTATGTGATTAAAAGGGTGAGATTTTATTCTTCAAAAAAGTTGAAGTATGAAGGGTGACCAACAATTAGCATAAAAGGGGCTAAATACCTCAACAATTGCCAATCTCATAGCTTGTAAACCCTTTCTGAAGCGCACAATGTTTAAATCTTTATAGTCGATCATGCATCTTCCTAAAGTGTGATGTGCTTGAAAGAGATAATTGGGCGTACATATTACATATAATCTTTTACTAAATCCCCTGTAATCATCAAATATAAGGAACATGGTTTGTTGGCGCCTTTTACTGCTGGGTGGCAAACGGATGAAAAACCTCGTGTGATAGCTAAATCCGAGGTAAGCTTGGTGTAATGTTTCGTTTACACATAGATGGTCTAGTAAAAGAATCTATTATTAAACAACCATTGTTTACATTGGCATGGTTTCAACGAAAGTCCATTAACAGGTTTAACCATCAAATATTGGCTAAAAGTTGTTTCACTTTTAAGTAAATTGACTGTTAACTGATTTTATAGGGTTCCTATGTTCATGACACAAATGGGAAAAAGTATCTTGACTCTCTTGCTGGTCTTTGGTGCACAGCCTTAGGTATCCAATTTATGTATCTACTTTTGGCCTCTCAAATCCCTCTGGTGCTCTACTTTTCTTGATCCTGTTAATTTTTGGCATATTGTTAGGTCCCAATATGTTTGTAGAAGGGGGTTTGAATACAAACTATACCGAATAATCGAATTTAATGCGGAATAAAAAAGTGAAACAAAATTCAAGTTAAATAAAAATATTATTAAACTTGAAAGGTGTTACAACAACGGTATCGATTACAAGGGATTTATCTCAAATTAATTATCACAAATCTAGAATAAATTCGACATGAATTTTTTCTATTTTTGTAATAAAAAAGATCAAATGCTAAAAGCAATTTGAGATTAAGTTCTAGGGATTTTGATCCGCTAGATAGTTACACAAGAACAAGAGAATGATTTCTAGTGGTTTGGATTTAACTTTTAAAACTAGAAATTGATGATCTTGAATTCAGCAGAGAGAGATAAAATATTTTGTTCTGCGGCTGCTTTTCTTTTCTGTTCTTGAGTTGTTGAAGTGTTCATAGTCTTCTGCTTCTTCTGTCTTTTATAATTCAATCAACATAAATCAACTGAACTGGCGAGACAATCGGTGAGACAATCCGTTGAGCTAGCAAGACAATCTGCTGAACCACCATGACTTTCGGTGAGACTATTGAATGAACTAGCAAGACTATCAAACTGAACTGGCAAGACAATTCTCCTTCCAGTAGAACTTTCGGTGAGACAATCCTAAATGGCCTGGCATGACAATCTGTTGAACTAGTAGAACTTTCGATATGACAATCTGGATTGTCATGCGAGTTCAATCTCAATTGTCTTACTGAATTAAAACTGATTTTAATTCAATTATAATTCTGAAAATTCTTAATATTAATTCAGAATTAATTAATCAATTAATTCAATTAATCAATAAATTAATCTTTGCAGATTTAATTTATTTTCTTAATTAAATTATATGACTTAATTAATTAATAGAGAATTAATACTACTCTTGAACAGCAACCATTCTTCTGAAAATCACTGAAAATTATGAATCAACTCCACCACTTCAATGTTGACACTCGATGTACTGTCTGGTTCATGAGTGACTAACTTCCGTGACGTTTCTTCATGTCTTGAGTTTGATCACTTGATTTTCTTCAGATTAAATCCCTGTAATTCTTTGATACACTAACAAGATCTCTGTCACTTGATTAAATCCACAATCTTGATTTATATCACTGAGGTTTGATCAATTTCTTGAGCTTCTTCCAGTGAAGTAATTCCTCAAGTCTGTAGATGAACATTATTTCTGAATCCTTTGACAGATATTACTTTGTGAGATCTCTTTGACGGTAGATCCACTGTTTACTTGTTACATTCTTATTTGAGTTGAGTTGAATCCTCGAATAAACAAATAGGCTATGACATATGCCTTTCAATCTCCCCATATTTGTTTGTTAGATAATAACAACAAATACCTAGAGGATAACTCAACTAACAAATAAGAAAAAGATCTAAACAGAAATGCAAAGTAAATAGCAGAAAAGTTCTGGAGTATATTTAACATTTTCCAGATTCCAAATAGATGTTCCTCTAGACTGAATATATCTTCAAGTAGTTTCATCTTCTTTTGTACAACCACATTTCCTGTTGAGAAGCACATATCTCTCTTGTTTCTCCCCCTATGAGAATCAACTACTTTAAAGGAAATCACCTTTTGTTTACCACCTCTCCCGTACAATAGGATTCGTAGTTACAAACAACAATGGTGTGGTGTAGTGTACATATTCTTTACCTTTTTCTTCCTCCCTGTTATTTCTCCCCCTTAGTTGAGGAATCCTCCAAACTAATAATTAAGCTTTTATCTCCCCCTTAGAGAAGGAATGTATTCTGTTGTCTGAAGGAGTTCTCATATTTCACTTGGTTGGAAAAGAAATAACAAGTAGTTTCTCTTTCTTCCTCACCGTGAGTGTGTGATTCTATTTAGTGTACCTCACATGTATTTCACTCTTCTCTCCACTCGTGTTTACACTCATTCTCACAAGTGTATCACTCCTCTCATAGCTCCAAAATTCAGCTGTACCTGCAAGGAAAATCACCTTAGCCATCCTTAAGGAGGTCACAGGTGGTGCAATGGGAGTTCGCAAATCCCCATCCTTGTTAAACTCGTCAGATGAATCTGAGTCATAATCTACAAGTTGCTAGTTTCTCTTTTAGGGTTCCAGATTTGAATTCTGGGAAGGTAAACAATGATCCAACGAATTTAGCATAAAGATCAAAATTCCCTTCTAATGTCTATGAAGACATTTCCTTGTGACTCATCAGGTAATATCTGAATCATTGTCAACAAGTTGCCGATCTGCGCCTATGTCAGATGCACTATCCGCAGATGCATCCAGGGGATTTAAGCCTGGGGAGGTAGACACTGACCACTGACAGATGGCTATTAGATCAGTATCCTCTCCTAACACCTGTAAAGGTAATTGGTCCATTAAAGAACCTTGAACAATCGAATCTGACCTTAAAATGGTCGAAACTCTTATTTCTGTCAACTCATCCTTTGTGTGTGTAACCTTTTCTTGTGCATCAAGAATTCTTTATATTTGAGGTGGTGACACTACATCGGATACCCTGGCCGACAGGCAAATTTCAATAAACGCACCCTGTTGAGAGGATGAATCTAGTAACTGTTTTTGTGTCTTTTCAGCCATTACATCTTTTTGAGAAGATGTATGGGAGCTAGCAGTTGTCTCGGTTTAAATACTACTCATCTTTGTAGGAGACAGAGCTGCCGAGTTGACTTCAGAACCTTCCTTATGTGGTGCACTAAGGCACTATCTCCCTCATGCTCATTCATACTTCATTTTAGTGGTAATAGAGTGTTGGTTGGTTCTATTTTTGTGTTTATCTTTACAGTCTGGGATAGACGTTGTGGGTTTTCAACCTCATGACTGTCAATGAAAGAAAGCCATTGGAGACTGAACCTGTATCATAGAATATATGGCAATATATAGATAAAATGTACTTAAGATCTATAATGAATGAAAATTATATATTTAATCTTTTGAGAGAAATGATGTACAATAGTGATTTCAAAAGATTTTACATGAAATAAGAAATCACTAATGTAGAAAGAAGTT
The DNA here is from genome assembly GCF_009905375.1 of Apium graveolens. Classification (NCBI taxonomy): domain Eukaryota; kingdom Viridiplantae; phylum Streptophyta; class Magnoliopsida; order Apiales; family Apiaceae; genus Apium; species Apium graveolens. The sequence goes on from NC_133647.1 coordinate 204,652,602, forward strand.
TGATTTATTCTTAAAACTGTTCGAGTGCACAAGTCTGTTTTTATGCCTAAAAAGATAAATGATTTGATAAGACACAGATTGATGACCTAGCAGTATTAAGAAGATAAAGAGAGATTTTGTCTTTCAATATGAATGAGTTTTTGTTAAAGCATTGATCACTTAGGGTAAAGTCTAAGTAATTCTCATTCATGTTAAAAGCTCACAATTATCTGTAACATAATATTAACAATATATCATTGACCGATACTTGTCAAGTACTTTAGATACCAATAATTATATTGCATACTATTTAAAATATTAACATAAGATATCAATGAATTAAATACCAATTATCTATCAAAAAGATATCAGCATTCAATTTCATATAACATACAATTGTTAACTCCTAACAACTGTACTACCTCAAACAATATTTACAATTATAGAAAATACAAATAAAAATTATATAAATATAGAAAAAATACAGAAAATATTTACAAGTTCAATGATAACATTACCAGTTTGCAAACAGCCATATCCCTCAGTTAAACCTTTGCTGTTATCTCCAAAGGTAACCACTGGGCCAGCTTTCTCAACCACATTTGATAGCAGGGCTCTATCTCCGGTCATATGTCTTGATGATCCACTGTCAAGAATTCACACTACCGGTTCCACCTGTTTACTGCCCTGCACTACAAATGGATTAGACCTTCTTCGGAACCCAAACTTGGTTGGGTCCGGCATACTTGTAGAATTGGCCTTTGTCAGGCAAAACAACATTTTTAACTTTAATGTTCTCAACTTTCTCAATGACTGGACATTTGACCTTGTAAACAGCCTTAACAAAAATCTGTTTAGGCTTAGGCACAAATGTCTCCTTTCTAGCCTTAGAAGGACTAGCAGTCTTAGACCTATCATGCTTCCTATTATTCACATGCTGACGAGGAGTAGTCTTATCACTAGAAACATGCTTACCATTAAAATAAGCATACATCAAATTAAAAGCACAAGAAATACAATTAGGAATACCACATGTTTTATGAGAGGGATTAACAACAAGCAAATTTTGCATGGTAGACATGGCATTTTTGTTATCCAACTCATGTGTGTCTGAGTTAGTCTCAGTTGCTTTCACAACTTTGACTGGAACTTTTGACACACTTGGCTTAGAAATAACCTTCTCATTAGCAAGATCTTCAGCATGTATTTCTTCTTGAATAATAGAGGAGGTCGTATCAAATGGTTCATCAATTGATCTTTTATAGAGGGGTTCATCAACACCCTTAAGCACATGAGGTACTTCCCTACCTTTAGCACAGACATGAGGAGGGGAGTTTATGCCTAATTCTCCAATAGCAGCATAGTAATCAAAACCTATTCCAGATGTTTGATTAACAGCTTGCTTACTGTAGAACTCTTTAGCCTTCGAACAAGAATTAAAGTAAGCTCTAACCTTAGTCTCAAAACCGGTGATCTTGTCTTTGAGAATAGTTTCGAGTTGTCTATAACAGTGAACTCTATTCTCTTGAAAAGATACTTGTTCTTTTAACTTATCTTGATTAATGTGCACAAGTCTTAATTCATTGACCTCTTTCTCAAGGTCTTTGATCTGTTGACTTAACATTTCATTATCACGATGAGCACAATCTAAGGAACCTCCTAGATGATAAACTAATTCAGCATCAGTAAATTTTACCTCTTTTCTTGACGATGAAGTTTTTCCATCAATAGTCATAAGAGTAAGATTTCCATCTTCTTCATCTTCACTATCAGTATCGTCCCAGCTTCTTCCCTTTGCCAGGTAAGCCCTTTCAGAGTTACTCTTCTGATTTGAATCATAAGAGTTCCTCCTTACTTGCTTTGGCTTCCTGCATTCTGTGGCAAAGTGTCCCAACTCATTGCAGTTATAGCATCGAATGGTGCTCCGATCAACCATCCATGTTTTGTATCCACCACTACTGGTGTTAGAGGATGAAGATCCACCTGTCTGAAATCTGTTGTAGATGGACTTGTATTTGAACTTGGGATTCCTCTTGAATCTGACATTGGAGAATCTCTTGACAATTTGGGCCATCGACTCATCTTCCAATTACTCCAGCTCTTCCAAGGAGTAAAAATCATCACTGGATTGATTTGTAGTAGGAGGATCATATTCTGCTACTATCACATTTTCCTCAGCCTTGGAAGACTGTACCATTCTCTCTGACTGTTGAGATTGTTGTTGTTGTTGTTGATGTTATTATTGTTGACCTTCAGCTACTAGAGCAATAGACGTGCTGACCATTCTACCTTTCCCGTAGACTTCCTTCTGCTGAATCTGCTCCAACTCATAGGTTTTTAACACACCATAGAGCCTCTCCAAAGAAATCTCACTCAGATCTCTTGCTTCTCTTATGGCAATGATTCTATGTTCAAGATGAGTTGGCAGTGTTAAAAGGAACTTTTTGTTGACCTCCCTGAATGAATAATATTTTTCATTTATGTTCAGGTTGTTGATCAATGTATTGTACATCTCAAACACTTCAGTAATTCCTTCTCCTGGATTGGATTGAAAATGTTCATACTCAGAGGTTAGGATCTCTAACTTCCTCTGTGCCTTCATTGATCACCTCAATAGTTTCCCAGATATGTTTGGAATTTTTACAGTTCATCACATGTCTGTTTATCAAGGGATCAAGGGAATCAACTAAAATTAATTGAAGGCTGGCATCCAAGAAGGCTTCTTCCTTTTAAGCAGGAGTAAAATCCTCAGGCTCTTTTGCATAGGTTCTAACTTTGGTAATTACAACATCATCTTCTCTCACCTCTGGTTCAATAACCATCAGAGTTTTTGGAACCTTATTTAATAAGTTCAGATATTTGGGATTTGCAACTTGTAAAAATAAGATCATCTTCTTCTTCCACATAATATAATTTTCTTTATCGAAAAGTGGAATTTTAACGGTTCCAACTTTTTGTGAATTTATTATGAATTTTTGAAGAAATAAAAATTCAAGGAGTTGAAAAATCACAAAAGTCTAGGATCTTAATTTGTTCGTTAATCAGAAGGCTCGGATAGCAATTGTTAGGTCCCAATATGTTTGTAGAAGGGGGGGTTGAATACAAACTATACCGAATAATCGAATTTAATGTGGAATAAAAAAGTGAAACAAAATTCAAGTTAAATAAAAATATTATTAAACTTGAAAGGTGTTATAACAACGGTATCGATTACAAGGTATTAATCTCAAATTAATTATCACAAATCTAGAATAAATTCGACATGAACTTTTTCTATTTTGCAATAAAAAATATCAAATGCTAAAAGCAATTTGAGATTAAGTTCTAGGGATTTTGATCCGCTAGATAGTTACACAAGAACAAGAGAATGAGTTCTAGTGGTTTGGATTTAACTTTTAAAACTAGAAATTGATGATCTTGAATTCAGCAGAGAGAGATAAAATATTTTGTTATCCGGCTGCTTTTCTTTTCTGTTCTTGAGTTGTTGAAGTGTTGATAGTCTTCTGCTTCTTCTGTCTTTTATAATTCAATCAACATAAATTAACTGAACTGGCGAGACAATCGGTGAGACAATTTGTTGAGCTAGCAAGACAATCTGCTGAACCACCATGACTTTCGGTGAGACTATTGAATGAACTAACAACATTATCAAACTGAACTGGCAAGACAATTTTCCTTCCAGTAGAACTTTCGGTGAGACAATCCTAAATGGCCTGGCATGACAATCTGTTGAACTAATAGAACTTTCGGTATGATAATCTGGATTGTCATGCCAGTTCAATCTCAATTATCTTACTGAATTAAAACTGATTTTAATTCAATTATAATTCTGAAAATTCTTAATATTAATTCAGAATTAATTAATCAATTAATTCAATTAATCAATAAATTAATCTTTGCAGATTTAATTTATTTTCTTAATTAAATTATATGACTTAATTAATTAATAGAGAATTAATACTACTCTTGAACAGCAACCATTCTTCTGAAAATCACTGAAAATTATGAATCAATTCCACCACTTCAATGTTGACACTCGATGTACTGTCTGGTTCATGAGTGACTAACTTCCGTGACGTTTCTTCATGTCTTAACTTTGATCACTTGATTTTCTTCAGATTATATCCCTGTAATTCTTTGATACCCTAACAAGATCTCTGTCACTTGATTAAATCCACAATCTTGATTTATATCACCGAGGCTTGATCAATTTCTTGAGCTTCTTCCAGTGAAGTAATTCATCAAGTCTGTAGATGAACATTGTTTCTGAATCCTTTGACAGATGTTACTTTGTGAGATCTCTTTGACGGTAGATCCATTATTTACTTGTTACATTCTTATTTGAGTTGAGTTGAATCCTCGAATAAATAAATAGGCTATGACATATGCCTTTCACATATACTTCTTCTACTTAGATTTGGAACTTACACGTTCTATCCTTTAGAATTTACATATTTCTGCAACTATCAGTTTCAGGTAGGAGTGAACCTCGCTTGGTTGATACTACAACAAAACAACTTAGCACCCTTCCATTTTATCATTCCTTTTGGAATCGTTGAATAATAGCGACACTGGTTTGCTTATTGATCCCTTGTAAAGCATGACTTTCAAGTTTCTAACCATGCTTTCTAACCATAGTTAATTTTCTGTCCGAATTTTGCATGATCTCGCAAAGGAGCTTCTGGAAATGTTTACTACTACTAAGATGTCAAAAGTATTCTTCACAAATAGTGGTTCAGAAACCAATGATACCCAGGTGGTATTATTGTCTTGTGAATTAATGTAGTTTTTATCTTACATTTAGCATAACAACTTCCTAGATGGAAGTTTGCATTTCATTTGTATTAATGAAATAGAAGCAATAACAAATAGATAACCATACACTGAAGAAAGTGTTAGTAACTATTACACAACAGTGTGTAATTCTAATCGTTTTTATAGAAGGAGATCTATCAAAGAGGGAAAGATGGCAGAATGGAGGCAGGTGGCATGTACATTTGAAACCATGTACATTTTTTTAAAAGTTTAAATCTTGAACCCTTTGAGAGAGAAGCTATTATTTGAGCTTTAAAACTAAATTTTTACTGTAGGTGAAGCTAGTTTGGTATTATAACAATGCACGTGGAAGGCCAAATAAGAAAAGTTTATTACCCGATTACTGGAGATATCATCTTCCAGGTATATGAAAATTTACTTAATTTAGTTTTTTATTTACATGATTCTTTTATTCCATCTATAACTGTAATATTATTCGTTATCTAGGTGAGACAAAAGAAGATTTCTCAACAAGGTTAGCCAACTACTGGGAAGAGCTTATCCTAAAATAGGGACCAGAGACGGTATCTAACCCCTATTTAGGTCATCATAATATAATACAAAGAATAAATGTTTTTTGGCTGACTTCACTATAATTTCTATCAGATTGCTGCCTTTGTTGTAAAGCCGGTCATTGGGGCAGGAGGCGTGATTCCACCTCCAGCTAGTTATTTTGATAAAGTTATTTTATCTTTTGCTTTGCTTTCATTGTTTAACCAGTCATTTATGCGTAATGGACTCATACAAGCATTTTATTTGTAATACTATTTCAGATTCAAGCTATTGTCAAAAAATATGACATTCGCTTTATTGTTGATGAGGTACCACTACAAGAAAATGATCAATAGACATCACCTCATAGAAATCGTTGTGATTAAGGACTTGATAATGTTTAGATTTGAGAATTATGTTTTTGATTTTGTCAATGATGTATATTTGAATACTTTGTATTAGTTTGATAATAAAAATGAAAGTTGTGGTTATTTAGATGTGATTCATTTTGCTTGTTTTAGTTTTTGGTATTTTAATGTATATATATAATAGGTAAATATGTAACCACAGACATCAGTTAATGACCAATGTCTTATATGTCTAATACATCATTTTAATTTATGAAAGTGTTGTTGTATAGGCAATATTGATATCATTTCTTGTTTTTCACATCGATTACTAACCGATGTCTTAGTATATCTAATACATCGGTTATTTATCTAGAAATGATGTATAATATTATTTTTCACATCGGTCCAAAATCGATGTGAAAAATAAGGACCTTTTACTACACCCACATAGACATCGGTTTTTTGCATCTTTCACAACAGTCAATAACTGATGTCTATTAACGTTTTTATTATAGTGAATGCTTTCTACACATTAAACTAAATCAAACGTACCTACTTAATTATAATGTTTTCTACACATTAAACCAAATCAAACGTACCTAGTATAACCCGCATAGATCGGGGGATGTGAAGGGTAAAATAATAACAATTATGCGCCTACCCTGAAAGTAGGGAGACTGTTTCTACCCATTCTTTATCATAAATCTGTTTATCAATCTTTATGTCTTTATCTATCAGAACCACGAGTATGTAATTGAACTAAAAGTAGTCTTCTTCAAACCAAATATTGATACAATCTTTCTAAGCCGTATCTTTTCCTCTTATCCAAGAACATCTCAGATTTTCCTGTTTTCTTTTTAAAAAGCCTTTAATATTTTTGTTTGGTGCGTCAAGAAAATGAGAGATCCGGACTGGTAATCATGGTTGAGAAACAAATCTTGTGGTTGCAAGAAGAATCACTTATCAAGACATTATGTATTCATTGTTCCCTCATTCCTTGGACAACACCGATAAACTTCAAGGCTCCTCAAATTACAGAGCTTGGAGACGTTCAAAGAAAATAAATTCATATCTTTCAAAAGTTCATGACAAGTAATGCCCCTGTCCATACTGTTGACTATGTTAAAACTAAAATGTGGGTAACTTCCAATAACATGATTATAGAAAGGATAACTAACAATGTTTCACTAGTAATCAACAAATCTATTATGTACATGTCTTCATCTAGAGATGGTTGAACCTTAAAAAACTATTTGATTTAACTTACAGTTATTCGAAAGTACAAGTTGAACAAAGAGATGTCAGGAGGAAACACACATATTTGAGATTCAATTATATCAATACGGAGTACGCACACAAAACTTACATGACGCGAAAAATCCACGTTCCAACTTGTATTATTAATAAAATAATTATCAATAATACAATCAATACACAACACCTCAATGATGTCTGAAACTGATACTTGAGCCAACTAATGCATAAACATATCATGCACGATACCTAAGACAACTACATCTCTTAAGCATACATCAAAATAATAACATGATTATGTATATATATCCATTACAAACTTAGCTAACAATATATACCTAATCTGATTATAATAATAATTATCTATTCATACAGTTATTAGCCAATCTCATTTTGATAATAATTGTAAACACATACAAATATTATCCAATGAAATTATGTCTTGTATCACCAAACCCATATCACATATTGGTTCTAAACGCAACAATCGTCTCCTTCATCCCAATACGATTTCACAACCAAATTAATGGTCATCTTAAGCCATCGACGTCTGTTCGCCAATGTTTCCCTTCGAACAAGAATCCCTTCATCTCGTTCTTCCAACTTTTGAGAATTATCAAAACCCGTATAGTGACCTCCAAACTACCGTTCTTCATCATAACGGTATAATCATCCACAAACACACGTGTATCAATCACGAGTGCCTCATTTCACCATTGAGTCACCTGATCCTTACTTTCATAATCCTTCAGCCTCTTTTGAAAAACATCACGAGTATCATCCAAATTCTTCACCTGGTTGATAAACCATCAAACCATTGATATTGCAATGATCCTTTCCATTATATATCTCGAGTCCAAATGAATTAATTCACAATGCAAGTCAACTGTCATACCGCACATAACTTTTTAAGCAAATTCGTCAACGGCCTCCACCATACCAATTGAACCTCGATCTTTCCTCCAACCCAATTCATCAAAACTCGAACCTTGGCTCTTGCTACCACTTGTTTGGAGAAAACACACACATATTCGAGATTTAATTGTACCAATATGGAGTACGCATACATAACAAACATGACGTGCGCAAAAAACCCACGTCCCAATTTGTATTATTAATCCAAACAATTATCAATAATACAATGTATATATAATCATTAGAAAATTTGTAAACAAGACATACTTAATCTGATTATAATAATAATTTTCTACCCATACAATTATTACCAAATCTCATTATGATAATAATTGTCAACACATGCAATTATTGTTAGTGTTTGTGCCCTAGAGACAACACTATTATGTTTATATTATGAAATATTTGGATTATTAATTATGATTCTATGGATTATTCTTTAGTAATTTATTACATCTTTATTTTCTGCGATAAAATGTTAGATTAATAAATGTCCTTGGAATATGATATGTAAATCTATATCTCTAAGTACGTCACTTAGAAATGAGATTATGAGAATAGTATTGATATTTCTAAAGGTCCCTAGTCAAGTATTATTGTTAAGGGACGATAATAAATACGTTGAGACTAGTGTATTTGTTGACTGATGATCGCATCTCATAGATCATAGGTATGGTGATATTAAAGTCAAAACACAGGCACATGTATTAAATACATGGTGCTGGATTGACCCATTGTGAGATACCACATGTTTAAAGTGTCATAAGTTAATCTTACAGTGATAATGATGTATTGGTCCTTAGACCTGAATTCATTATATTTCTATACGAAAATTAATATACTTTGTTACTATTGAAAGTTTTCCTTGATCGGGTAATCATAAAAGTAGATATTGGGTATAATATGAATTATATGAGAAATATGAATGATCTAGATGGGATTTAGCCATCCTATTATAAATGAGTGATATTATTGGCCTCTTGATTGAGTAAGACTATAAAATGCATGGTCGTGCTCAAATACTGATTTGTTTAGTATTTTACTCATTGATCAAGGAAAGAAGAATTAAACGTTAGCAGAGGATGACACAATGCATGCCTCGAGTTTGATATATAATATAAGGCTAAAGGGGTTATATTACATTATACATTATTCACGAAAGGTTTAATTGAATCACCAATTATTATTATTACTTGGGGAGCAATGATGTATTACTAGATGCCACTAATTGTTTATAATTTCATTATTGGAAAATAAAATTATTGCCAACGTAATAATAACCTAAAGGGTCACACACAAAGAATGTTTAAAACGGAGTATTATTTAAATTATGAATTTAAATATTTTTATTATTATTAGTTCGAATTTAATTATTAAATTAATTGAGTGAGACTTGATTAATTGTATATATATTAGAATTCGAATCTAATAATAATATAAATCCAAAAATCAGAATGGATCTTTTAGAAGCCCATTAGGTTTAGGGTTACGCATTAATCCTCTTTCTCCCCTATATATGAATTAAGATGTATATTTTTAGGGTGAAAAAGGTTGTATCACGTATTTAGAGAAAAACCCTAGCAGCTCTACATTTTGGAGAGGGTAGAGAGAGAAAGTGGCAACCAAATCGGCTAGTACCGGCTTCGGTGATTGTTGGACGATCAGTCGTTCGTGTCGATACCTTGGACAACAGATCTCTAAAAGGAGGGTTGTTATGGTTCATCAAGAATCAGAACGTCCATTACAATCAGAAGGATAATTATATTAAGGTAAACATCTATTTTCCATAATTATCCAGTCATTATACATAGATCTTGCGGTAGGGATTCGAAAAATATTATTTTTCTGCTGTGTTTTAATGCTCGAATCCCTAACAATGGTATCAGAGCTATGTGTATAATGAGATAATTTGGTTACGTGTTTTGACTATTTTTCAATATATTAAGCATGAATCAGATCTTCCATGTATGTATGTGATACCGTTTATGTGTGAGATTTAATATGCATGCTGTTATGTTGATTTACGATGAGCTGTTATATAGAGTTTTCTGTATATTCACATGATATTTACGTATATGATGATACTAGCACGTAATATTTTTCCATGACTGATCAGTGTGCGATTTGTATGTTATGCTTGATGTCTGGTTTGAAGATAGTGATCTAAAGTGTTGGACAGATGGTGTATTGACATGATCTGTTCTACGGGGAATGATTAGTATGTATATGATACATACTTCTGAAACTGCATATGATGCAGTAGGGGTAGAGACTGGTTCCGATATGATCTGTAGTTCTGAAATTGAGATTTCTGTACTAGACCAGTCTTCCGTTGATTCACATAATTGTTTATCAGTTAATGGATTTATCAGTTGATGGATTTATCCGTTGATAATTTTATCCGTTGATGGATTTATCAGTTTATAGATTTATCCGTTGATGGACTTATCAGTTTATGGATGTATCCGTTGATGGATTTATCCGTTGATGGATTTGTGCATTATCCGTTGATACTGTATTAGGTGCAGTAGTGGCTGAGGCTGGTTAAGATATGATCTTTAGTTCTGAAATTGAGATTTCTGTACTAGACTGGTCTTCCGAAATTAAAAAATTCTTTTTCGAGTTGACCTGGCAGCTCGACCCCAGCCGGGGTCTGGCGCCCTGGACCCTGCCCGGGGGCAGCCGCCCCCGGACCCCCGCTATATTTTGTTTTTCCTAAGTTCTTTATTTTTTTACTTAAGTATGGTGCTGGTTATGGCCTTAAGACCTTTAGATTAAAATTTATGGTTATGGTTTTATAAATACGACTTGCATGTCGTTTTCATTATTCTTGTAACTATTTAACCTCAAATGTAACTCGAGTTTTCTTATGTAAGTACATTAATATAGGTTGTTTTAATGTAATGTACTTCAAGGAGGCATGATCCAGAAGAGAAGCAACAATCAAGATAAGAAGAATGAAGACTTGTAATTATATTTATATTTTTCACCATAGATTGACCCTGATCCTTTCATTAGCTTGAAAGGATCACATAGGATAAAGGCGATAACCAAGCATATTTACATACCGGACTTTACATATTGATGTATAAATGTATGTATAAAATAGTTAATGATGCATGCTTTAATTAGATTAATCATGTATTAATGTATATATTAGATACGTCACCCAGGCCATGCCTGCTAAACATGATAAAATCTGTGACGACTAAAGATTAAAATTTACAAACGATTATGAGATTCTCGTGTATGAAACATGGAATGAAATACAAATCTTCTTTATTTCCGACATAGGACGATTTTGTCAACAACGGGTTCCTTGAACTTGTAAGGTTGTGGGTTTTAAGCGAGACCGGTGTGACTCCTCCACTACTTGGAAATCAAACCATTGACGAGTATTGATTTGAAGTATTTTAGTCAAGGAAAAATTGGGAATCTCTTTATGATGGGATCATGATCGTTATAATACTAACAAAAACCTAGTATTTATGTTAAGTTGTTTAGATGCCTTCCAATATGTCCAACGCGTTAACCCCTAGATCGATAAGGAGTGGGTTCGCCAGAGCGAAGTACTCCCATTTATCGTGGGATGGCGTGTTGAAGTATATGATACTTTTTAGACTTTTGGGTTTGACTTAACTAAGTTACCACAATAGGATTGTGAACTTAGAGGCATAGAGTTTAGTGAGATTTATTGGATAAATATGAATAAATGTTGTTCCACTAAACTATCCAAGAGTTATATAGTTGATATAACTGACAAATATTATCTACCTTATTGAATCATGTTTTAGGAGTAAAGCCAAAGCTGAACTAAAACATTGTGAAATTTGGATCTTGGCTCACTAGAAAGTATATAGAAAATATTCTTTCCGAATTAATAGTTAGGGCTATTAATTTGATAAAAATAGTGGGAGATATATATTTTGAATATATATAAAAATAATCACTTGAACATAATTTAATAATCATCTGTAGACTAATTTATCTTATGCACTTAAACATTGTAGATTTCAAATGGCAAACAATTCAAAGAACTTCTCTGTACGATCAGTCCCTGAGAATGACAAGCTGACAAGAAAAAACTTCCTTCATTGACAGAGGAATTTGAGGATTGTCCTCAAACAAAAGTGCAAGCTCTATGCCATAGATATCCCTCGCCCTACACCTCTCCCTGAAGGAGCATCCCATGCTCAACAAATGTTTATCAAAAACATATCGATGATGACATGGATGTTCAATGTCTCATGTTAGCGACCATGAGTGTTGAACTTCAAAAACAACATGAGAATATAGATTCTTATGATATGATTGAGCACATTAAATGTATGTTTGAAGGACAGGTTCTTCAGGAGAGGTTTGATACTTTCAAATCGTTGCATTCATGTAAGCAAGGAGAACATGATCCGGTTCGACCGCATGTTCTAAGAATGATAGGGTATATGGAGTACCTTGCCAAATTAGGTTCCCCGATTGCTATGGAGCACCAAATTGATCTAATTTTATAATCTTTAAACAACAGCTATTCTCAATTTGTGATGAATTACAATATGAATGAGATAGATAAGAACCCCACCGAATTGTTAGCTATGTTGAAAACTGTTGAGACCAATGTTCCAAAGGTGTCCCCTGCTCCCATGTTGATGGTGAATAAGGGGAAGGCCAAAGGAAATGATAAATGGAAAGGCAAGAGGAAGATGGGATCTAAATCTAATGCCAATCCGAAACCTGATCCGACCAAGGCTTTGAAGCCTAAAGGTGGTGTTCCAGAGGTTGGTGATTGTCACTATTGCAAGTAACTAGGTCATTAGAAGAGGAACTGTCATGCTTTTTGGAGGATCTGAAGGAGAAGGATGTTATAGCTGCCTCTGATTCAGGTATTTATATTATAGAAGTCAATTTGTATACTTCTACATCTTGGGTATTTGATACTGATTGTGATTCTCACATTTGTATAAATATGCAGGAACTGCAGGGAAGTAGGACATTGGAAAATGGAGAAGTCGACCAACGAGTTGGCAATGGAGCAAAGGTTGCTGCCTTAGCCATAGGGACTTATCATTTATCATTGCCCACTGGGCTTATTTTAGAACTAGATAACTATTTTTACGTTCCTGCGATTTGCAGAAACATTATTTCGGTTTCTTGTTTGGACAAGAAAGGTTTTTCATTACTGATTTAGAATAATAGTTGTTCCTTTTCATTCAATAATGTTACCTATGGGGTTGCACGTTTGTTTAATGGTTTATATGTTTTTAATTTAGATACCTGTTTATAACATAAATAATGATAATAAACGTATTAAGATGAAAGACTCAAATCAAACATACTTTAGGCATTGTCGTTTAGGTCACATAAATGAGAAACGCATTTCAAAATTACATCAAGATGGTTACTTAGATAAGTTTGATTTTGAATCATACGAAGAATGCAAATCTTGTCTCATTGGCAAAATGGCTAAAGCTCCTTTTAGCGGATAAGGTGAAAGGGCCACCGAATGATTAGGACTTATACATAGTGATGTATGTGGTCGAATGCGTACGATGGCAAGAGGTGGCTTTTACTACTTCAGTACATTTATTGACGATTTCAGTAGATATGGATATGTGTATCTTTTGAAGAACAAATCCGATTTTTTTGAAAAGTTCAAAGAATACAATGCCGAAGTGGAAAAGCAAACAGGGGAAGTACAAAAGTTCTAAGATCAGATCGTGAAGGAGAATACGTAAGCCTTGAGTTTAAAGATTTCTTGGTATCGTATCACAGCTTACTCCTCCTAGAATGCCTCAAAGGAATAGAGTTTCTGAGAGGAGAAATCGTACCTTGTTGGACATAGTGCAATCAATGATGAGTCTAGCAGATATTCCAATAAGTTTCTGGGGTTATGCTCTATAAACGGCTGCATATACACTAAACCGAGTTCCAACTAAATCGGTTCAAAAGACTCCATATGAGATATGGACTGAGAAATGTCACAGCATATCATTTATGAAAGTATTGGGATGTGAAGCATTTGTGAAACGCTTGGTGGCTGACAAGCTGGGACCAAATTCGGATAAATATTATTTTATGGGATATCCTGAAGAAAGTAAAGGGTATAGTTTCTATAATCCTACCGAGAACAAAGTGTTTGTTGCTCGAACCGCCGTATTTCTCGAAAGAGAGTTACTTTCCAAGAAAATTAGTGGGAGGACTATAGATCTCGATGAAGATCGAATTGGAAAAAATAATATTGAACCAGAGTTAGAAAATGGGCAGAACGTACATCAAGATGTTCCTGCTCCGAAATCTCAAGTTATTCGTAGATCTAGTGGGGCCCGCCATGAGCCAGAGAGATATTATGGATTTCTCTTGACTCAAGATGATGATGTAATGGTCACAGATTATGATGAGCCTCTTACCTACCAAGAAGCTATGAAAAGTCCAGGCTCCGAGAGATGGCTAGAGTCCATGAAATCCGAAATGGAATCCACGTATCAAAATAAAGTATGAACTTTAGTTGATCCACCTGAAGGGGTAAAACCGATAGGGTGCAAGTGGGTTTTCAAGAAGAAAACTGACATGGATGGTAAAGTACAGACTTATAAAGCTCGATTAGTGGCAAAAGGTTTCAAAAACTTTATAGTATAGACTATGATGAGACCTTTTCACCAGTTGCTATGGTCATGTCCATCAGGATTTTGCTAGCAATAGCTGCTTACTACGACTATGAGATTTGGCAAATGGATGTCAAAACCACTTTCATAAATGGAAGCCTTGAAGAGAATGTATACATGATACAACCTGAGGGTTTTGTCGATCCCAAGTTTACTAAGATGGTCCGTAAGTTGCTTCGATCTATTTATGGATTGAAGCAAGCCTCAAGGAGATGGAATCGTTATTTTGATGAAATAGTCAAAGAATTTGGCTTTATTCAAAATGAAGATAAACAATGTGTTTACAAGAAGGATAGTGGGATCCGTGTGGCATTCCTAGTACTATATGTAGATGACATATTACTAATAGGGAATGACATACCTTCTCTACAGGCTGTTATGACTTGGTTGGGAAATAGTTTCTCGATGAAGGACTTAGGCGATGCTACCTATATATTAGGGATTAAGATCTATAGAGATAGATGATAAGTGGATTTTATATCTACTTGGAACGCTTCATTTCAAGCTTAAGTTGGTTTTTTGGACTCAAGTTATTGGTATGTTTGATGTGTTTTTGTGTTTTTATATTGCAAGGCACTAGTTGGAGGATGAAAGGGATTTATAAGGATTTTATGCTGATAATAGATCATATATTGAAGTCTATGCCATTATACAGTTGTAGAGAATCTCATTTGCTTCGCATGGGCAGTTGAATCGCCTAATTCTAACGAGCAGAACTCAAGATACGGCCAAAAGAAGAAATAGCAGAAAAGTCCAGAAACTCCGCGCGCGCGCCACTTCCTGCACGCCCGCGCCACTTTCCGAGCGCCCGCGCGGCCTTTCTGCACCAGAATCCTATTTCTACTTGAATTTGATGATTTTGAGGGTCCAGTTCCACTAGAGGCTTATATAAAAAATAATAAAAAGATGTTTTTAAGAACAAGGAGCCAAGGGAGAGCATTGGAAGACCTAGAGAGCACAAGACGGCTACGGAGAAGAAGACTTTTTGTATTCTTCAATATTGTTGATACTTTGGATGCTTGTTTTCGATTTGTCTTGAACCCTAGTACTCTTATATTGTTTATTATCATGTTTTCATTGGAACCCGTGGTGACGATGAGTTTGATTATGAACTAATCGTTGTCATGGGGTGCTAACAGATTTATTTATGGATTCCAATAGTTAATTGTTTTAAATCCTTGGTGTGTGGTGATTTATGATTTCCTAGTTTGGTTGTGCTTATTCATCTTTGATCTGTAGCTAACATCTAAGATTGTTTGTTAATCTCTATTGAAGTGACAGTGAATATAGAGCTTTAGAACTTGCCATGCTAGTATAGGTTTATGTATGAATTGACATGCATAATTCGTGGGTAATTTTAACCATCTTATTCACCCTATATAATCATGATAGATAACTTGCTCTTAAACCGTTATATTTTCAATCTTTATAAACATATAGGGACTAAGCATAATTGATGTCTATTCAACTTCTATCTTACTTGTGGATGTTTGATAGTAGGGTATATATACAATGAAAGTTAGCGTATACTAATTTCATGTTATCTGATTAGTTGTCATCACCATCACATGCTAGGGTTAAAGAATATAGACTTTGAATGAAGTATTTAATGAAGTTAGAATCCCATATTTTATTCTCATATAAGTAATTCACTTATAATCTCTTAGTTTAAGTTTCTAGTATAATCTCATAATTAGTTAATCAACTCAAATTTGTTACTTGTCTTAGCTGTGAACGATAATCATACATTGTTGCATAAGTGCATAATCTGAATTTAACCTAAACCAGTGTCTGTGGGAATGAACTCGACTTAAATCTTATACTACTTGTGATCGCGTATGCTTGCGTGTATTTTTGCGTTAGAATATATATCAAGGAAATTAATCGGCCTAAGTCAGAGTACATATATTGAAAAAGTATTGCATCATTTTGGGATGCAAGAGGCAAAAGAGGATATGTCTCATGGGATATTGATCTCAAAAGAGAACTTCCCTAAATCATTAGATGATTAGGGCCATATAAGCAAAGTTCTATATGCTTCTGCAATTGGATCTATAATGTATGTGATAATATGTACTCATCCTGATGTTTCGTATGCCTTGAGCATGACGAGCAGATACTAGTCTAATCCAGGTGAGGGTTACTGGAAAACAATCAAGAATATTCTAAAGTACTTACAGAGGACTAAAGATTCATTCTTGGTGTATGGAGGAGTTGAGAAGTGATTGTAAAGGGTTAGACTGACGCCAGCTTCCAGATAGACAGAGACGATTCAGTATCTCAGTCAGGTTTTGTGTTTTGCCCTAATGGAGGTGTTGTAAGCTGGAAGAGTTCAAAGCAAGAGACAGTAGCTGATTCTACAATGGAAGCTGAGTATATTGATGCCAGTGAAGTAGCCAAGAAGGCTGTTTGGGTATGGAAATTCATAACGGGACTTGGTGTGGTTCCATCGATCACAGATCCAGTTGATCATTACTGTGATAATAATGGAGCCATTGCGCACGCTAAAGAACCAAGGTCCCATTCCCAGGAAAAGCATATACTTAGGAGATAGCACCTTCTTCGAGATATTAATGAAAGAGGAGATATATATATATGTAAAGTGCATACTGATGATAATGTTGTAGACCCGCTGACTAAGGCTTTGTCGCAGCAAAAGCACGAAGGTCATACTAGTTCCATGGGTATTGGATACATCGGTGATTGGCTTGATCTAGTGCAAATGGGAGATTGTTAGTGTTTGTGCCCTAGAGACAACACTATTATGTTTATATTATGAAACATTTGGATTATTAATTATGATTCTATGGATTATTCTTTAGTAATTTATTATATATTTATTTTCTGTGATAAAATATTAGATTAATAAATGTCCTTGGAATATGATATTTAAATTTATATCTCTAAGTACGTGACTTAGAAATGAGATTATGAGAATAGTATTGATATTTCTAAAGGTCCCTAGTCAAGTATTATTGTTAAAGGACGATAATAAATACGTTGAGACTAGTGTGTTTATTGACTGATGATCACATCTCATTGATCATATGTATGGTGATACTAAAGTCAAAACACAGGCACATGTATTAAATACATGGTGCTAGATTGACCCGTTGTGAGATACTACATGCTTAAAGTGTCATAAGTTAATCTCACAGTGATAATGATGTATTGGTCCTTAGACCTGAAATCATTATATTTCTATAGGAGAATTAATATACTTTGATATTATTGAAAGTTATCCTTGATCGGGTAATCATGAAAGTAGACATTGGGTATAGTATGAATCGTTTGAGAAATATGAATGATCTAGATGGGATTTAGCCCTCCTATTATAGAAGGGTGATATTATTGGCCTCTTGATTGAGTAAGACTATAAAATGCATGACCGTGCTCAAATACTGATTTGTTTAATAGTTTACTCATTGATCAAGGAAAGAAGGATTAAATGTTAGTAGAGGATGACACAATGCATGCCTCAAGTTTGATATATAATATAAGGCCAAAGGGATTATATTACATTGTACATATTCACGAAATATTTAATTGAATCACCAATTATTATTATTACTTGGGGAGCAATGATGTATTACTAGATGCTACTCATTGTTTATAGTTTAATTATTGGAAAATAAAATTATTGTCAACGTAATTATAACCTAAAGGGTCACACACAACGGAACGTTTAAAATGGAGTATTATTTAAATTATGAATTTAAATATTTTTATGATTATTAGTTCGAATTTAATTAATAAATTAATTAAGTGAGACATGATTAATTATATATATATTAGAATTCTAATTTAATAATAATATAAACCCAAAAATTAGAATGGGTCTTTTAGAAGCCCATTAGGTTTAGGGTTAGGCCTTAATCCTCTATCTCCCTTATATATACATTAACATGTATATTTTTAGGGTGAAAAAGGTTGCATCACGTTTTTAGAGAAAAACCCTAGCAGCTCTACATCTTGGAGAGGCTAGAGAGAGAGAGAGAGAGAGGGGCAACCAAATCGGCTAGTACCGGCTCCGGTGATCGTTGGACGATCGGACGTTCATGTGGATACCTTGGAGAGCAAATCTCTGAAAGGAGGGCTGGTGTGGTTCATCAAGAATCGGAATGTCCATTACAATCAGGAGGAAAGTTGTATTAAGGTAAACATCTATTCTCCATAATTATCCAGTCATTATACATAGATCTTGCGGTAGGGATTCAAAAAATATTATTTTTCTGCTGCATTTTAATGCCCGAATACCTAACAATTATAACCCAATTCAATTATGTCTTGTATCACCAAACATATATCACAGATTGGGTTTAAACCCAACAAGAGGTCTATGAAATGAAATAAGATCAGTTTTCAATCACATAATAGTACACTTCTTAAAAAATTATTTGGGAAGAGTTACATGCTTCCAATATTTTACCTCTTAATTGCCAACCTTATTTTAATAAATTATTTGAGATCATAAATATACAAAAAAAGAAGAGGCCATATTGATTCAATTCCTAAATGAATTAAATGAGATTTAAAAGACACATAAAAGTGAAATGCTTTATGTTAAATCATCTTCTTACAGTGGTGTTAGGAGGAAACACATACACATATATTCGAGATTCAATTCTACCAATACAGAGTACGCACACAAACACACAACAATATATTTGACATGGCAAACCCACGTCCCTACTTGTATTATTAATCGAAATAATTATCAATAATACATCAATACATAACACATCAATGGTGTCCCAAACTGATACTTGAGCCAACCAATACTCAAATATCTCTCACACGATACCTAAGATGACTACATCTCTTAAGCATACATAAAAACAATAACATGACTATGTAGATATAGCCATCACAAACTTAGCTAACAAGACATACCTAATCTGATTATAATAATAATTGTCTACCCATACAATTATTACCCAACCTCATTATGATAATAATTGTCAACACATACAATTATTACCCAATCTAATTATGTCTTGTATCACCCAGCCCATACCACATATTGGGTTTAAACCCAACAAGTGAAATGTGCTAGTTTCGAACAAGAAGAAGCTCAAAGAGCTGTCTTTCATCTTATGTTAGATAGTTATAGAATTTTCTAAACTGCACACAAGACACACCAGAATGACACTTTTTAAACCTGGAGGTCAAACCTCTGCATCATCAAAAATGGTGAAAATAAAATAATCCTCGCTAGAAGCAAGTGCTCAAGTTTTAGATCACACATATTCTCTAGGAGTGTATTTTACTGTGAAATAATTGAAGAAATTGTTTCTTCTAATTCCACGACCGCAACATAACCATGTTAAGGGTTTTGAAAAACTAATGAGGAGTTGGACTTGCATATTTCTAGAACGATCTTTGCATATATATATATATGATAGTAAGACTACATGGATTATTGATTCTTGTTCCACAGATCACATGATACGTGGTTTTCATTTGTTGACTAATATGACACATCATACATGTTTCTAAAACATATTACATACTAATAAAACTATATGATGATAACCCATTTGTTTAGTGCTTAATAATTTTTTGTGTGTCCCTATTTTTAGTGTTGAAGTTATTTAAGGATATTACCACAAAATGAATCGTTGAAATAGATTAAAATCATAATAGACTTTACCACTTGTTACCCCCGTTAAACATAACTTGACTGCTAATGCACACACCATTCATAACCACCCTAAAACTCCTCTTGTAAATTTTTTATGGCAACACGGACTTGGGCATCCACTTCTAGCCAATTTGTTTCACATTAATTATTTGAAATCTATCATTAAACTTTTTTTATAAAATTCAATATATGGACATCTAAGGATCTTATAAAATTCATTATCTCTCAAAGTATAGATATTTTCTGAAATTTGTTAATAACCATGTTAGATATATTTGTGATGTCATGTCTAATAGTGATTTGTGTTTAGTTTTCAAATCTTGACTAACAGGACAAATCAAGACTTAACTGGAAATCAGTACTTATACTGAAGTCAGAACTTAAGATATCAGAACTTAAGTTATCAGAACTTAAGATATCAGAAGATATTTATCAGAAGATAATATCAGGACTTAAGAAGACTTTCAGATAAGGAAGGCGGCTGATTGAAAGAAGATCAAGACTAAAACAAGAAGAGATATGCATGGAGAAGAATTCTATGAAGAATAGAAGACTTGGAAGAAAAGATAACTAGTTGATATATTTTAGGATGCAGAATTGTATTTGATATCAATTAGAAGATTATCTTGTAACTGTGTAGTATATAAACACAGCATAGGGTTTACACTAAATGTGTTATCTTAATCGAGAATATTATCCATTGTAACCCTGGCAGCTCTCGTGATATTTGTTCATCACTGAGAGAGAACGGTTCTATTGCAATACTGTTTTATTAATAAGATTATTCTGTGTTTCATACTTGTGTTCTTAATTCGATTTGATTGTAGTATACACTATATTCAACCCCCTTCTACAGTGTGTGTGAACTAACAAGTGGTATCAGAGCTAATCTGTTAACACATATACAGTAAAGATCTAAAACAATCATGTCTGAAGAAGAACAAACTCCAACCAAGCCCACCAAAACTGAAGAAATTCTAAAGACTCAAATCCATAATCAATATGAGACTATTAGGGTTCCCATACTGAAACCTTCTGAGTATCCCATATGGAAAGTGAGGATGACTATGTTTGTGGAAGCTACAGATCCATAATACCTTGACATAATTAATGAAGGACCACATAAGCCAACCAAGCTCTCTGTTGTAGTTGCAGATCTGCCAGCACAGACTGTACCAAAGGAGAATAGTGAATATACAGCTGAAGATATCTCATTTATTGCCAAGGATGCAAAGGTAAGGCATTTGCTGCATAGTGCCATTGATAATGTCATGTCAAACAGGGTAATTAATTGCAAGACTGCAAAGGAGATATGGGATGCTTTGGAGACAAGATGTCAGGGAACTGATGCAATTAAGAAGAACAGGAGGACTATACTCACTCAAGAGTATGAGCACTTTGACTCAAAACCTGATGAGTCATTAACTGGTTTATATGACAGATTTGTCAAACTCTTGAATAATCTGTCACTAGTGGATAAGGAATATGATCTTGAAGATACTAATCTTGAATTCCTTTTAGCTCTTCCTGAAAGTTGGGATTTGAAGGCAACTACTATAAGAGACAACTATGCTCTTGATGAAATTTATGGCATGCTCAAGACTCATAAACTTGAGATGGATCAAAGAAGCAAGAGACATGGAAGAAAGTCAAGGACAGTTGCTCTTAAGGCTGAGGAGGAATCCTCCAAAGTGGTTGTCTCAAAGAAAGGCAAAGAAAAGGCTCTCATCACAAAGTCTGATACTGAGTCATCAAGTTCTGATAGTGATGAGGATTTAGAAACTGAAAGTCTATCTGAGATGGATGTTGATGAAGAGATGATGAAATTGTGTGCTCTTATGGTGAGGGGTATCACAAAGATATCCTACAGGAAATTCAGAAGGGGAAAAAAGTTTTCCAGGAAAAGTGGAAGTTCTGATAAGAAGGGATTCAGAAAATCTGAAGGCAGAGCAAGAAAGTCTGACAGAGGAGATTACTCAAATGTCAAATGCTATAATTGTGGTGAGAAAGGCCACATATCTCCTAATTGCAAGAAAAGAAAAGGTGAGAAAGGCAAGGCACTTGTCGCAAAGAAGAAAAGCTGGACAGACACTTCAGATTCTGAAAATGAGGTGAACTATGTCTTGATGGCAAATGCTGATAGCAGTTCTAAAGCTGCTGAGTTAAAGGTACCTCAAACAACTTATGCTTTTCATACTGATGATATTATTGAGTTGAGATCTTATCTTAAAACCATATTCATTAGCTATAGAGATCAGACTTTAACATGTGATATGTTAACTTCTGAAAATATGGCTTTTAAGAAAAGGAATGACTATTTAGAAAAGGAGTTAGTTATGTTCCATCAAACTCAGAAAGAAAGAGATGATGCTTTTTATGTTAGAGATGAAGTGTTAAAATTGAATCAATCTCTAAAAACTGAGTTAGAAAAAGAAAAAGAGATTATCATGACTTGGACTAACTCTGGCAGAACAACTCAGAATTTACTAAGTAGTGGAAACTGGAAAGAGGGCTTAGGTTATGGAGATGATAAAAGTGAAACAGGAACTGAACAAATTAAGCCAATTATTGTTAAACAGACTAATAAGCCAAAGGTAAATCCTGTTAAGTTTGTAGCTAAAACTGTAAAGTCTGATTCTGAAAAGATGAAAGATATTGAGACAGAAGTTAAGGCAGAGTCAACTTCTGATAAGTTAAAACAGGATAAACCAGCTGAAGTAAACATATGCTCAATGACAAAGAAGCAGCTTAAGTATAAGCTGAAAGAGATTAAGAATGTAAATAAGGTAAAGCCACCTAGGAAAAATAGGAATGGAAAGGAAGGTGTGAATAAAAGCAATAATTATATGCCTATTCCTCATACTCCTAGAAAGAAATGCTATAACTGTGGAAATTCTAACCATCTGGCTTCTTTTTGCAGGAAGAATAAGAATATAAACTCCTTACCTTCTAAGTCAGGAGTTAAGAATACCCTTAAGCTTTGGAAATTGTTTTTAACAGAAGTTTTAGATTTTGTCTTGACACATTCTGCATTGAGTCTAGCTTCCTCTTCCATTAGACTTTCAAAGTTCATTCCTGGATTTTTTTAAGAAATAATTGTCTTGAAATTTCTTCATCAAGTTCTAGATGATCAGCAGAACTTCTCCTTTTGCCAATGTCAGAACTTATTCTTCTCCCAACATCAGAACTTGTTCCTTGACTTATAATTCTAGCTTTAATTGATAAAAATCATTTGCTTTTTCGTTGACCTCCACCCTTTTCAGAGTTTCCCTGATCTTCATTTTCATCATCTTTCTTCTTCTGTGATTTAGTAGATTTGCATTTAGACATAATTACTTTGTCCCCCTTTTTTGGCATCATCAGAAAGTAGCAAGGAGACAAGCAATTCCACATAATTTTGAATTTCATTAAGCTGAGCTTGCTGAGCAGCTTGATTGTGTAAAAGATCAGAAATTTGAGCTTGCTGCTTCTCTTGAGACTTTTCAATATTTACCAAATGATCAAAGTTAGTCTTGAAAAACCTCTGCTTCTTGACTTTGATCTTCTCAGCTTCCTCCTGTAATTTATTACGAATTTTGTCCAGTTGTTCATGAGTTGCTGAGTGTTGACCTTGAAGGTGCTTTGTACTCAGTGCTGTAACTTGAAGATGTGTCTTGAAATCATCAGTGGCAAACATCTCAACAGCTTTTGTCAAATGTTCAGAAAGAACAGTTGTATTTGGAACAAATTCAACATTATTCCAGTCATTTATCCATTTTCGCCCTCTTGGAGTCTCACTCCAAGGAACTGGAGCATCTCCTCTAACAAACTTCTTAACTAGATCAGCTTTTGATGGAGCTTGTTGAGGTGCATGTCCAGATGCACCAGCTGCATCTACATTATCAGTAGGTAGTGCAACAGAAGTAGCATAATCTGTACTATCATCATCTTCCGATAAAATGACTGTATGAGAAGCAATTTGAGATCCACCTCCAAGATCATCAAAATTTAACACTGGAGTGGCTGAAGGAATGTGCTGAGAAGGTTGAGTAGTTGGTGGAGCTTCCAAGTACAGAACCTCAGGTACAACCAAGTTGTCAATATCAATATCAGTACTTGTACCTGGGTCTTTAGCATGTACTGGATCCACTATAGGAGACATAGGAGCTGTAGATTCCTTGTTCTGAGCAGGTTCTTTATCTGCAGCAAAGTCTGAAGGAATAGATTCAATAACAGATGGCTCCTTTGAGATCAGAGATTCCTGATCCCCTTCCTTAGCTGCTGCTTCCACTTCCTCTGAAACTGACTCAACTATGTCCCTTTTAGCCCTTTGTTTCTTTTGTCTCTTTGAAGGTGGAGAGACTTTGGGAGTTTCATCAGAATACATCCTCCTAAGCCTTTTGAGAAGCTTTGAATCCCCAATTCCAGTATCCTTCTTAGAAGAGAACTTCTCAGCTTCTTTAGTAATAGGTTCTGATACCGTAACCTGTTCCTCACTGTCTGACTCATCTCTCAAAACAATCTTCCTTCTCTTCTGTTGTATCTGAGGGACAGTCTTTGTCCTCTTGGGCTTTGAAGATGAAGGATTCACAGGATGTGCTGATGTCTGTGAAGGTTTGAAATATGTTCTGATTGAGGGTTGAGTAGGTTGAGGTTGAGAAGTTTGAGGTGTAAGTGTGGTATGTTCTGATGGTTGTTGTTGTGAAGTGGTTGGATGTTCTGATGGAATTTGGGATGGTTTTACATCAGGATATATAGATGTATAGGTTCCTGGATCAGCATTTACCAAGGCCTGTTTTACTGACTGAGGAATTTGTAAAGGTCTCAGCACCTTTTTCTTGTTATCAGCATTTAACAGGTCATTAAAGGCCCTTTTGCAAGTTTAAAGGGTGAAATTGAGTCACTGGCTAGTTGGGGTTCATCAGCACAACAAAAACTGTATATAAGCTGACAGAATCTAGCAAAATAGACTACATTCCTATCTTTTGTCATCCTACCCCCTATGAAACCTAGCACAACACTTGCAAAATCAAAATGAGTTTGATGTATAAGGGCATACCCAATTTGCTGACTCAGAATGCGAATAACATCAAAGTTGGAGCATTTATTGGCGAATGCCTTGGTGATACAGTCAAAGAAAAAGCTCCATTCCTTTCTGATATGTGGTCTTTTCAGTTTACCCAGCTTTCCCAAGCTTTGCTCATAGCCCAAGTTTGCCATAAGCTACTGTAAAACCGGTTCCTCCACTGTTGAGAATGTACAGTCTTCAGGTAAATAGAGAGCTTTGCGAACAGCCGATTTAGTAACCATATGCTCAACATCTCCTGATGTGAAAACTATGCTTGGAGAACCAGCAGCACCACCATCATCATATAACCCAGTTCGCCAGAACGTCAACACTTGTCTGCCAGAAATAGATTGGGGTTCAGTTAAAGCGTACACAATCTCACTTTGTGCCAAGAACTCTTGAACAAAGTGTAGATCTGATGGAGCTTCATCCTTATTAAGGATTGCAGAGTAGTTATTCGGTACAAACTTGGCTCCATCAACAATTAAATCTTTGGGCGCCATCAGAATTAAGTGAGAAAAAGTTTGCCTATAAGGTGTTTGAGAAAAAGTCTGTGTAGAAAATTGTCAGAGAATATGAGAGTAGAAGTAAAAAGAGAGAGAGTATAGAATAGAAATAAAAATAAAAGATTTGAAAATCTTTTACCCCTTTTACTTACACATCCCACGTGACAGAAGTTACTAAGTCGTGCAACAGACTTTACAGCTGTTAGGCATGCAGCAGTTAAAAAATAAATTAATGGGCATGGGTAATCAGTAATTATTACGTATCACATACAGTTTTTCAAGAAGAAAAACCGTCCCACTAACCAAGTAATCCCATAAATGGTTATTACTGCTTTCTCTCACATAAACCAATATTCTGTAAAAATACAACCGTTCAAGTAATGACCAAAAATAAATCAAGTAAAAAATACCGCCATGTCAGCATCAGAACTTGATTATTATCAGAGTTTAAAAGTCATCAGAATATGGCTTCATAACTCGAAAAGTGAATGTTTTATTCCTGTAATTCTTCACACAAATTCTGATTTCGTGCTTCAGAACTTAATCATCAGAACTTCCATCATAACTTGTCCTCAGAATATATACAACTGACACATTAACTGTTCATCTAAAACAACATTGATCACCACAGTAATTTTCATCATTCATATGGAGTGTAAGTATGTGCATTCAGCTAAATATCAGACAAGGAGTAAAGTCTGATTCACTTCAGTACATCTTAGAAATAAGGCATAACTAAGAATTTTGCTCAAAATCTGTCATTAGTCTGAAGTCTACTAAAAAATGAGTTCATACATGAGTCCACCTCAACTGTTTTGTGCTCATTTTATGCATCTTTTGAAATTCCTTTTTACAGTGGCTTCTCAGTGAAAGTGAGTCACGACTGTTTATCAGAATTTATGTTGTTTATCAGTGTATTTCTCCAGTAATCAGAGAATGTGAAAAGTCACCAAGAAAATTTTAATTTGCTTTTCTAATACATATTACTTAATACCAGCAATGCACTTGGGTCTTCCCTTCCACATTTATTTTTCTCTAGATCTCAAAGGAGTACCTAATATTTATTTCGATTCTTTTCTTTTTCTTTTGATAAGTGAGGATTATCAGCACTTAGTACATCCATCAGATTTACTAACATCAGAACTTAACTATTAAGAATCACTATTCTAGTTTGTGACTTAGTAATAAGATACACAAAGTAAACTTTAACTAAGCTCAATATCAGAATTTACTTATGTTAAAATAGACATGACATTCACTGGACCAAATAGATCAACATGCAGTAAGTGATAAGGCTCAAGAATTAATGACTCAGTCTTGTTCTTGAAAGTAGATTTTCTTTGTTTTGCCTTTTGACAAGAATCACAAAGGTCATCAGGAGCAAATACTGACTTTGGCAGTCCTCTCACAAGATCTTTCTTGACAAGCTCATTTATATTGTTGAAATTTAAATGAGAGAGTTTCTTGTGCCAATTCCAGCTTTCTTCAATTGATGCTCTGCCCAACAAACAGATTGTAGAACCATCAGATTTTGTTGAAAGCTTAGCTTCATAAATATTACCATGTCTGTATCCTTTCAGAACAAATTTGCCTGTAGATTTGCTTACAACTTCACAGTGTTCTTCAAAGAAACCCACATGATAACCTCTGTCACAGATTTGACTCACACTCAGCAAATTGTGTTTAAGTCCTGAGACCAGAGCTACTTTTTCAATGATGACATTCCCAAGATTGATATTGCCATATCCTAGAGTTTTTCCCATGTTGCCATCTCCATAAAAAACACTTGGGCCAGCTTTCTCCTCAAATTCTGATAGCAGGGCTTTATTTCTAGTCATATGTCCTGAGCATCCACTGTCTAGAACTAGGATGTTTTTCCTATTGCCCTGCAATCACAAAGACCACTAATGGTTAGTTTTGAGGATCCAGACTTTCTTGGATCCTTTGGCCTTATTAAGTTTGTTAACATTTGCAGCGGATTTAGCATCAGAGTTTATGTCAACAATTTTCTTATCAGAATTTACAGTATCAGACTTTGCATCAGAACTTATACTAGAAGGAACAATACTAACTTTCTTCAAAGAAGGTTTTATTTGATAATAATCATTGTACAGACTATGATATTCCTTACAAGTATAAATAGAATGCCATATACTACCACAATGAAAACAAGGATTTTGTGGCCTATATCTAACAGACTGACTCTGAACTCCTGATTTTGAAGAACTCCTGATTTTGTGGCCTAAGATTCTAAGACTGACTCTGAACTCTGAACTATGGCCTATTTGGTACAGTGAATGTCATGTCTATTGCAAAGAAGAAATATGCTATGGTCATAGTAGATGAGTTTACCAGATACACATGGGTGTATTTCTTGCCCACAAAAAGTGAAACTGCATCTATCTTGATTGATCATTTCAAACAACTGGATAAGTTGGTCAAAGACTCTGTGAAAATCATAAAAAGTGATAATGGCACAGAGTTCAACAATTTGATCATGGAAGAGTTCTGCAAAGACCATGGAATAAAGCAGGAATTTTCTGCTCCTGGAACTCCACAACAAAATGGAGTTGTTGAAAGAAAGAATAGAACTCTTATTGAAGTTGCACGAACTATGCTTGATGAAGCAAAATTACCAAACTACTTTTGGGCTGAAGCTATGCAGACTGCTTGTTTTACTCAGAATGCAACACTTATCAACAAGCATGGAAAGATACCATATGAGATGGTGAAGAAAAAGAAGCAAAATCTGAAGTATTTTCATGTATTTGGATGCAAGTGTTTTGTTCTTAAGACTCATCCTGAACAACTATCCAAATTTGATCTAAAAGCTGATGAAGGAATTTTTGTTGGATATTCACTTTCCACAAAAGCCTTCAGAGTCTACAATTTAAGAACAAGGGTTGTCATGGAATCTATCAATGTCTCTTTTGATGATAAGAAGATTACTGGACTTGAAGATTTTAATGATCATGATCAGCTGAGATTTGAGAATGAGGTTTTAAATTCTGATTCTGTAAATTCTGATAGTCTAAATCCTGATACTGCAAACTCTGATGGGTTAAACTCTGAAGTTATTGAAACTGTGGTGACTACGCCAAAGGAAAATGCACCTTTACAGGGGGAGCATATTGAAGATCCAACCACATCTCAAGAGGTATCAGAACCTAGAACAGGCTCTTCAAGTTCTGATTCATGAAGTTCTTATGGGCCAAGTTCTGATAATTCTGGAAACTCAAATTCTGATTCATCAAGTTCTGATAGGCCAAGTTCTGATAATTCTGGAAACTCAAACACTGAAGAATCCAACTCAGAGAGCATAATTTCAAGGGAAGCATCAGAAAATGTTGATGGAGACAGCGTTGGATCATGGGGGAGCATCCAGTTCTAGAGATAATCTTCCATCTGCAAGGAAGTGGACTAAAGCAGAAACACCTGACTTGATTATTGGAGATCCTGAAGCAGGTATTAGAGCTAGAATAGCAATATCAAATGAATGTCTCTATCATTCTTTTCTTTCTCAGGCTGAACGAAAGAAAGTGGAAGAAGCTCTACAAGATGCTGATTGGGTGCAAACAATGTAGGAAGAGTTAAATGAATTTAAAAGAAATAAAGTCTGGACCCTAGTGCCAAGACCAAAGAATAGATCTGTTGTTGGTACAAAGTGGGTGTTCAGAAATAAAACTGATAGTGATGGCATAATTACAAGGAATAAAGCAAGGCTGGTTGCAAAAGGATATTCTCAACAGGAGGGAATTGATTATGATGAAACAGTTGCACCAGTTGCTAGATTAGAAGCCATAAGGATATTTTTGGCTTATGCTGCTCACAAAAAGTTTACAGTCTTTCAAATGGATGTAAAAAGTGCTTTTCTTAATGAAGAATTGGAAGAAGAAGTATCTGTTGAACAACCTGAAGGCTTTGTAGATTCAAAATTTCCTAACCATGTCTACAGACTTGATAAAGCACTTTATGGCCTTAAGCAAGCTCCAAGAGCATGGTATGAGACATTAGCTCAGTTTCTTCTGGAAAGTGGATTTAACAGAGGAACAATTGACAAAACTTTATTCTACCTCAATCATGGAAAGGACTTGCTTTTGGTGCAGATATATGTTGATGATATCATTTTTGGTTCTACAAATGACATACTTTGTAAAAGGTTTGCCAAGCTAATACAGTCAAGATATCAAATGAGTATGATGGGAAAACTTAGCTATTTTCTGGGCCTTCAAGTCAAGCAGAATGAAGAAGGAACTTTTATTTGTCAATCTAAGTATACCAGAAATTTGTTGAAGAAATTTGGATTAATGCAAGATTGTTCAAGTGCATCCACTCCTATGACCACTCTAACAAAATTGGATAAGGATACTGGTACATCAGTAGATATTACTGACTATAGAGGTATGATTGGCTCATTACTCTATCTAACTGCAAGTAGACCTGATATCATGTATGCTACCTATCTTTGTGCAAGATTTCAAGCAGATCCAAGAGAACCTCACTTAATAGCTTTGAAAAGAATTTTCAAGTACCTTAAATTCTGAGGACAAGTTCTGATGGAAGTTTTGATGATTAAGTTCTGAGGAAACCATATCCGTATTTGTGTGAAAAATTACAGAAATAAACATTCACTTTTTGAGTAAAGGAGCCATATTCTGATGACTTTTAAATTCTGATAATAATCAAGTTCTGATGCTTACGTGGCAGTATTTATTTCCTTGATTTATTTTTAGGTCAATACTTCAACGGTTATATTTTATCAGAATATTGGTTTAAGTGAGATAAAGACAGTAATAATCATCTGTTTAGTGGGAACATTTTTTTTTTGAAAAACTGCATGTGCATAGCAATCATTACTTATTTCCTGTGCCCATTAACTTTTGTCTTAACTGCTGCAAGGCTGACAGGTGTAACGTCTATTCCACTTCTCAATAACTGATGTCAAGTGGAGTGTATAAGTAAAAGAGATAAAATATTTTAAAAATCTTTTATTTACATTTCTTTCTATCCTCTCTCTCTTTTATCTTAATCTCTATCTGACGGTTTTCTATACATACATTTTATCAAACACCTTTCAGGCACTTCTTCTTTCTCACTTATTTCTCAATGGCACCCAAGGATATAATCTTTAATGGAGCAAAGTTCGTCCCCACCAACTATGTTGCCATTCTCACTAAGAGTGAAGCTCCTTCGGAACTTCATTTTATACAGGATTTCTTATCTCATAGTAAAATTGGGTTCTCTTTGACGCAACCATCCTATTTATCTGGAACTCAAGTTCTGACGTTCTGGTGAACAGGACTTTATGATGATGGTGGTAAGGATGGGACTCTAAACATCGTGTTTATAGCAAAGGAGGTTGAGTATATTGTCACTCCGGCAACAGTTCGAAAAGCTCTACACCTACCTGAAAACTGTCAATTCAGTTCTGCTGTGGAGGAGCCATTGCTACAGCAAATGATGGCTAATCTTGGGTATGAACAGAGTTTGGCTAAGTTGGGTCAACTCAAACGCCCATATATTCGAAAGGAATGGAGCTTCTTCTTCGATTACATCACGAAGACGTTTGCCAACAAGTGCTCAAATTTTGATGCCATTCCTATTCTGACACAACAAATTGGGTATGCACTCTTAAACCAATCACATTTTGATTATGTAAAGACTGTGTTATGTTTTATAGGAGATACAATGAAAGAGGACAGGAATGTAGTTTACTTTGCTAGGTTCTGTCAGTTAATTTACAGTTACTGTACATCAGATGAACCACAACTAGCAAGTGAACTCATAGAAAATTTTAGGTTAGCAAAAAGGGCTTTTACTGATCTTTTAACTGCTGACAACAAGAAGGGAGTTTTGAGACCCCTTAGAATTTCTTTATCAGTAAAGCAAGCTCTGGTAAATGCTGATTATGAAACCTATTCATTGCTATATCCTGATTTTCAACCCACCAACACACAACAGCCATCAGAACCAACCACCACCCAAACACAGCAACCACAAACAGCAGCACATACCAATCAACCATCAGCACCTACATTGCAGCCTTCTTCTTCTAGAGCAAAGAGGATAAAGACTGTACCTCAGACACAACAAAAGAGAAGGAAGATGATTCTGAGAGATGAATCAGAAGTTGAAGCACAGGTTCACCAATCAGAACCTGTTGCTCAAGTATCTGAGAAGGTATTTTCTCAAAAAGCTCAAGAAACTGGGAGTTCTAGGCCCCTCAAAAGGCTTAAAAAGATAAATTCTGATGACAAAGCTCCCAAAGTCTCTCCACCCTTGAAAAGATTGAAGAAACAAAGAGCTAATAGGGACATAGCTGAGTCAGATTCAGAATATGTGGAAGCAGCAGCTAAGGAAGGGGATCAGGAATCTCTGATCCCAAAGGAGCCAATTGTGATTGAATCTCTTCCATCTACACAACCAGAATTTGCTGAAGCCACTGAATCTACACCTCCACTGTCGCCAATTCAAGCTGAAGAAACTGCTCAAGAAAGAGTGCCTACACCTTCTATGTCTCCACTTAATGATCCATTACATACAGATGCACCAGGTATAAGTGCTGAAATAGACATTCACAACTTGAATGTGCCTGAGGTTCTATACTTGGAAGCTCCAACCATTCCTCAGCAAACTCCACCAGCAACTCCACTGCTAGATGCTGATGTTCATGCAGATGAATCTTCTATTGCTTCACATACAGTTCTTCTATCACAAGATGCTGATACTGA
Source organism: Apium graveolens (assembly GCF_009905375.1). Taxonomy (NCBI): domain Eukaryota; kingdom Viridiplantae; phylum Streptophyta; class Magnoliopsida; order Apiales; family Apiaceae; genus Apium; species Apium graveolens. The sequence goes on from NC_133647.1 coordinate 204,684,991, forward strand.
AGATTCTGCAAGTTCTGTTGAAGTAAATGCTGACAATATTGGTGAAGCTGTTACAAATGTAAATATTGATGCAGCTGGTCCTTCAGGATATGCACCTCCCCAAACAGTTGATAAAGCTGAATTGATTAAAAAGTTTGTGAGAGAGGATGCACCAGTACCTTGGAGTGAAACCTCCAGAGGAAGAGAATGGATCAAGGAGTGGAACAAAGTTGATTTTGTTCCTACTGCAAATATTCTTGCTGAGCACCTGGCTAAAGCTGATGAGATGCTGGTGAATGATGACTTCAAAACATAGCTCAGAGTTACTGCATTGAGTACCAGGAACCTTCAAGGTCAACACTCAATAACACAAGCCAAGGTGAACAAAATTCAAGAAACACTGATTCAGCAAGACATGAATGTTAAACTGGATAAAAACAGATTTTTCAAGCCTGCCTTTAACAGAGTTGAGGCTATTGAGAAAGCTCAGGAGAAACAGCAAGCTTAGATTGCTAAGTACTAAAGAATCAAGCTTCTAAGCAAGTTCAACTAAATGAAATCCAATATTCAGTGGAACTACTTCTCTCTCTCCTTCTACCTGATGATGCCAAAAAGGGGGAGAAAGTGATTAAGTCCAAATGCTCTACTGATTTAGCACTGAAGAAAAAGGATGATGGAAATGATGACCAGGGAAACTCTGAAAAGGGTAGAGGTCATGGTCAAGGCAAAGGCTCTTCATCCAAGAAAGCAAGAACTTCTACACAAAGATCAAGCTCTGATGCTGATAGAAGAATAAGTTCTGCTAAACAAGTTCTGACTAAGCCTGATGTTCTGATAAAAGGTGAAAGTCAAGAATCACAGAAGTTTATGCAGACACTGAAGCTCAAGGGGAAGGAAACAACAGTCTACTATCAAGACCCCAAAATACAGAAGCTGGATGAAGAAATTTCAAAAAGACTATTTCTCAAAGACAATCCAGTAATGGACTTTGAAAGTCTGAAGGAAGAAGAAGCCAGACTTAAAGCAGAAAATGTCAAATCCAAGTCTAAAGCTTCTATTACTGCAAAGAAACCTCCAAAGCCTAAGGGCATTGTGATTAAAGAGAAGACAAACTCTGAGGCAACCAAATCTGAATCCAAAGCCAAATCACAAGTAGAGGTAGATCCAAGGTTCAAGGGCAAAGCTAAAGTTGATGATTCTGTAAAAATCTATCTGCCAACCATGGATGAAGAAATAATTGATGAAGAAGATACTAGTCTTACTCTGAAGAAAAAGAAGATTTCTCAATCAACCTCTGACATGGCTCAAGTTGTTCAGATTAAAGATATAGTAAGTTCTGATATGACAATGAAGCAAGCAACCTCTGACAGAGCTCAAGTTGTCTTGATATCAGAAGATAAAGAAAAGAAAACCTCTGACATTGCTCATGTTAAACCTTCAAAAATTCTACTACATGGGTTTACTAAAGCTCAACAATCTGCTCAACCAATGAAGACTTCAAAAAATGTTTTTAAGGGTAGATTGCTTCAAGGAAAGGAAGTTAGAGATAAAACAGGACTGGGTAATGCAGATGAGAGAAGAGTAAACAATTCTACCTTAGATCTTACATCTCTTTCTGAACCAGCAATAGGGACAACTCCAAAAAGACTAAATCAATTGGAGTCTGTACAAATGGTCTACCACTCTGTGCTAAAAGAAGATATCATGCTATATTTCATGACAGATGGGACGGTATTCCAAATAAGAAAGGATGCTATTCGATTGAAGTATTTTGAAGAATTGCAACATGTGCTATTTCTACTTCAAGTGAAGAACCGATCAACAGATGGTGCTGCCAGTTACTTAAAATCTAATATTCAAAGACAGAAGAAACTTTACTCTGTAAAGTCTGACAGACCATATTATCCAAAGTACAGAGCTCACAATGGAGAACTAGTTGAGATGAAGCCTAATACTGCTAAAATCACTACATTTTTGGGTATTAAGGGACTGGAATTTAATCTGGAGTCTGACAAAGCTTATCTGATCAGATTGGATCAGGAAATAAGGAAAGCAAAGATTAATGATCTCAGGACTGCTATCTTTCAGACAGGAGAAGATACAACTGAACTTAAAGATGCAAAAAGGAGGATGCAGAATGAACTTGAATATGCTGAGAGAAGTTTGTTAAAGAACTATCTCAGAACAACTCCTGACATTCGAGAGATCACACACTAAATCCAAGTCAAGGACTACAACTGTTAAATTCTGAAGGATATACATGCTAAAGCTGATATCAGACTTTAAGGATGGTAAAAGCTACAAGGACTATGAGTTGTAGTTATCTAGTCAAATTCTTATATGTATTTGTACCTAATGTTTTTGACATCATCAAATATCCATTGAACTTGTATATTATGCTAATTTATAAGTTGGGGGAGATTGTTAGATATATTTGTGATGTCATGTCTAATAGTGATTTGTGTTTAGTTTTCAGATCTTGACTAATAGGACAAATCAGGACTTAACTGGAAATCAGTACTTATACTGAAGTCAGAACTTAAGATATCAGAACTTAAGTTATCAGAACTTAAGATATCAGAAGATATTTATCAGAAGATAATATCAGGACTTAAGAAGACTTTCAGATAAGGAAGGCGGCTGATTGAAAGAAGATCAAGACTAAAACAAGAAAAGATATGTATGGAGAAGAATTCTTTGAAGAATAGAAGACTTGGAAGAAAAGATAACTAGTTGATATATTTTAGAATGCAGAATCGTATTTGATATCAATTAGAAGATTATCTTGTAATTGTGTAGTATATAAACAGAGCATAGGGATTAACTAAATGTGTTATCTTAATCGAGAATATTAATCATTGTAACCCTAGCAGCTCTCGTGATATTTGTTCATCACTGAGAAAGAACAGTTCCATTGCAATACTGTTTTATTAATAAGATTATTCTGTGTTTCATACTTGTGTTCTTAATTCGATTTGATTGTAGTATACACTGTATTCAACCCCCTTCTACAGTGTGTGTGACCTAACAAACCATTTAAGGCATAGCTGGATTTTCTTTTTGTCACAAAAAAATAAAAATCTCTTGATATATTTGAAACTTTATTGAATTATATTGAAAATCGATTCACAACCACAATCAAAATGATCAGACCTGATTATGCCCTTGAATAAACTAGTTCTCCTTGTCAAAAATTCTTCTTTCAATAACGTGTAATTCATCAAACTTCAGGCGTGAATAGAACTCAAAAAAATACAAGAGTTGAAAAAAATGGTCACATTCTGAAACTTGTCAAGACCTTAAGATTTTAGGTCGGTCTACTTATTATTTTTAGGGTAACTATTTTTTAACAATTGTGTACCTAATAAATAGATTGTTAACACCTATTATTTGTCTTTTGCCATAATTCGTTCAACAATTTCTGATAAATCTGACCATAGAGGAGTGACATGTGTGTTTGTAGGATATCATGTATTACAAAAAGGGTGTACACTCTATATTGAGATTACCGATAAATACTTTATATTAAAAGAAGTTCATTTTAATGAATTATTTTTCAATTTCATTCTATTGATATTAGCATGTTTATGACACCCATACTACCATTTTATTATCATGTCTTCCTTAAAGTAAGTGATGCTTTAACTGATAAAGAAAAAGAAATTTATGAAAATTCAAAAGAACCATAAACATCAATCTCAAGCATTTTACACCTCATTATCTTAAGTCATTTCAGTAAACTCCATCGACTACACCTAGAAAATCCTATAAAACTCATAGACCTCCATTATAGATGAATGACTTTATCATTGTAAATACTCCATCCATTATATCTACTGATTTCAACAAAAGTATGAGAAAGATTTTGAAGAAATCTTTTTTCTTGTGACCGCATTAACTACTGTGAGAACTCTTTTAGCAGTTGCAGCTACGAAAAAAATAGATTACATGTCAAATGGATGTTTCAAATACTTTTTAATTTATTTGAGGATGTTTACATGAAAATGCAACCGAGCTACATTCATTTTGGTTGTAGAGTTATTTATGATTTATGTTATTAATTAGTTGGTATCTTCATTAAGTACTTTGATATGCAAACTCAAGAGGTCTTTATATCGGTTGCAACAAGTGTGACAATTACCCGGGTCAAATTTCGAGTTTTTTTAAAAATCAGATCAAGTCCCGAATCTGAACCCAATATTAGTCGAAGCCTATGGGCGTAAATGCAGGCAACTTGGGTAAACAACAAGCCCTCCCCAGGTCCTCAAAAGATCATGATTTGTTGGTACATATAATAGTAGTACTTTGCCTTTAAACTAAATAGAAGTCTCAATTATCATCGATGTAGGGTTGGGTGTTACAAACTCCCCTACTTAAACTCACAACGTCCTCGTCAAGTCTGAACAAACAGCCCATAGGTCCGGATCGTTCCTTTCTGGCCATTGTGGGATAATATTATATGGCTTCTAATCCCCACCTCCGGATCTCTGTCCATTGTGGATAATATCACAAGCCTTCGTGTCCTCACTTCCGGTAATTTGACAAATTAAACTTTCGAGAGTTGGGTCCGATGCCATATGTGACAACCCGGGTCAAATTTTGAGTCTTTTTCAAAAATCGATTCAAGTATCGAATGCAAGCCTGAAATAAGTCAAAGCCTACTTGGCCAAATGCATCCAACTTAGGTAAATAATAAGCCATCACAAGCCCCCAAAAAGATCATGACTTGTTGGTTTCCTTAGTAGTAGTAGTAGTAGTAGTAGTAGTAGTATATTTTGCCTTATAAACTAAAAAAGTCTCAAATCTGCTCGACGTGAAACTGGGGTATTACAACAAGCCCCAAGAAACTCTCTTCTAGCCTACTGCAATTCTAACCACGCCCTGATTTATCTTCTTTGTTGAAAGATCATGGAATCAAAATTTTACCTCCTCTTGTGTTGAAGTGTGATAAAAAGCTACACTTTCTATTAATCCAATTTCGGTTCTTAAAGAAGGCAATAAACATGTTAAATTAGACTTGCATTATGTCAAGGAACAAGCAGAAGGAATTACAACTATATATACATCTTTTAATAAACATGTAGCTAATGTTCCCATCAAAATCCTATCAATAATCAAAATGCACACTCAATACTAACAAGTTAGGATCCTTACCTTTGTTCAAACATTCAAATCAACTCAGTCTCACTAATTGGCGGGGGATAATTGAAAAAGAAGTTAGAAATGCATCAAAACGTTTATCTTTACTTATATTAAGTTTCTCTTGTTACTCTTTAGTTTTTACTAATAATAGTAGTCATTTTTGTCCTTTTCATTTTTATATTGTTTCAATTCTTATAAAGGGACCAATCTATCTGATATTATTAAATTGTGTAGCATGGCTGCTGTGATTTGGTTTTTAGCTTTGTCCTCGGATCATTATTTACTTTATAGGTTTAATATAGCAAATTATATAGCCTTTCTTCATCAAATAGTTGCTTAATATATATATATATATATATATATATATATATAAAAAAATCAACGATATCACTATAAAGAAAATAAAATATTATGCATCTAATAACAAAGAATGCACATGTAAATGGTGTCCTTGAGTGTTCCTTAAATATTATTTAATTAATAGGATTCTTGTTATAGTTAAGGGAGCTCAACTCCATTCTTAGTCATATTCTTAAAGCATAGGAAAAAGAGTAAGAAAAGAAGTGTGAAAAAGGTTATAAATGGATATTATATTAATAAAAATAAGATAAGGAATGCGTATGCATTCCCAATTTTTAAGTAAGTAAAAGATAATTTAACATTTTAGACCTAAGATAATTCTTTTTTCTAAGATAATTCTTGAATTTGTCGCCAAGTACGATTATCACTAAAACACGAGATTTAACATAATTTTAAATTTTAGCTAAATTCTTCCAATTTTTCTAATTATATTTACTTTAAAGTGCTTATTAATTAGAAATTCATTTCAAACACCTCTATAATTAATTTCAAAAGCTAAATAAATCTGCAATAGACTCTATAATTCAAAACTATCCTTCAAACTTCGTACATAAAACATTTGTTTATAAACTACATTTGTATACAATTTGATTTGAGTTTTTTTTCAGTTTTCATAAAAGATATTAAGATATGAAAAATTAATAAAAAATAGGGTTAATGTAACATTCTTACATATGAAATATTTTATTACATCGTAATTGAAAAACTAAATTATATAATATTCATGATATTTTATATTTCAAAAATTTTAAAATAAATATATTCAGTTTAATTATTTGTTTACATCTGTATGAAAAGAAAACAATTAAGGAGGCAAATGAAAAAATTACAAAACAAGGTACTTAATAAGCAAAAAAACTAAATAACTAGGTACAAAATAGCAATTTACATGAAAATACAGACCGACACGTACTATATAAATTTGAAACAAGTCCAGCCTCATGGGTTTTTCAGTTTGCTATACATACACAACTTCTGTCTCTATATCTCTCTATAATCAACTATGGCTACCGCCGAAACAACTCTGCAACTCTTTTTCTGCCATCAGTGTAGTCACAACGTGACTATCAATATCATACCCAACGTTGATCCTATTTGCCCCTCTTGTAACGATGGGTTTCTTGAAGAAATCGATGACCCGAACCCGAATGTTGACCCGTTTGAGCCGTTGGCGAATTTCCTCTCAACTTTTCCCATTTTTTTCAGTGATTCTCGACACCCGTTTGAAAATCTGGGAACCCCAGCAAGTACTGGGAGGGTTTTTCGGGTTTCCGGGTCGAGTGGGTCGGGTCGGGTCAACCCGGAAGGGAGATCCGAGTTCGACCCGTTTGCGTTTTTTCAGGATTATGTTGGGGGGTTGAGGGCTGGTGGGGCTAACATTCAGTTTGTGTTTGAGAATCATCCTGGTGGTGGTGGTGGTGGTGGTGATGGTGAGGGTTTGCCTGTTAATTTAGGGGATTATTTTATGGGACAAGGGCTTGAGCAATTGATTCAACAATTGGCTGAGAATGACCCGAATCGATACGGAACCCCTCCTGCTTCGAAAACTGCTGTTGAAGGGCTTCCTGATGTTGTTGTTGATGATAAGTTGTTAGGCTCTGATTTGGCACAGTGTGCTGTGTGTCAAGATGATTTCGAGAAAGATATGGTTGTTAAACAGATGCCTTGTAAGCATGTTTATCATTCCGAGTGTTTGTTACCGTGGTTGGAATTGCATAATTCTTGTCCGGTTTGTAGGTATGAGTTGCCTACTGATGACCCTGATTACGAGAATCGGGCTAGGGGGAATGCTGGTTCGGGTGGTGGAAATGAGTCTAGTGGTAATGTGAGGTTTGGGCTTTCGGGTTCGGGGACTGATACTGGGGATGATGAGGAAGGTGCACCGTTAAGGGGGTTTGTGGAGCGGACTTTTAGTATCATGTTTAGGCCTCGCAGGTCAAGGTCTGATAATAATGGTGGGGGTTCTGGTTCTGGTGGTCCTTGATACAAATTAGGTAAGCTTTTGTCATATGTAGTGTTTCTTTGTGGTTTGTTATGTTTGCCCATCTATTTCATGTTTATAGAGAAATGCATTCCCGTAAGGTAGTTATGGGGTAGTTATGGTGACCGTGATGAATTGTGCATGTTTCATTGAATTGTAGTTTATGCGAATGTGTTTCTGTTTGTTATTGATTTTATTTAAGCATGGAACTCACTGAGCTTATGAGGTGTGCTTTTCTTGTTTTCCTATAGATAGATGATTTCAATTTTTTTTAGTTTGGTTGATGGATCGAGGCGGAAAAGAAATGTATCCCGTGAAAGAAAGCTGAATATAAGAAAATGAACTTTTACTCTGTCTTCTCAATTGATTGTTTAAGATTTTAAGATTAGTAAATTTCCGAAATTCACAAGGACCTTGTTTAGTGCAATTTCCAAGAGTAGATGTGCGTTTGGATTACCTACTTTCGGACTGGAAGTCTACATTTCCTTTCATGTTTGCTGAACTTAGTTTTCATTTTATTTGATCTATCAATACCTTTTCCTGAATCTTGTGTAATTCTTCTAAAACATTGAGCTGGTATCAACCGCAAAGGAATTATGTGTATATATAAATATGTCATACCATGATTACCCTGTGTGTTGAAAAACTGGAGACCTTGATTCTGTCAAATTACTTGTGTTCATTCACATCTTAGGTCTTCCTGTTCATTTGCCTATGTTTTTTCGTGTTGCATTCAGATCAATGCCTCTGAGAGTAGGTTGGTTATAAATATCCTCGTGGATAGCCAACTTCTATATCTAGGGAATGGGCAATCTTTGTTTCCCTTATTTATGTGGAATTTCAAATTCATTTTGATGAATTTCGGCCTTCGACTCTTCAGTGTAATATTCCTTCTTGTGAATGATAAAACCTGAATTTATCCTTTGTTGGGTGCAACTGTGCATACTCACTTCCGGTAAAGTTCAGATTGTTTCATGATTAATAAAAATCATATAGGTGTAACCACCATACATTTGTATTTAGTCTATTTTCTTGCAGATTTCGAACTATCTATGCTCGTATTTCCTTGATATGTCTTTTGTTATTTTTTAACCACAAGATTCCCTCCAAACTTTTTTAAGCTGATATTTTTTTTCAAAGTTTGTTTATATAGATTTCCAAAATTTGATATGTTCATATTATAATTATTATAGTTGGGCCGTTTGAATTAGTATCGAGTATTAGACTACGTGTTTCCTCTGGCTCTAGTTTGAATGGTGGGTTTTATTTTCTTATTTTAATGTTTTATCATATATCCTGAAATGTTTTAAAATTTTGTTTATTACAGAAACTATATTAATTCAATAGGTAAATTATGTATTTAATGACATGAAAAGAATACATACAGATGCTTTAAAGTAAATAAATCTTATAAACTGTTTTATTACATACTTAAAAAGTGTTGAGTATACGGTTTAAGTAGAGTTGGTCACTTGACAGAAACTTTAAAACTGAGAATACTCAAATGTATATACATAACAATTCTTATATATATTAATACTGATACCGGTTTAGCAAAAAAAAAAAAATGCTGATACCGATCTGCAAGTAATAGATGAAGCATATTAGCAAGTAATTTTTGAACCAATAGCAAGTACATACACGAATGAACATATTAAATGAAGAACTTAATTACCTATAATTGCACTAGTGATTCTAATCTCTATAATCGTATTCCAGAACAAAAATGAGAAACTACATTGAACTAAAATGTCACCATAACATATATGATATATATACTTGCATTGTCTGTATTTAACATAAGGCACTTAGGAAAGAATAAGCATAGCGTGTTAGAAGAAGAACGGAGGAAGAAAGAGAGAATTTATCAACCCGATCCGCAACTTATTTCCTAAAAACATTCAAATTGGCCTCACTTTAATGAGTGTCTTGCGCCCCTGCCTTAGCAGTTGAGATGTGTGCATCTTGCTTGTTAAATATATATATTTAAGACATGTATTTAAATGCATCATAAATAAATTTATTTCAAGTTAAATTTTAAAATATTACAGAGTTTACATCGAGTAGCATTCAGATTACAGATACTTGTACATCTAAAGTATCTTCCTTGTCACTTGATGAACCAGTAAAACACTAGTAGTGGAATATAACAGGGCACATAAATTGGAATCCCTGAATAGGATTTGAAATACTTCCAGAGGACCAAAGGACAAGTTCACTGCTTCGTTATACCTCTTTGATATTCCTGATTTATGTTTCAGCTGAATATACTACATTTGTTGTTTCCCTCCCATGTTTCATTTTTACAGTGCTGGTATGAGTTATCTTGGTTTACTATTTTGGGTCAGATTCATCGTCACGGCTGTTATAGAATGGAGGGTTCACCAATGGATTTGTGCATTGAATCTTGATTAGTGTTAACATATTTCTTTATTATTTTTGTAGTAGCATGGTCAATATTTCCATTTTTATTCATTAAATAGTTTCTATATATTTTCGTGCTCCATTTTTGGAATAATTATCAAATTGACTAACTATTCTCTTAATATGATCTTCAGCTTGTGCACAAAGAAAAAGGCCTGGGATTTCGTCAGTGATGGTGTAGATGAGTATAGGGCTATTATTGCACAAAGTAGACAGTGATATTAAATTTAGTTTTTCTGGGGAGCAATTAACATTGCTTACATACATGTCAACTTTTATACCTCCCTTTGCGTCAATTCTGCCAGAAAGTTTTACATTGAAATTTTCGGGAATTTTAAGTTTTGGCTGTTATGTTGAAGATTCATTATCTGAATTGCTTGTGTGACTAATTCCTCAGTTTTGTGCATGGTTCTTTGCACTCCTTCAGTGCAGAGCTTTAGAACCACCAGTAGAGGCACAGCTACGGTTTTGTGAACATGAATCTTCATAGGTTATATTACTTTATAATTACGTTCAAATAATTATAAGATAACGGTTTAATATATATCTTTTAAATTGACACCGTGAATGTAATGTTTCTAAAGCTAGTGAACTACTTTCACTTGAATGGAAATCTAGGAAAATACCGATAAAAAGCACTTTTCTATAAATTTTTAAAATGTAGTTATGAACTTTAAAAAATAAATCATTTTCTAATTTTATAATTAGAAAAAAATCTTCTGAGTCTTTTGCAAAGCAGAGTACAGCAAATTTAGGCAAGTTCAGGGAAATTTCACTGTGAAATTGTCAAGACTTAAGAGACTAGAGATCAAGGAAATTACTACGAAATTACTATAAAGTTTTTGTTCGAGTTTTAGAATACGGAGACATCAAGGAAATTATTATGAAATTTGTAAAAGTTTTTGTGGCGGAAATGGGAGAAGTTTCACGACAAACTCTAAATTTATTTCTTAAATTTGGTTTAAAATGAAATTCAAATTCACCTTATAAAGATAAGACATACAGACCACGTATTTTGAGACTTGAAAGTATAATAGCAATTACATTATTATCGGTTGAAAACATTCTCATCTGCATCAAGTTAAAGCCTTGGTTCTTCGAGTTCATTAATCAATGGCTTCTAGTTCATCTCGTGTCTGGGATGTTTTCTTGAGCTTTTATGGCAAGGACACTCGCAACAATTTCATATCGCATCTTTATAAAGAATTAGATGGAGCAGGAATTGTAACCTTCAAAGATGATCCTGCACTGGAAAAGGGTGAAGAAATTTCACCAGCATTAAGAAGTGCAATCAGAAGTTCGAAGAAGTTTGTGGTTGTGATCTCGGAGAACTATGCTAAATCACGATGGTGCCTTGACGAGCTTGTAGAGATCCTTAGTTTGAAGGAAAAAACAAATCAGGTGTTTCCCGTGTTTTTTTACGTTGATCCAACAGATCTACGAAACCAGCAAGGGAGTTTTTGTGAACCTCTTAAAAGTAATAAGAAGCGTTATTCTGTTGATACGATTGAGAAGTGGAAATCTGCTCTTGCTGAACTCGCAGATCTAGCAGGATTCCATTTGAAAAAAGAAGCAGACAAGTAAGTCTCTTTACTATGAGTTCTTTATCTAAAAAAATATACTACCATTTTATGAGATGTTCGGTTACTCTTTCTACTGCACATACATGCATGTTATTATAGACTATAGAATACAAGCTAATATCATAGCATACATTACTCTTCTTATTTATTATTATTATAACCAGCTGCATGACCCTTTTATTTTTCCTAGTCTGAGCTTCCTGTAGTTTCATGTGTTTAGCCCACATTTTATTTAGGTTTTGAACAAAGACCAGAGAGAGCTGCTGCATGTCACATTATTTTATTACACTCCCCCTAAAACCCGACTTTCCATTCCAAGCTTCTCTTTCATTTTATAAAAAATCTGTGGCTTCAACGGCTTCGTAAAAATATCCGCTAGATTTTCTTCCGTTTTGCAGTGCACCAGTTTCACAATTTTATCATTTACTTGTTCACGAAGAAAATGATATTTAATATTGATGTGCTTGTTGCGACAATGTGACACCGGATTTTTCGCTAGTGAAATAGCAGATTTATTATCCAGGTAAATAGTAACCGGATCTTCTTTGGCAAGATTTAACTCGCCCAAAATATAGCTTAACCACATAGCTTGACATGCACATACTGCTGTTGCGATGTATTCTACCTCACATGTTGAGAGAGCAACTGTCTGTTGCTTCTTTGATGACCACGAAAATATTGTTGAACCAATATGAAAATCATATCCCGATGTGCTTTTCCCGTCATCCAAATCACCGCCATAATCACTGTCTGAGTAGCCAACTAATTTTGAATCTTGAGAATGCGTGTAAAATAAGCCATGATCAAGCGTACCTTTTATGTATCTCAAAATTCTTTTAGCCCACTACGCCATAAGTGAGCTATTGTAATGCCTAAATGGTGTTACAATAGGCCTCAAAAGCGTTACAAGAGGTCTATTGTAACACTAGGGGGCGTTACGTATACAAACATTACAATAGACACCATAATGTAACACTTCACTGATCTATTGTAACAGAGAGGAAAAACGTTACAATAGGCACCTACTGTAACACTAACCGGGCCAAATGTAATGTAAAATGAGTGATACAATAGCTTGATCAAGATTGCATAAGTGGGGCCCACATTCCCTACCATAACACTCTATTGTATCTATTGTAACACAAATTTGTTGTAATTAACCAACATTAGATTTTATAATGCCACGCTATATCTAAATATACTTCATACTAGAATAGAAAAAAACAACGGTTAATATTAAAATTTTTAATATATATGCTCTGTGTATACAACAATCCCAATACCAAAATAAAATCTCCAATACATATCTAAAATACCACAAAAACCAACTAAAATTACAACAATTTGATCGATCAGTAAAGTTACAACTGTAATTCAAAATAGTTGAATCAACAGATCAGTAAAATTCATTATCAAAGCTTGGTGACTGCGGCGTAAACCCTAAGAAAATGACTGCTAAAAACAAGTGATAATGTGTATTGACCTTGTTCCTGAATCTGCACATTGGAATACAAATGAGAAAAAGGCACACAAACTAGCAAAGGAAAGAATGAAAATTGATAGTTTTTAAACTTTACCTGCAATGAATGACAAAAATCAGCAGATGCTTTGGTTTGTTACTTCCCACATACTTGTTCAGCATTAAAATATAGTGTAACATTATGATCAAGCCCTGTCATTTTCTCTGTAACATCATTCTCCCTAACGTCTTGTCCGTTATTACCTACAGGATTTGGTTGCTGAAAATATACATATTTATTAACCAACATTTATCATATCTTGAAACCAAAGAAAATTAAATCAAATTTGCTTTATAGCTTATAGGTAAGTATCTGTTGGGAACGCAAGACCTGAGCAGATCCACCTTGACTGTTTTCATGAATATTCTGTATTTTTTTTAAAAAAAATATGTTCTGCTTTGGACTATTCTGAATAGTAAATAAATTCTTTGAAAGAAATCGCTTATCTTTCAATCGTACCTTATCACATAAACATTCAGCTCTTGCGTTAATCTCAACACCTGAACCTAGAGCTTTGATTTTTGGTTTGATCACGACTGCCTTTTTCTTGAACACCCTAATACAGAACATTGAGAATTTGTAACTGTCATAATTATTTTTTATGTTACCTTTTACTTTATAAATTCTTCACATAATTATATTTTCACAGAACAATCAAATCACATCGAGTAGTTGAAACAACCATGGTAAATAAAAACCCATCTCTAATATAAAATCCCAAAATTAACAACATCAAGATCATAGGTTTTTACCAAAATTCCAACAACCCTGCTTTAAGAAATCAAAACAAATTCCTGAAAAATAAAAGTAAACATAAACCCAGTAAAATACATAAATATCTTGTATATTCTAAAAAACAAAAAAAAAACCACAAATTCAACAATTGGAAATAAGAGAAATCCAATTAAAAAAATGAAAAAATAAGCAATAACTGTAAAAAAAAAAAGAAAAAAACTAACCAAGCCTCTCTGGACACCATCACGCTTAATCTGAAGAGTGGATGATTATTATAGCTTAAATGACCTCAAGAAGCCACATTAAATCAAAATTTGGTAAAACATAATGACTCTACTTCATAAGACATGAGTTCTCAATTTACCTTGTCAGGAGGTATGTCCTTCGCCTCTTGAACCTTCAATTCTATTGAGAAATTTCTCATATCTGCCAAGACGCCTTTAAGTTGAATAGTACTAGGAAAATCTTTTCGGTATCTCCCAAATATGATTAATGGGTTCTCTAATAGAAGGACAAGTATACATGAAGGATACAACTGCACAATTATCAGAAAATCAGAACTGAGATTCTATAAGATTATTCAGAATCAGATCTAAATAAATGTAACTAAAAAATAAAAAAAATTAAAGCACAAAAAAATGGCTGCTCATTTCACGACATGGACAAGGTAATAAGGGAAACTGTGTTACATATCTTACGAAGTTCCGAGAAAGAAGCAATATACATTACAATTTAGTAAAATGTTAATGGTCAAAGGTATAAGAATGCAGAACTACGTGACTACATGTGTGTAGTGTTCATTGCAATGTCCAACCTATGATGAATCCATGGTACCAAATGAAACCACGTCTTATTAGTACATCCTTGTTATGCAATTGAAGTAGGATACGCTTGGGACTAGACAACACTAATAATTCTGAAATTAGTGAGAAATCAACTCAATGCATAATGCTTACCTCAAGATCATCAAGATCAAGATTGTCTAAATTATTGATGCTAATGTTTGCTAGAATGGTGTAGAAAGTCCTGGTAAAGAAACCTTTCATTCGAACTTCAATCGAATCTGAACAAGCATCAAAGATATTTCCATAGTAGATTATTAGGCTTTTCACTAATATCCTCAGCATTAATTTAAAATCAGTAGATAATATTATTTTTGAAAAGAAAAGAAGGCACTAACTAGATGGCTTAATGGAAACTCATACATAAGCATCTAGAGAAAGAAAAAGCAATATCTTTACAAGAAAAATTATTACTGTTGCAAGTGATCCCACCATACTAAGCATTAGAGAAAATCTGATACAGTGTTAAAACTGGTTCTATATATATATGAGAACAAATTTAGAACTACTTAATCCGGTGTGGGGGCACAGATATGCATTAGTACAGATACATGTATGTATGCCACTGCATTTTCGATTTTGCTGTCCAAAAATGAATTTTAGCAAAAAAACAAAACTAACCAAGTTATCGAAACTATAAAAGTAAAAAATAAATAGATGTCCTATTTTCTGGCTTACAATGAGTTGGATAAATTGACATTCATAGCTAAGCAAAACTTAACATATGTGTTAGCTAAACTATAATAGTGCAATGTTCGGTCATTTGGCTTACACGTTCCCTCTGAACTTTAGCTGCTTCATCTTCATTTCGTATTTTCTCACTCTGAAGCACTTTCACACTAATTTCAAGGTCAGAAATTGCATATTCTAGCTCTTTTTTCCTAGTCCTAAGACTTTCAAGCTCATCAATATCTACATCTGGAGTTAGTAAAAAGTACAAATATACTTTATATATTTGTATATTTAAACTCACCAAATCAAAAATTTTAAAGATAACATCCTGATATCTTGCTTTCGCCTCCTCCGCAAGTGCCTAACAAGTATAAAATCCAATCTGTTTCATTTCACCATACACATTTATGAATAAAATTAATTAATCACATAAAACATCAATACAGAGAGATCAAAATTCAACAAGAATCAACTTAAAATGGTGTATAACTAATTTCACAGCTGAATCCGGTAATTGAGACACCTAATCAGTCAAAATACCTAATTAGTACCCTAATTACTCAAACATCCAACTCAAATACCTTAATCAGTCAAAAACAAATTAATTACTAATCGAACCAGAGAGAAGAAGATGCTAAGAAGTTCAAAACCATAAATATTACTCTAAATCAAACAAAAAACTAAAATTGAGAAATCTAACCAGAATAAAGAAGAAAAGTTTGTAATCGTTGTTGTAGTCAGTACAAGAGAGAGATGAAGAGAGAGAAGGGGAGAGTGAGAGGGAGAGAGAGAGAGAGTACCTTCAGGGAACAAGTGAAGCCCAGAGAGGAGGCTGAGACTGAGGGTTTGAGATTGAGAGTGATTTGTCTGAGAATTTGTTTTGATTTGGGGGTAGGGGAAAAATACCGCCCAAATATTTCAGTTAGTAAATTGTGCATATTTTTTATTTTTTATATTTTTTATATTTTAATTATTTAATTGTTATTGATTAAATAGGAAAATAAAAAAATTCTTTGAATTTATTTATAAAAAATTCTAGATTTAAATCATATTATATGTTACATTGATCATTCACTAGTAAATCAGAATATAATTTAATACTAATTTATGATAATGTTTCTATTTTAATATTTTTAAAAATTATAAAAGTATCTAATGTAACACTAGTTGTTGGTGTTACATGTTGTGCAACACCGAAAATTCTCTGCAACACTAGCTTTATAGCTATTGTAACACGATAAGAGAGGTGTTACAATAGGCCAAAAATCTCTTAGCTAATGTAACGCTCCTTGTAACACTTGCATTACAGTAGCCCACTTATGGCGTAGTGGCCGCCTTTAAGTGATCTTGCTTTGGTTTCTCCATGTACCTACTAACCAATCCAACCGCATACATAATATCTGGACGAGTAAAAGTTAGGTAGCTCAGACTGCCGACCAAACTTTTGAACAACGTCGGATTTACCGACTCCCTCGTTAAATCAACTCTGAGCCTTATGCTCGGTTCTGCTGGCGTGCTTACTGGCTTGCATTCCTCCATTCCGAACTTCTTTAAAATCTGCTCCGCATATTTTTTCTGAGACATAAAAATGTCTTCTTTGTTTTGCTTCACCTTTACTCCAAGAAAGTACGACATTTGACAAATATCTGTCATCTCAAATTCATTAGTCATAACCTTCTTAAAATCATTGAACATACCATGGTTATTTCCGGTAAATATCATGTCGTCCACGTATAAGCACAAGATCATAATATATCCCCCTAAATTTGTCTTCGTATAGAGGGCATGCTCGTATGGGCTCTTTATGAAACCATTTTTCTGAAAATATTCATCAACTCGCGTGTTCCATCACTACGCCATAAGTGGGCTATTGTAATGCCTAAATGGTGTTACAATAGGCCCCAAAAGCGTTACAATAGGTCTATTGTAACACCAGAGGGCGTTACGTATACGAGCATTACAATAGACACCCTAATGTAACACTTCACTGATCTATTGTAACAGAGAGGAAAACGTTACAATAGGCACCTACTGTAACACTAGCAGACCCAAATGTAACACAAAATGAGTGATACAATAGCTTGATCAAGATTGCATAAGTGGGACCCACAAGGTAGGGTCCCAAAACCTATTGTAACAGTCTGTTTTATCTATTGTAACACCAATTTTTTGTAATTAAGTAACACTAGCATATGTAATATAACACTATATGTAAATATATATTACACTAGAATAGTCAAATGTAACAATCCCATATATAATAAATAAAATATCAAATTTGCATACATGAGACTCAATTTTTCGAATCAAACTATTAAATAACAGTCTCAATTCTCCAAATCATACCACTACATAAGAGTCTCATCTCTAACTCCAATAACTAAAACATAAAATCCAAGCTATCCTTGGATAGGAAAAAACTACTCGTCGACTATCCTGTGATATGAAATTATACAAAATAACCAGGCAGAGAAGCATTTTTTGCTCTTCTACACTTTCCTGATCTGGATACAAAATAACCAGCAGAGAGCTACTTGTTCTCCCTCATTCACCATTCCTTGCTCCTGTACACAAGTCACACCAAATTGCATAAGAATTAATACAAAATGCATTTTGGACATAGAAAGGGGAAACGAGGATTTTGTAATAGATGCTAGCTACGCGAATTATATTAAAATATACTAAAAGAAAAATAAGTAAGGATCACACACAAAACTTATTTAATTTTGATGAGGCTAACTACTTGGCAAGTCCTTCCTCCAACTTGTACTGCTCATCAACAGACCACTCTAAAGCCAAGCCTACTTCGTGCTTGAGGCCTGACGCTGAATCAAAAAGAAGACTGCTTAAATTTCAGTTCTGTTAAGGTATAACACATAGCAGTAGTGAGTGTGCTCCTCTGCTCTTCATGAGATGAGAAAAAATAAGAAATTAATAAATCAAATTGCTAGAAGAAAGAGAGACATTTCGTCTTACATTTTCAAGCTATTTAGGGACTGTTTTGGTATAATATCAACCTTAAAATCTCTTTGGTACAAATATATTCCTTGACAGGAGAATATGCTTTATGCAATTTGGTTATGCTTGTGGCGGCATTGGGCTAAGCAGTCTGCTTCTAAGCAATGTTTGCATATTAGAATACATTTTATCTTTAAAATGGAAGTAAATATATTGTAATTTGTACACATTTGGCTTAGGTTTCTAATTAGTTTTTAAGACGCATATCTGATTTTTACATACTACTTTCTTCTACTCGTATTTTGTGTCTCAAGTGCACTACATCGAAGCTAAGATGTAAATTCTTGCTTCCACTCCCTAACTTAATGCTCCTTGCCCTGACAATTGTTTAGCTTCTAATGAGTACTACATATGCTTCTTAATTAGTGAGGACGTATAAAAAAGAATGTCACAAAGAAGCAAAGTCAAAGATATTGAGAAGCCCTTTTAGATTCCTATCCATGAGAAGACAACAAAATGGAAGATGCAACCACTGAAACTTATTCTAATTATCATTCTAGTTGTTGTTTTTGTTACAATTCTATATTCACCCACAGTCTGCCATCCTGAACAAATATCAGATTCTATTTCAAGGTGACTGCTTCTTTTCAAAATAGTTATTATCTATTATATTTGAATAAAATAGTTATTATCTATTAATAACTATGATGAACTTGTAGTAGGCCTGACACTGAATCAAAAAGAAGAAAGCCTGACACTGGACAAAATAGTTATTATCCATTATATTTGAACAACATGCCTAGTAATTATCACTTAGGGTTGGAAGTTATTATTAAGACATGGATTTAAATTAGGGAAGTAGATTATTTAGATTATAACTGGGAGTTTATTCTCTGTAACTCAGCACAGTTTACCAGCTCTAAAGTTTAATTGAGTTTGATTTATAGTGGGAGGTTTTCATCAGAACTTATCTGGAACACTGGTCTCACCTGCCGTTTCTCACATCATTTGGTTAGGTGCTGCCTTATTGGTATGTGTATATGTATCAAACTTATATAATCACTTTTCCAAATACATGGAACCTAAAAGTCGGAAGATACATGCCGCCATACCGATGATCAGACACATATTAACATATAAGACTTGTTCAACAGCACTGTTGTTCTAACGAAAAATCATTATATAGTGAGCATATACACAGAAATGATAACCTCTCTTCCTTAGTTATCATTCCCGACCCCTCCCTGTTCCCCCCTCTAGGAAAAAAACATAACAAATTTGGGCAAAGACTACAGAGATGCCAAATCTATATATATTTTTTGATATTGTTACTTAGTATTTTCATCGTATTTCTGTATGCATAGTTGCAAACACAATCAAGAGCCGCCAGTATATGCTATTCATTTGAATTAATACAAACAAAACCAGCTAATGATACCAAGTATAGAAGACAATCAAATCGGGTTTAGCTGCGTAGGAACTCAATAATGAGAGAAGCCAAGTAAAAAGAAATTTGATGACACTTAATAATTAAGTGATTAGCATAACACTGATGTCATCAAGTGAGCCTCGCGAAACAGATAATTTCACTAGCTTTTTACACACTTCAAGTGCTCCAAGCTTATCCATGCTTGCCTCATTAGCACGAACTACATCAACTGCTTCCTGATTATTAACCTGTCAATTGAAAATACAAGTTAGGCGGCCTAGCTTGAAAAACATAAACTATATAAAAAATTTATTAGAGTAATAAACTAATACCTTATCTCATAAACCATTAGAAGCAAGTATCTGGAACTCAAAATCAGGTTCAATTGCAAGAACCTTTGTTTCTGGTTCAGCTGTCACCCATTGCTTTAGGTGCTCATCTCCAATTCCTCTAAACACAGCCAAAGATTCATTAATTCGCCAAACACCTGCGCAGCTACAATCTACATATCCACCCTGCATAAACATGTAAACATTTTAATGAGTTTAACCAGCACCTTACAGCAAAGGATGATAAAACTGAGAAGTTAAGGCGATTAAAAGCTTACGAGTGCCACAATTCTGTTTTTCTCATCCTCCCTCGAAGGCCTGTGATCAGATGTGAGGGCCACACCATCTCCACCTCTACAAATAATAGCACCGCAATCACCAACATTTGAAACCACAAGCTCTCCCTTCCTGATCAAAACAGTAACACAACAGGATCCACCATGAGAACCCTCCTTAAGAAACTCGGAATCAGTCCTCAAATACCCAAGCTTGACAGCTGCCTCAATATCTTGATCACCCATCTTCTCTACTTGGTCAACAACATTCTTATCCAAGTTGGTAGCAGCAAACTCAAGAACCTTTGCACCTCCATGCCCATCATAAACTCCAAACATAACCTGTATATCCATCAAAAGAAAAACAAGTAATCACCTAATTAAAACGTCTTCATATTAATCAAAGTCTTGTCATGTATGTACACATAAAAAACTCCACCCCCTACAAAAATGCAAGAACCTTTGTTTCTAGATAGATATAACACTTAATTATTAAGTGTCATCAAATTTCTTCAAGTATAATTTCAGAACACACACAAACACAAAATCTAGATACACTTAATCATTCTCCACAATTAAAACATTTTTATAAGCTCAATAAAACTCTCTCACTCTCTCATAAAACACATATACATTCAATCCAATTAACAATTGGTTCAAACACTTATGTGTGCTGAATTAGCATCAGAATCATCATTTTTACAGTTGCAAGTCGGAGAAGTGCTGCAAAAAAACAGAGTGGCAAGGAGAAGACAATATATGTGAAATTTAAGCACATAGAATAAATATTAGAGCTTGTTGAAGTAAATAACCTCGAGTTAGGGTTTCCGAAGGATCGCGGCTGAGATACAGGGGCGTTGGCGGCTGAGATGAAGACGAGGTCGTCAAACTCGCAAGGGGCAGAGGGTGTGTGTAATTTGGAGAGAGAGAGAGAGAAGCCGCCAAGATAGGGGGCTGAGAGTGAGGGTTTGAAAGAGATAAGAGATTTGTCGAAGTTTGTGTTTTCATTTGGGGGGGAAAATACTGCCTAAATATTTCACTTAGTAAAATCGTGCATATTTTTCATTTTAGTTTTAAATTTTAGTTTTTTTTATTATTTAATTGTTATTGATTAAATAGGAAAATAAAAAAGTCTTTGAATTTTTGTATGAGAAATTCTAGATTTAAATTATATTATATGTTACATTGATCATTTACTAGTAAATCAGAATATAATTTAATATTAATTTATGATTATATTTCTATTTTAATATTTTCAAAAATTAAAAAGTATCTAATGTAACACCAGTTGTTGGTGTTACATGTTGTGCAACACCGGAAATTATCCGCAACACTAGTTTTATAGCTATTGTAACACTCCAAGGGAGGTGTTACAATAGGCCTGAAATCTCTTATTTAATGTAACGCTCCTTGTAACATTTGAATTACAGTAGCCCACTTATGGCGTAGTGCATGCTCGCGGAGCTTGTTTCAAACCATATAAGGCTTTCTTCAGTCTGTAGACTTTGTTTTCTCGGCCTTTCTGAACATATCCGGGAGGCTGCTCAATATAGACTTCTTCTTCAAGATAACCATTGAGAAATGCTGACTTGACATCCATCTGAAATATTTTCCACTGCTTCTGAGCTGCAATTGCTATCAGAAGTCGTATGGTATCAACTCTTGCAACTGGAGCGAATACCTCGTTATTGTCAATGCCATATCTCTGCTTTTAATCTTTAGCCACCAACTTTGCCTTGTATTTCTCCACTTCTCCACCCTAATTTGTCTTGGTTTTATAGACCTACTTGACACCAATTGCTTTGTGTCCTTCTGGAAGATCTGTGAGCTCCCATGTATCCTTCTTTTTGATTGCGCCAATTTCTTCATCCATGGCTTTGTTCCATTTGCTTTCTTCAGAAGCATCTTCAAATGTAACTGGATCATATTCAGCCATTAAACAAAATATAGAATAATCAAAGGTTATTTGTACCGGACTTGTTGCTTCATAGATATTATCCAGACTTCGCATCTTTCGTGGTGTTCCCCCAGTACTCCTGCTTCCTCCCGTGGATGGTGCCGATCCAGGAGTTTGTTGATTTAGACTTGGTGGAGGAGTTTGATCATCATCTCCGTCATCTTCAATGTTGGAGTCATCACCGTCGTCATCATCATCATCATTGAAAAATAAACCAGCAACTTTTCTTTCTTCCTCGCTCCATTTCAAGTAGTCTGATTCATGAAACTCAACATCTCGAGAAATGATTAATTTCTTCGTTAGGGGATTATAGAGTCTATACGCCTTGCTCCTTTTGTCATATCCGGTAACGATGCATTTCTCGCCTTTATCATCCAGCTTCTTCCTTTTCTGATCGGGAATGTGGGCATAAGCAATACACCCAAAAATTCTGAGATGTCCAACTGATGGTTTGCTCCCGCTCCATGCTTCATTTGGAGTTTTATTTCTGACATTTTTTATTGGACAGCGATTCAGCAAATAAACTGCACATAGAACAGCTTCCGCCCAGAAAGTTCTTGGCAAGTGTTTTGCTTTCACTATGCTTCTTGCCATGTCAAGAATAGTGCGATATTTTGTTGAGGAGTATATGTCGTTGTTAACTGATGATTTATGCCATGTGCCCTACAGAAGCTTCTGAACAAGTTTGAAGTATACTCGCCTCCTCTGTCTGATCTGAGTGTCTTCAAATACTGACCACTTTGTTTTTCTGTAAGTGCTTTGAATTCCTTGAATTTATCAAGAGCCTCCGATTTTTCTTTGATGATATACACCCAACTTTTCCTGCTAAAATCATCAATAAATGTTAGGTAATACCTATTACCTCCAAGTGATGGAATATCAAACGGACCAGCTATATCTGTGTGAACAATCTCCAACGGCCTCCTGGCTCTCCATGATTTTCCAACCGGAAAGATTTGTCGATGTTGCTTCCCTTTGACACATGCTTCACACAAATATTCTGGTTCGTTGATTTCTGGAAAACCGTCCACCATCTTTGTCTTTGACAATAATTTTTAGCCAGAAAATCCAAGATGACCATACCTCAAATGCCATAACCATGAGTCATTTTTAATGACCGACTTCAAACACTTCTGCACCTTTGTCTGCATATCGATTGTGAATAGGAGATTCTTTGACATCTCCACTTTCGCAATCAATTCTCGAACTTGATTTCTGATGGTAAGAGAATTATCCTCCATCTGAATATTATATCCTTTCTCCACAAGTTGGCCAAGACTGATGATATTACTTTTCAAAGCAGGTATATAATAAACATCATTTATATTCTTTTTCTCACCATTCTTTGACACAATTGTAATTGTACCTTTCCCTTTGACCGGAATCTTTGCGAGTCACCAAAAGTAACTTCTCCACTGATGGTCTCGTCTATCTGCATAAATAAATCTTTATGGCCAGTCATATGATTGCTGGCTCCTGAGTCAAGATACCAAACATTCTTCTTGCTCTGCTCGTCTCCTTTATAAGTGAGGAACATAGCAGTTCCATCATCATTATCTTCTTTTGCTGCAGCAAAGTGACTCATGTCTTCCACTTTTGGTGCTCTACACTCGTAACTGAAGTGACCAAATTTATTACAATTATAACATTGAAATTGAGATTTGTCACCTCGTTGAAATCCACTTCTTCCTCGGCCTCTAAAATTCTGACCACGACCAGATGATTTTAAACCTTCAGAATTCTGGCCTCGGTTGAAAGACTGCCTTCCACGTCCTCGTCCACCTCGGTAGCCACCTCTAAAGCCACCTCTGCCACGTACAGAACCACTACTCCCAGAACTATCAC
This sequence comes from Apium graveolens, assembly GCF_009905375.1. Classification (NCBI taxonomy): domain Eukaryota; kingdom Viridiplantae; phylum Streptophyta; class Magnoliopsida; order Apiales; family Apiaceae; genus Apium; species Apium graveolens. Next base: position 204,709,022 of record NC_133647.1, read on the forward strand.
CAATGGACACCTTACTTTGCAACGCCTTTTCCAAGTGGCTTGCATCATCATACTGGTTCATTCGCTGCTCATGCGCTTGAAGTGAACCAACCAGCTCGTCAATCGAAATTGTTGACAAATCTTTTGACTCCTAATAGAAGTAACCACGTAATCAAATTTTCTGGTCAGTGAACGGAGGAGTTTTTCCATGACCCGAACATCGTCGAGACTTTCACCATTTCTTTTCATCTCATTTGTCACAGCTTTCAAACGCGTAACAAATTCACCAATATTTTCTGAATTCTTCATGTTTAAATTTTCGAACTCCCGCGTAGCACCTGGAGCCGCACCTTTTTTTACTTTTTCAACTCCTTGGAATGATTTTTGCAAAATCTCCCACGCTTCTTTTGCCCTTTTTGCTCCAGAAATTTTTTCAAAGGTTGATTCATCAACACCTTGAATAATTGTGTACAACGCCTTTTTATCTTTTTTCCGGATCTCCTTTAACGCCGTCTTCTCGGCATTTGGAAATGCTGCTTCAGCGGCTGCAATAGCGGGCTCGTTGAACCTATTTTCAACAATTTCCCAATTATCGTAAGAACCGAGTAACACCTTCATTTGGATACTCCAATTCACGTAATTTGTGGATGTCAAATTTTGGAATGTTGGGTTGCACCATATTCGCCATTTTTAGAAACGTAACCTTGGCTCTGATACCACTTGTTGGAAACGTGAATGGGCTTTATGAAAATATAACTAAAAGCTTTATATAGTTTAAACACAACTGTTTATAGTAACTCGGTTTTATTTTGTAATACAAACACAAAGCTACAACTTCTTTCCTTTCTTTTTTCTCGCAAAGAGCTTCAGCTCTTTTTCTTGCACTCTATAGTTTTTCTTCACTCTGTAATTATAAATGTAATACATAAACGCCCTATTTATAGACTATAGAATACAAGCTAATATCATGGCATACATCACTCTTCATATTTATTATAGCTAGCTGCATGACCATTTTATTTCTCCTAGTCTGAGCTTACTGTAGTTTCATGTGTCTAGCCCACCTTTTATTTAGGTTTTGAACAAAGACCAGAGAGAGCACACGCTTTTACCGCCTTGCATGTAGATAGCCTACCATATATCTTGGACAATATTATTGACTTTTAGCTGATGTTTCTATCTTCTTTTCCCATGCATATACAGCTGTAGTATGTAATTTTTGATAGCTGTAGTTTTCTTTTTTACTTCTATCTCACGGCTACTGTATATTTATTTATCTTATCTACTAACCCAGCTAACCCAGCTGTTTTATTTGACTTTGCTTCTGCATATCTTTGATCTCCAGAGGATAATTGTTTAGAATGTATACGGGTTTGAAATTCTAACAACATGTATGTTATTCATATAACCTAAGAATTATAGTTATGCATACTTTATCAAAATTAACAGGAGTGAAGCTGAGTGCATTATGGAAATTGTGGCGAAGGTCATGCCACCAAAGGTACTAGACCTTGATCAATATCTACCTGGGATAAATCGTGCTGTCGAAGAGATATATCAACTGTTAAGCATAGATTATGGTGATGCTCGTGCCCTTGGAATATGTGGAATGGGCGGAAGTGGGAAAACTACAATAGCCAAGGCTTTCTTCAACAAGTACTCCCACAAATTTGATATTAGTTGTTTTATGGAAAATGTAAAACAAACTTCACAAGGACGTAGTCCTCTACTTCCTTTACTTCAGCAACTCTTGATGGATCTTCTCAGAGTGAAGGATTATAAGGCCCGTGATGTTGAGAGCGCACTAAGAAAATTGAAAGAAATTCTTAGTTATAAAAAAGCTCTCGTTGTTCTGGATGATTTAGACCAGTTAAGCTATTCAGAAGTGCTAGTAAGGATTTGCAAGCTGTTTTCATGTGGTAGCAGAGTTATTATTACGGGAAGAGATGCCAACCTGCTAATTCAACTGAAAGTTCAAATGTCAAAAGTAGATATTTATTATGTGAAGCATTTGAACAGACCTGATTCACTGGAGCTCTTTAGCTTTCATGCCTTCAGAAAACCAACACCTCCCAGAAATTACGAAGTTCTCTCAAAAGAATTTGTAACTTATGCAGGAGGTCTTCCATTAGCTCTGAAGGTTTTGGGTTCATCTTTGTGCGGCAGGACAGATGTTCCATTCTGGGAAGCTAAACTTGAAAAAATTCGGAAATTTCCGGTGGAAGATATCCAGAGAATCCTTCAAATGAGTTATGACGAATTACCTGATGAAGCAGTGAAGGCTATTTTCCTTGATATTGTATTCTTCTTTGTAGGAGAGAACAAAGATGAGGCTGTGGATGTATTCAAATCATGTGACTTTTTCCCAGAGATTGGGATACCAATTCTAGTGGAAAAATGTCTACTAAGCATTGATAAGTATAATAATAGATTTTGGATGCATAATCTTATACAAGACATGGGATGGAATGTTATTCGTGAAGAATCCAAACATGGGAAATGCGGGCGCTTATACTTGGATCAAGAAGAAGCATGTCAGGCTTTGCAAAATCAAGAGGTAAGCAAAAAGCAAATAACTATGCATGTTTTCATCTTAAAAACTAACTTTATTTTACATTGATAAATGATTTTTTTTTTGCAACATTCCGATCACTAAATTTTTCACATTTGTTATTATGTTGATAATCAAAATTTCAGGTGATGGATAAAATTGAAGGTCTCATAATAGATTTTTCAATGTCCGAAAGCAAATACTGCAATGCCAAAATATTTGAAAGGTTGAGGAAATTGAGATTATTAAAATTTGTTGGTGTTGGTGGTATTAGAGGAAGTTTGAATACTTCATTTCAGGAACTGAGGTGCATCAGTTGGCATAATTGTCCTCTGACACGTTTACCTTCTTCCCTGCGCCTACAAAAGCTGGTTTGGTTTGACATGCCACATAGTAGATTTGAGACATTGTGGACGGATTTTACGGTATGAAACCAAAAATCCTAATTTTCTGTTTTCGATCATGTTATACACTCTTGCTGCTTTAATTACTTTCACCACATTTCTAATTAAAGTCTGCCCTAGTTACATTCTTTTATTAATTTAACATTAATTAGTTAATTCAATTTTATTAATTTTTATTTGATATCTAGAAATTTGTGAATTTTTGTCTCTGAATAATTAACAATGAAAATAAACCTTTTTTGGTTGGTTAAATTATGATGAAATTAATATTTTATTGGTTGGTTAAATATTATTCCAGAGAATATCAACCCTCAAATTGTTTGATAAATAGATAGAAAAAGTTAGATGAATGAAAGCTATTAACAAGGATTAGGGTCCTAATTCACTCCAAACTATATTTATTTTATTTAAATATTTGTAAAATTGTACTCCGTTGTATTTTTTATATGTAGTTTGTCTATGATGTACACATTTCTAAATTTTTTGATCACATAATTAAAATAATAAGAGTAAATTATATATATTACATACCTTTGATTTGGGTCATTGGCACTTTGTTATCATTTGTTTCAATAGTCGCACTTTACAACATCGCATACAAGTTTAGGCGCTGCACTTTGCACCATTCCGTTAGTTTTTGCCGTTATCGTTAAATATATCAGGGATAAAGAAGTAATTTAATCATGTCTAATTGCACTTTGATCATTAAAGCTCAGCATATTTCGCACGTTGCACCCCTGGACAATTTTTTTTACAATTCAGACCTTCAACTATAAAAATTAAATATTTTAACCAATTTATTAAAAATGAGCCTTTTAATTTAATTTTTTGATCGTCCAAACCATATTTTTGAAAAATCGTATAAAACGAAAGTTCTACATAATTAAACGATCTTTCCGAAATGATAAGCCTCATCAATTTTGTAATTATAACGAATCGGCAACTAAATAAAACATACACCCAATTAAAATTTATAAAAATATGGTTTGGAGGGTCAAAAAATTAAATTTAAAAGTTCATTATTAATAAATTGGTTAAAATGTTTGATTTGTATAATTGAAGGTCAAAGTTGTAAAAAAAAATTGTTCTAAAGTGCATAATGTGTTGAACTTTATGATCTAAGTGCAATTAGACATGGTTAAATTACTTCTTTACCCCTGACATATTTAACGCTAATGACAAAATTAACGAAATGGGTGTAAAGTTCAGTGCCTAAACTTGTATGAGATGTAAAGTGTAATTGTTAAAAAAAGCGGTATCAAAGTGTCAATTACCAAATTAAAGGGATGCAATTTACTCAAATATTAATTTTAAATTTTTTTGTGAATTAAAATTTTACTTAATATTTTTATTAAAAAAATGAAAATATTAAATTTATCACATTAACTATGGGTAAAAGTAAAAATCAAACCACGTATAAAAAAACAGAGCTTGCAAAAATATGTCATTAAATAATTTCATGCGTAAAAGCCTGATAAAAGTAGATGCGTCTCACATGGACAGATGCCTTCTCTGCGGCATTTGAATTTGGAAGGATGCAAATATTTGAAAGAATTACCAGAGTCAGTTGGAAAATTAACAAAGTTGGACCGCATGAATGTGAATAGTTGTTTAAGCCTTACACGATTGCCTGAGCCCATCGTACAATTGACTACTCTCGGTTTTCTGGATATGAGCGGGTGCGAAAATCTGAAACAATTGCCGGAGCAATTGGGTGATATGAAAGGCTTAAAGAAGCTTGATGTAAGTTCTATAGCACTTGAGCAACTTCCTGATTCAATTGCTCACTTGAAGAAATTGATTCATTTGAAATTGGTCAATTGCAAGAAGCTTAAAAGGTTACCTGAGCAATTTGGGAACATGGAAGGCTTGCTAGAATTTCATGCATCCTATAGTGGAATCGAACAACTGCCAAACTCATTTTCAAACCTCTCTAAATTGGCCCGCCTGAATTTAGAGGAGTGCACAGACCTTACAAGCCTTCCGAACAGCATTTGGAAGTTGAAGTGTCTACAAATGATAAATCTGGTCAATTGCAAGAAGCTTAAAAGGTTACCTGAGCAGTTTGGAAACATGGAAGGCTTGGAGACATTTGATGCAACTTTCAGTGCAATTGAACAGCTTCCAGACTCATTTTCAAACCTTCGTAATTTGGTCGATCTGAAGTTACATGGCTGCATATACCTTACTAGTCTTCCAAATAGTTTAGGGCAGATGCAATCTTTAAAAGAGCTTGAGGCATCTTATACAGGGATTGAAGAATTACCGGATTCTATTGGACAACTGCCTAAGATACAACGTTTGGATTTCGGAGGGTGCGAGAAGCTTAATTATGTGCCTGATAGCATCCGTAATCTCACATCACTGGAGAGGTTATGTCTTGAACACAAGGATGAAAGAATGATTGAGTTGTCCGATGCTGTAAATAATCCGAATTTGAAGTATCTGGTTGTGAGATGTAATATAAGAGTATGGCTGCCCGTGATTCTTAGTTTTTCTTCACTGAGAACATTAGACCTTCATGATGATGGTCCGAGTCTTTCTCCATCCAAACCCTTTAGTTTTTCTAAGCTTTTCAATCTTTTTTCTCTTAAGTTGACCAATTGTACGAGTCTTGGGTCCTCCTTTCCCGAGGTTCCACTAAACTTAAATTCGTTAGAGGTACATAACCATGCTTCACTAGAACAAGTACCCGATTTATCCAACAATTTAAATTTGGAGCACTTAGCCATATCCAGATGCAGCAGACTTCAATCACTCCAGAAACTTCCAAATCTTCTTCAAAGTCTTAGAGTTTGTGATTGTGAAAGACTACAAGATCTGCCAGATCTGTCAATGTGCCGACAATTATATGATCTGGTTGTCATGCGCAACGGCAGGGATTTAAAAGTCAGTTTAAAGGAAACTCAACTTAAGGTTAGTTAGTGTTGGTCTCTGGATAGCAATGATATTCATATACACTTGAAACTTATACTAATCTATCTACATTTCTCTTTCACGTTACAACTAAATATATTCGGGAAGCGCATTTCAGGAGTTTCATTTAAAGCTAGTCTAGACAACAGAGAGATCCCAGAATGGTTCGAACATAAAAACAGCAGCGGATGTAATCTATCTTTTGATATTCCAATGGGAGACAAATTCGCTGGTGTCGCGTTCTGGGTTGTTTGTAACTACATTGATGTTTTACCCGAGGGATATCCATTATTTCCGGATATCGAAGCATTAATTACAAACAAAACAGAGGGTGGTACAAAACATATCTCCACTTTCTGGGGAGGAGAACCTTTTACTGGGGAGGGTGATGTTGTGCTATGCGTAAACGGAGATGAAATCTCAGTAAAGAGCGGAGACAAGATTGATGTCTCATTTCAATTTGAAAATGCTCATCCCAACTCCGAGGCACGCTCCCTTAAAATGTGTGGGGCTCATATTATACAAAAACATTGTACTTGTCCCTCTTGTCCTGTCTGTGCCTATTACTACTCCTAATCAATTTTAGATGTACAACTCTTGAAAAAAAAGACGTGCCCTTGTCTCAAAATTCAAAAATATCTTATCAATTTTACATAAATTAAATAAGTTCCTCCTTTTACTTTAATCTATTTTCATTGTCTTTTTGTATTATCTCTTTTTTGAATATTTTTAATTGGTTCGTACTTGCCGAGAGCCGGTGGAACAATATATAAGTGGTTTTAGTTATACATTTTATACCTTCTTTTGTTGTCATTATACATTTTCTTTTGACGAATAAAGTCATCTTATTTTTTATTCTTAACCACGTTTAAAACATTTTTGTTCGAAATTCAAAGCCCTCGGCTATATATCTTGTTAATTATTTATTTGAAATCTTCTTTTTTTGTTAATTTATTTCTTATCTTGTTAGTTATTTTTTATTTATAAATTACAACAATTTTAACAGATATTATCAAGTTCGTTCTGAGGTACGAACAGAGCTCTCTTGTTTTATATGCCCGAATTTTACAAATTCATGTGTGGACTGTTGGTTTTATATACAGCAACTATCGAGAAAAACACGAATTACAGAAAAAATACTTGTCCTTCTAGTTCTTGTATAGTGTATTTATCACAGAATTCATTCAACACTTTTTAAACTACCTCTTTAAGTCAATATTCTAAAAAATAATCGAATAGGAAATAAGTTAATATTTTTAATTATGGTTAATGACATATATTTCTTTTACCTAACTAACTTTGAATAGAAATATGATCGGGAAAATCAACCCAATTGAATTAAGTTCGGTATTTGAAAATAGTTATATTATTAGCATATTTGGATATTCGAAAATACTAGGTGCTGAATCTAAATATCAGATTATGGCCCGTTTGGGTTACACCGACTTAAAACCAATACATGTAACATAAGTGATAACTGTAAACTAATAAATTATTAGTGTTTGAATAAATTATTAAGTCAGTAAAATTTCTTTAAATAAATGAAAATAAATAATTAGTAAAAATACTTATTTTAATTCATAAATTTTAAACTAGAAAAATATGTGAAATATATATATGTTAAAAATTAATATTAATAAAAAGTGAACAAAATTAAAATAAGATAAAAAAATGTCATTTTATTAACTTATAAATCATAAGTATACTATATATAACAATTTTAACTTTTAAGGCCCTTACCACCTTTGCAACCAACTTTCGACATACGACAATAATATCGGTCGCTAAATTTGGTGACACTTTTTAGTATGCAAAGAGCTTGGCCGAGTTGGATTTTTTTTAAATTATGATCTAGTTGAGCTCAAGTTAGAATTTGGTAAACTTTTGCTAAGCTAAAATTTAAAAACTTCCAAAAAATTTGATTGTTTTTAGTTGAAAATCATAACAATGCTAAATAATTTGTTGTATAATAAAGTTCAAAGAAGTATTTATCATCAAATTTTTGAAGATTATTTAATTAAAATACTTATTAAATATGATAAAATTTTGAGGATTAATTATAATTTTAATTTTCAAATTACAAAAAGATTGAATTGTGATAAAATACTTTGAATTTTTTTTGCTAAACAAAAAAATACTTCAAATTAATTAAAATCCAAATTGAATACTAAATTTTTTAAAAATAAAATTCTTTTTCATATCACACTTGAATTTCTCATCTTAACTGCTACCAAATAAAGATGGTCAAGTCTTCTAACGGATTACAACTTGTCGAAGTTATCACCCTGACAATTATGTAATATTTTGTTGGTAATTAAGATGTAAGTCTTCTATTCCAACAAACAGAATGTCAGTGAAATTTTCCAAAGGAATATATTGTCAGGGTGCAATTTATTGAGTTGGGAATGATTTTTTAAGTTGCTGCTGCTTTCGATTTGATGTTGAAGTTGAGAAATTGAGAAGAATGTCTGTGCCAGCTGGATGTGTAGGTGGTGTCGTATACTTCAGGTACTTTGGAGAATTCAACTGGCGACTTGACGGAAGAAGTGTTTTGTACCTATGAATTGGACAAAGATACTGAGAGCTGATTTGTGAAGTATCAGGTACATATGGACTGCTTGACATCTTTGTCCCCAAAGATTGTTGTGAAAGGGGTGTACAACTATTTTCAATAGCATTTTCGATATTGTGTGTTGCGAACTGAGAAAATGATGAAGATTCATTAAGTGTCATGACTATTCCTGGTATAGTTATTTCCTACAATTTCAATATCTGAGCTTCCATCATTGGAAAAAATGACCTTTCAGGGTTCTAATGCGTATCCTGTGACCGAACACTATTCAATAAAAGGTATGTGATTTAGTTCTGAATGTATATTTATAAATACTCACATGTTATCACCATATTTATATACTAAAATTGTGCTCTGTGACCTAGTTTTTATATACAAGTGCAGCATTTGGAATACCTTTGTCTATAATCTATTGCTTATGTCATGTAATGTTTCCTTGGTAAATAATTTCGATTTTTTTCTTCATACGTCTTCTGGTGTTTGATCTCAAAAGGGTTCCGTTTTTTACATTTTGGCCCCTTCCGAGGAAGTAGATATAGAATGTGGCTCTGTATATTACCAACAATGCAGCAAAATATATGAGAAAACAAACTTGATTCACTTGCACTTAAAAATTTGAAAGATACAAATACAAAGCATATAAGAAAGCATGAAACACAGGAAAGCTAGAAACACGCCTGGCACTAATGAACGTGATAAACTAAAACTCTTACTTTTACTCTACCACCTCAGGCTTATTCAAATGATCCTAAAAACTTTCACCGGAAACATAGACTAAATCAAACTCAATACCAACAGCCATATTCCATGACTATTAATATTTTATTACACTTAAAAATATGCTAGGATGAAATATCCAATATACAACCCCTTAATCCAACCTTGTTTAAGTTAATTTCTTAATTCCCAGAAGTTCCCTCATCTGTTCAGACTTCGCAGTAGGCAATGACTTAGTCAGTACATCTGCCCTTTGTTCCTCAGTCCTGATATGCCTGATAATAATCTCTCATTTTTCTACACATTCCCTAATAAAATGAAATCGTAGGTCTGTGTGTTTACTCCTTCCGTGAAAAACCGGATTCTTTGCCAAATCAATTGCAGAACGATTGTCTATGTATAGAACAACAGGTCCAACATCCATATCCATGATCTGATTCAACAGATTTTTAAGCCATACTTTTTGACATGCGGTCGCAGTTGACGCCATAAACTCAGCTTCACAGGAAGAAAGTGCAACACAACGTTGCTTTTGTGATACCCAAGTGATTAGACTCTCACTTTAATAAAACACCATGCCACTCGTACTCTTACGATTCGTACTCTTACGATTATCAATATTACCTCCCAGGTCGCTATCAGAATATCCAGATAGCAAATGATTTCCCAAGTTCTCTGTGTACACCAAACCATGATCTTGGGTGCCAGCTAAATACCAAAGTATACGTTTAACAGCGTTCATTTGTTATACTGTAGGTCTCTCCATGAAACGACTTACAATCTCTATGGCATATGCTATATCCGGTCGAGTGTGCACCAAGTACCTCAACCCTCCCATAAGACTCTTATACAGCGTTGGATCAACTACTTTTCCAGTATGGTCTTTGATTATCTAAATTTTTGGTTCCATAGGATATCTTGTTGGATTGCACTTTGACATACCTGCTTTTTCAAGTAGCTTTTTAGCATACCCTGATTGCTTTAACTCGATTCCACCTCGCCTCTGCTCTACCTCAGTACCAAGATAGTACGAGAGCTTTCCTAAAACACTCATGTCGAACTCGTTTTTCATTTGAGTCTTGAATTTGTTGATATTTTCTATGCTTGAACCCATGATTAGTAGGTCATCCACATACACTCCAATCACCAGAAATCCATTTCCCTCCCGTTTAGTATAAACCGCTTGTTCATATGGGCACTTTTGGAATCTCAGCTTCTCTAAGCATCTCTTCAAACGTGTGTACCAAGCTCGTGGATTTTGCTTGAGCCCATACAGCGCCTTCAATAGCTTATACAGTTTCTGTTCTTGATTTTCCTTCTCAAAGCCTTCAGTTTGCAACACGTACACTTCCTCTTCGATGTCTCCGTTTAAGAATGCAGACTTTATGTCCATATGATGAACCTCCCACCCATGTTTTGCTGATAAAGCAAGGAGAAGTCTCACAGTCTCCATTCTTAACACGCGCAAAAACTTCCTCATAGTCTATACCTTGCCTTTGAACGTAACCTCTCGCTACTAATCGAGCCTTATGTTCTACCACCTCTCCATCCATGTCCTTTTTTATTTTGAATACCCACTTCAAACGGATTGCTTTGTGCCCGTGAGGAAGATCAGTCAATATCCATGTATTATTCTTTTCAATCAAATCTATTTCACTTTGCATAGCTTCTCTCCAAGCTAGCTCTTTCACTGCTTGACTATAATCTGATGGTTATTTTATAGACAACAGTTGCAATTCCTCATCAATCTCGATTTCTTCAGTTTCATCGTAGATTTCACTCGCAGTCTGAAATTTCTGGGTTCAGTACTTTCATCTGACATTGTAGTGGTAGGGCTATTTTCAATAGACCTCGTTGAACTATGTTCAGTTTCTGCAGAAAAGGAGTGTCGAGATTATGATGGTGTGACTGCTTTATCTTGTCCATCTTCGTGACTTTCTTGTCCAGTTTCGTGACTTTGAGCACTAGCATCGTGGTCTTCTTGACCCTCATTTTCTGCAGATGATGTCGTTACTGAAATATAAGTATCAGGATAGTTTACTTGATTCACCATTCCTGAATTTTCCTCCTATGGCCAGTGCCTATCTTCTTGATATGTCACATATCTACTGATGTGTACGCGTTTTGAAATGGGATCATACAAACTACTTGCCTTAGTCCCTGGTTCCTTGCCTAAGTACACAACAGCCTTGCTTCGATGCTCCAGTTTCCTTACATTCACCTGTGAAATTTTCATGTATGCAAGACAACCAAATATACGAATATGTTCAAGGTTTGGTTTCTTACCATTCCACACCTCATAAGGTGTCTTATTTGATAATGCCCGAGTTGGTAAATAGTTGAGCAAATAGATAGTGTGCCGAACAACCTCTCCCCACAGATAAGCTGGCATTTTTGTCTCCTTTAACATACTTCGCACCATCGCTGTAACAGTTCTGTTACGTCGATCGATAACCCCATTTTGTTGTGGGGTATATGGAGCACTGAAGTGTCTAACGATGCCAGCTTTTCACAATAACTCAAGAATTCAGTGGAGTAGAATTCTCCCCCTCTGTCCGTTCTAAAAACCTTGATTACTTTACTCGTTTCTTTCTCAACTAGTGTTCTAAATTTTTTAAACACTTCAAATGCTTCATTTTTTTCTTTCAACAAAAATACCCACATCTTATGTATATAATCATCAACTAGTAAAAGAAAATACTGATTTCCAGCGGTCGTGGGAGGAGAAATTGGACCACAAATATCACCGTGTATAAGCTCTAGTCGTTCCTCAAATACCCCAATAAAGATGACTTGTTTCTGCCAATTACAGTTGGTAAGCCAAGATATGTTGAATGATCATTCGCCTCGGGCATCCGTAGAACTTGGATAATTGCTTCTCTTTTATAGTTCATCACATTAGAACTATAGAAAATCGAGGACTTCTCTTTATTCACCTGCTGTCCTGAGGCTTTTTCATAGGTACGCAACAGCTTTACCACATTACCAGCTTCACTCGAATCAACTTTACAAAATAAATAGGAAGAGAGAATGGCAGATTGCACCCTTAACTTTGGCCAAAATTCAAAGTTGTATACCTGTTTTGAACAATTGCAGATTGCATCCTATTACTTTAAAACTCGTTTCACGTTGCACCCCTTTTATAATTTCCCGTCAAATATGATCGTTAACGTTAGTCAACGGGGGTAATTTAGTACTTTCATAACTAAAACATACTTATATCTTTGAGAGAATTGCATTTTACATCCCTTAGTTTTGGTCCAAAATCAATATTATACACCTATTTCAGAAATTGCAGTTTGCATCATTTTGCTTTGAAACTCGATACAAAAAGCACCTCTTTTGCCTAATTTCCTTTATTGGGCAGGGGCAAAATAGGAATTTCAGCTTGAAAAATTAATTAACAAATATTTATATGTTCTAAATTGTGTTAAAAATTGAATTTTACTTGTATTTTATATTTTTCAGTTATTGAGTCATAATTTCAAATTTAGTTTTTATTACATGGTGTTAATTCCAAAAATTTATAATCCACTAAAATTAATTTAAATTACATGTATATTAAATTTTAATATTAAATAAGTTGCATCAATTTTTTTAAATAATGTGATGTTATTATTTCTTTTAGTGTAGGGGAATAATTCATTATTATAATTTTTTTAGCTTTTTTCGAATTATAACTACAAAATTTATTTAAATTTTATATTAAAATTCCTATTTTACCCTCATTATTTTAGTTGTAACTGTCAAAGGGGTGCATTTTGCATACGAACTGAAAATTAGGGGTTGCAAGCTGCAATTACCGTTCAAATACTAATATACCAACTTTACCCTTCAAACACATAACGTTAACGGTCATATTTATCGGAAAATTACAAAAGGGGTGCAACGTGAAACGGGTTTGAAAGTAATGGGATGTAATCTGCAATTGTTCAAAACAGGTATACAACTTTGAATTTTGACCAAAGTTAAGGGGTGCATTCTGCAATTCTCTCTAAATAGGAATCATCCGCAAATAACATCTGACTGATCATTGGAGCTCTTCTATAAATTATCACCCCATGAATACGCTTTTGTAACTCATATTTGCCCAGGAGAGCTGATAATCCTTCTACGCAAATGATAAAGATATAAGGGGATAGGGGATCCCCTTTTCTTAATCCCCGAGTTGGTTGGATTGGCCCAATTTCGTGCTCTCCATGAATAATCGAGTACATCACTGTGGTTACAAATTTAAGAACCAGGTGAACCCATCATTGAGAAAACCCCATCTTTAACAAGATTGCTCTTAAAAACTCCCATTCTATACGATCATATGCCTTGCTCATGTCCAGCTTCAAGGCCATATAACCCTCTTTACCAACTTTTCTACCTCTCAGATAATGCATAATTTTATATGCAATCATAATGTTGTTAGAGATAAGACGGTTTGGAATAAAGGCACTTTGAGTAGCATACACCACCTTGTCCAACAGTACCTTCATACGATTTTCCATTACCTTCGTGATAATTTTCATAATGACGTTGCATAAAGTAATTGGCCTGAGCTTACCTAATACTGTCGGGTTTTTCTTTTTAGGAATCAAGACAATGTTTGTGTCGTTGAGACTTCGTGGCATATCACCTATAGCCAAAAATTGTTTTGTCAAATTGAAGATATCCTCACCCACAATATGCCAATGTTTTTGAAAAAACGCTGGTGTCATTCCGTCCGGCCCCGAAGCTTTGTTGGGGTGCATTTAGAACAACGCAAATTTCACATCTTCTCTAGTTACCTCCCTATAAAGCTCCTGGTTTTATTCTTGAGAAATAGACTGAGGAATACAATTCACAACTTCATCATACACAACCTGGTCTGTAGTAAACAGATTTATATAGAAGTTACGAATAAGATCTTTTAAGCTAGTGTTCCAGTCTTGCCATGTACCTAAATCATCCTTCAACTTCGTGATACGGTTTGTACGTTGTCTTTTATTACAATATGCATGAAAGTAATTTGTATTCTTGTCCCCAACATTAAGCCACAATTGTTTAGAACGTTGTCGCCAGAAAACTTCCTTCTAGTCAAGGATCAAAAATAGGTGCTGCTTTGTATTTTTGTACTCTTGCATCGAGACCACATCACATTTTCTACGAAGCTTCTTCAGCTTTTGATGACAATCTTCTATTCGCTTATTAAAACAACATGTAATTTCTTTTCCCCCATTCTCCTAGATTATCAGCACAAGCTTGAATTTTCTTTTGGATATTAGAGGTTGCGTTCGCTTCCCAATTATCCCGAATAATAATACTGCATAAAGGCTCTGTCAACCATGCATTTTCAAACTTGAAATACTTCCTTCGAGTTCCCGAAGCACTGCAAATTGGCTTAAGAAAAATAGCGCTATGATCTGAAGTAGACCCTTCTAAGTTATAAAGTTTAGCAAAAGGAAAAAGATCAAACCAAGATGAAGTGACTAATGCACGATCTAATCGAATTTACAACCATGAGTCTGTGCCTCTTCCTCTCTCCCAAGTGAAGGGATGACCAATCAGATCTATATCATGAAGCTCACTCTGCTCTATAGTGTCATTAAAGCCATCAAGTAACCATTGAAAATATGGAGCTCCTCCCTTTTTATCAGCTTGCGAGGAAATAATATTCATGTCCCTGATGACACACCAGGGAAGATTAGAATCACGAGCTAAATTCCTATGTAACGCCCAGGTTCTTCTTCACTGAATTCTATTTGGCTCACCATAAAACCTTGTCAATCGCCACGGTTGACCGCTTGTCCTCGAAACCTGAATATCAATGTGGTTGCTAGACATGCTAAGCAATTGTACCTGGTCTTGATTTCTCCATAACAAAGTAAGACCCCCACTTCGACCATGAGCTTCAACTACTAGCATACCCTGAAATCTCGTACGAGTTCTCACCCATTCCATCCTCTCCTTGTTACTCAAAGTCTCACATAAAAATACGAAATCAGGCCGTTGTTGACGTATAACGTCCTTAAGGAACTGAAGCTTCGAAAGTGGATCCATCCCTTGGCAGTTCCAACTTAGAGTGCTCATGAGGATGGGCGGGACTGCAACGCAGTACCCTCCAATAATAAGTTTTTTTGGTTCTGTTGATCATTCTGTATACTGTCTTCCATCACAATTTCCTCATCATTTGGGTTGATCATCATATTTTCATTTGGGCTTACAACATCATGGGCCTTCCTTCTTATTTTTGGGTCCGTAAATATGAACTCATTATTATCCCTATTGTCCAAGTTCACTGTTGTATTTTTTTTCAAAAGGAGATATTGCCGCATTCAAAACCTTATCCTATACTCCCCCTTACCTCTTTGATTTTCGCTGGTTGTTAATACAATCCCCGATGATCCGTTATTCTCAGCAACTCCGGATTTTACGTGATCACTTGTGACTGACACTACATTCACGGCCTTTGATTTATCACTTTATTCCTCCCCTACCATGTTCACCGTCGGTGCCCCACCTAAACATAACCACTTACCTCCCATTGTGTATGATCGTCGTTTGGGCTCGGCTCACATCCAAAAGTCATAAGCCTTTTCAATTTCTTCTCCTTGAATGAACATCAAAAAGCTTTGCACAGAATTTATCTCCATGGCTAATTAATCCACATATAAAATAGAAGGTAGGAAACGCATTATACTTGAACTCAACTCAACAGCATTCTGTAGCACTTTTCCTTAGTTTCATATTCCTTTTTAATGGAACATCTAATGGGATTGAAACTCTTACACGAAAATGCTCCCTCCAAAACCCCATAAAGTTATTGGCATTTATTTCGACAAATTTACCAATATGATTGCCAATGTTAGTGACCACACGCTGAGACATGAAACATGTTCCTAAACCATGAAACTGAACCCAGATTTCCAGATTGTTAATGGGAAATGTACGTCGATCCATTCCTTCTTTGAGTCTCTCAAATACCAAATGAAATCGAACAAATGTCCAGGGACTACCATCACAAACTCGTTTGATATCAATTTCATGGTAAAATCGAAATAAAAAGCAATTATAATCTAGTTGTTTCACATACATTCCTTTACCCGGTCTCCACAATGACGCCATTTTATGCTACATAGCTTGAAAGTCGATAGTTGAATCCGTTAAGAGCTTCCTTACCAAGCACCATCATGTGTCGATCTCACTGCATATCTCATATTCTTGTACATAAGTAATCTCCACCTATTCCTCATCTTCAAGAGAGAATCTCGTGAAACTCTCCTCCATTTCTCGATTTGCATTACTTTGTCCCGCCGTTGATAAATCTTAAAAACTGAAATACAAATCTTGAAACTTGATGTATATACTAATCGTTAACAAGAGAACATTCTCACCATGTCAAAAGACAAGACTAATCATATAAAATTGATGGTTTGTCAAATTGGGTGTTCCCAATTTCTTGCACATAAAATGGTAATTTTAATTAGGTTAAAAGTTTAAAAAATGAGGTAATTGTCGAATTTGCCCGCATATGCTAGTTGATATGTGTTTACTGTCATTTTCGGGTATGCTATTTTCTTACATTTTTCACCACTGGGAGATTCTGATACACAACCTGAATACATGGATATTGAGACAAATATGATACCAACGACCCAAAATAATGAGCCCAAGGCTCCAGAGAACAACTCTACAAGGCCCACACGAGTGCGAAAATAGCCCACGTGGTTAGAAGGGTTTGAAACATGAAACGTGGTTTGATTCAGTTGTAACTGACTAGAGTTTGTGGGTAGTGGCGTGAGTGTAGCATATAAGTATTTGTCTAGATTGTATCAGGAGATCATGATTAATTATGAACAAGACTTTTCTTTCTCTTCTCTATTGTTAAGTTCTAAGGAGTCTACATTCATTCGAGGGGTATCGCTTTGGTATGTTCAAGTGTCAATATACAGGTGAACGTATCAATTGGTGCTTTCGTTGAGAGAGATATGGATGAGACAGATCTTTTAGCGGCTATAAAAGCTATATAATTATAATTGGATAACCAAGCTGTTGTTGTCCATCAAACGTTACAACAACACATGGCTTCAGTAGATTCTCGTTTAGCTGAATTGAAATCTCAATTCAATGGGTCAATTTCCCGTATTGCAGAAAAATCAACTTTCCAACGTTCTGGATCATCCTCTGTAAATGCTGAGGAATCTGCTATACCTTTACGTAATATGAAGCTTGAAGTTCCAAAATTTGATGGGACAGATCCATATGGTTGGGCTTTCTGGATTAACGAGTTTTTTGACTTTCATGGAACTTAAGATTTTCATAGGCTACGAATTGTTTCTTTTCATCTAGAAGGTAAAGCCTCTGCGTGGTATCAATGGATGAAAGCAAACAACTTACTCACCAATCGGACTGAATTCCTACAAAAACTCAAGTTATGTTTTGGTGATTCTATTTACGAAGATCATCAGGGCATATTTTCCAAGCTTACCCAGACAACCACAGTTGCTGAATTTCAGGCTGAGTTTGAGGATATCATGAACAAGGTTACAGGTATTTCTGAGCCTCTCTTGGTTTCATTCTTTATTACAGGACTTCGAGCAGATATATGTCAGAAATTTCTTATTTCCCGTCCTATGTCCTTAATGGAGGAATTTGCTTTAGCTATATTATATGAAGCACAAGGAGATGACACTAAGGCTGCTACTTATCCGGCGTATAAGTGTAACCCCAAGAGCTCTACCAATCTTAATGTTTCCATTCCACCGAAATCAGTTGGTTATTCTACCATGGCAAGCAAGCATATGAATTCCAGTGGTAAGAATGTGTCCAACGGTTTATCAACTACTACATCGGCAATGGCCCCCTTGTTGCTTACTCCTCCTGCAACATTGCCTGTACGACGTCTATCTCTGCAAGAGCTTCGTGAAAAAAGAGAAAAAGGGTTATGCTACAATTGTGATCAAAAGTGGAACACATCACATAAGTGTCGTAGCAAATTCTTACTAATGTTGGGAAATGATGATGGAGAAGGTGACGACGCGAAAAATTCTTTAGAAGTTAATGATTCTGTTGAGGAGTCACTTGTCACAGGTAATATTTCAAGCTTAAATGCTCTCGCTGCTCAAAATTATCCACGTTCTCTCCAACTTATGGGAGAAATTAATAGGCATAAAGTTCAAGTTCTTATTGACAGTGGTAGTACTCATAACTTTGTAAAACTAACAGTGGTGGAAATTTAGGGTTGGATGTGCACACAACTAGCACGTTTAGAGTCTACATTGGTAATGGTGATTCCTTAGTTTGTCAGTTCTATTGTCCAAATGTTGTTGTGCTTATTCAGGGTCATGTATTTTCCATGGATCTGTATATTCTACCTATTGAAGGTCCAGACATTGTTCTTGGAATTCAGTGGTTACAAATGTTGGGTAAGGTGTCACATGATTATGCCGCGTTAATCATGGAATTTAGCTGGAATGGTTCTCCTATTATGCTACGCGGTGATATATCTTTACTGCCTCGCAAATTATCTTTCAATCAGTTACAAGCTTTAGTGACCCACGATGAGGTACAAGGTCTTTTTGAGCTTATCTTCGTACATGATTGTGCCCAAGAGAAAGAGTCTTCAATGAATGTGAGCGAGACAATTATGTTTCCATCAGACTTACCATCTTCCATCAGTAATATTCTTTAAGAGTACG
Organism: Apium graveolens; assembly: GCF_009905375.1. Classification (NCBI taxonomy): domain Eukaryota; kingdom Viridiplantae; phylum Streptophyta; class Magnoliopsida; order Apiales; family Apiaceae; genus Apium; species Apium graveolens. The sequence continues at coordinate 204,727,826 of NC_133647.1, forward strand.
CACAATTGTTTCATACACCAACATCTTTACCACCTCATCGAGCAATTGACCACAAAATTCACTTGCTCCCAAACACTAAACCAGTCAATGTTCGACCATACCGATACCCACACTTCCAGAAAGCTGAAATGGAACGATTGGTTCAGTAAATGTTGGAACAAGGAATAATTCATCCAAGCCATAGTCCTTTTTCATCACCAGTCTTACTAGTTAAAAAGAAAGATGGATCATATCGATTTTGTGTAGATTATAGAGCATTAAATGCAGTCACTGTTAAAGATAAATTTCCAATTCGAACTATTGATGAGCTACTCGCTGAGTTAGGAGGTGCTTGTGTTTTTAGTAAGTTAGATTTTCGGGCTGGTTATCACCAAATCAGGGTATCCGATCGTAACATTTACAAGACAACTTTTCGGACTCATGACGGACATTTTGAGTTTCTTGTACTACCTTTTGGGATGTCGAACGGTCCTTCCACATTTCAGGCCACCATGAATCGATTATTTGTTCCTTATCTACGTAAGTTTGTCATTGTTTTTGTTGATGATATTTTAGTTTACAGCAAGTCAGTAAATGATCATTATGTGCACTTGCGTAAGGTACTTAAGTGTCTCCACACACATCAGTTTTTCCTGAAACTCTCCAAGTGTTTGTTTTACCGGGATAATATTGAATATTTGGGGCACATTGTTACGGCCTCTGGTGTTAAGGCTGACCCTCAGAAAATAGATAGCATGGTTAATTGGCCTAAACATGCCAGTATTAAACAACTCCGGGGGTTTTGGGGCCTTACGGGATATTACTGCTGGTTTATTAAAATAGCAGCCCCTCTAACAGATTTATTACGCAAGGATAGCTTTAATTGGTCTTCCTTGGCAGAGGGTGCTTTTACATCTCTTAAGCAAGCTATGCTTAAAGCACCAGTTCTTTGTTTGTTGGATTTCCAACTAGAATTTGTTATAGAAACTGATGCCTCTAATGTTGGCATTGGAACTGTGTTAATGCAAGCTGACCATCCGATTGCATATTTCAGCAAAAAGTTAAGCCCTCGATTGCAAGTATCTTCAACTTATATCAAAGAGCTTCATGCAATTGTTGAAGTAGTGCATAAGTGGCGTCAATATTTACTGGGTCATTCTTTTATTATCCGCACTGATCAGAAAAGCATTCGGGAGCTCCTCCAACAAGTTATTCAGACTCCAGAGTAGCAGTTTTATGTTCGCAAGTTATTGGGATATGATTTTAAGATCGAGTATAAGCCTGGTAAGGTTAATAGCGCAGCAGATGCACTTTCAAGGCAACCTGACACTGGCACATCTGCTTATACAATGTTATTAACAAGTCGTACGATTCCTAAATTTCTGTTGGTGCTACGCATGGAAAATAACTCTCTTCCATACTTGTTAGAGTTACATAAAAAATATGCACATGGAGCCTTACCACCACAATACTTTATCACAGATGGTATTATTCGGTACAAAGCAAGATTTTATGTTACTCAATATTCAGAATTGAAAGAATCCTTGTTAAATGAATTTCATGCTACACCGATTGCAGGCCATGCAGGCATAAAACGAACTTTAGTTCGGCTTTGTTCCCTCTTTTATTGGCCACAAATGAGACGCGACATTGAACATTTCATTGTTACTTGTTTATTGTGTCAACAAATAAAATATTCCACCAAAGCGCCAGCAGGTCTTCTACAGCCGCTGCCAATTTCATCGCTGGTATGGGAGGACGTTACCATGGACTTCATTATTGGTTTACCTTTGTCCCAAGGATTTACAACAACTCTGGTGGTCGTGGACCGGTTGATAAAATCTGCTCATTTTGGAGCTTTACCTACTCACTTTACAACCACCAAAACAGTGACTGTTTTCATTGATATAGTTGTTAAACACCATGGGTTTCCTTGTACCATAATTTCAGACTGTGATCCAATTTTCCTTAGTAATTTTTGGAAGAAGCTTTTTGAGCTAAGTGGCACCACCTTAAAACATAGTACATCCTACCACCCGTAAACAGACGGGTAGTCAGAGGTCATCAATCGTGGTCTGGAACAATATTTATGATCATTTACGCATGACAGACCTTCCACTTGGTACGCGTATCTAGGTTGGGCAGAGTCTTCTTATAACACCAGTTTTCATTCTGGTATTCAAATGTCTCCATATAAGGCTTTGTATGGTCGAGAACCAGCTTATTTGCCTTCTTATTCAGAGAGCTCAACTCCAATACAAGTATTGGATGAGTTACTTCATAATCGTGATGCCTTGTTGCGATCTTTAAAGGAGAATTTACGGAGTGCACAATAGAGAATGCAGCAGAAAGTTAATGCTCATCGTCGAAAACTTGAACTTGAGGTTGGTGATAAGGTTTTAGTCAAGTTACAACCTTATCGTCAACTTTCTGTGGCTAATCGATCTTCTAACAAGTTAGCCAAATATTATTATGGTCCGTTTTCAATTCTGAAGTGCATCGGATCTGTGGCTTATCGCCTAGACCTGCCTGGAGACTCCAAGATCCATCCGGTATTTCACATTTCACTCCTCAAGCCCTTCCGCGGACGTGATTCAACTCCAGCTCTTGTACTACCTAAAGAGTCTTATCATAACTATCTTATCTCTTCCCTAGTTGCTATATGTGCCACTAGATAGGTATCAGTGCAGGGTGTTCCACAATAGCAAGTCTTAGTACAGTGGGAAGATTGCGCTCCTGAAAATGCTACCTGGGAATCTAGGAATCAGTTTGCCAAGTTCTATCCAGATTTTCACCTTGCGGACGAGGTGATTCCTCAAGATGTGGAGAATGATACACAACCTGAATACATGGATACTGAGTCCAATATGATACCAAAGGCCTAAAATAATGAGCCCAAGGCTCCAGAGAACAATTCTACGAGGCCCACACGAGTGCGAAAATAGCCCACGTGGTTAGAAGGGTTTGAAACATGAAATGTGGTTTGATTCACTTATAACTAACTAGAGTTTGTGGTTAGTGGCATGAGTGTAGCATATAAGTATTTGTCTAGATTGTATCAGGAGATCATGATTAATTATGAACAAGACTTTTCTTCCTCTTCTCTATTGTTAAGTTCTAAGGAGTCTGCACTCACTCGAAGGGTGTAGCTTTGGTATGTTCAAGTGTCAATATACAGGTGAACATATCAGATTCTTAGGAAGACAAATGATTTATCGATTTATCAGTATTTTCACTCACTCAATTTCAATCATAAATTTAGGATATTGGAAATTGCATATAAATCAAAGTATCTTACTACGTTTGTTTCCCCCCTCATATTTTCATTTTTATAGAGTGTTGATATAACTTATCAACATCTCCTAGGAGTATAATCGTAAATACTATCAGAAATTAAATTATCTTAATTGCTTCTGTTCAAGTTTCATTATCTTAATTTCATTATATACTAAACATGTTTTCAAAAAGAAAAGACCTGAATGAAGATTCATTGTCAAAAGGACGTGAAAGAAGTTCTGTATCAAGTTTCGTTTTCCTTGTCAAAAGCGGCAGAAGGTTGGCATGAAGCTTGGCTGAGAATGACCCGAATCGATACGAAACCTAAAACTGCTGTCAAAGGGCTTCCTGATATTGTTGTTGATGATAAGTTTTTAGGCTCTAATTTGGCACAATGTGTTGTGTGTCAAGATGATTTCGAGAAAGATATGGTTGTTAAATAGATGCCTTGTAAGCATGTTTATCATTCTGAGTGTTTGTTGCCCTGGTTGGAATTGCATAATTCTTGTCCTGTTTGTAGGTTTGAATTGCCTACTAATGATCTTGATTTCGAGAATCGGGCTAGGGGGAATGCTGGTTCCGTTGGTGGAAATGAGTCTAGTGTGGTAATGTGAGGTTTGGGCTTTCAGGCTCAGGGACTGATACTGGGGATGATGAGGAAGGTGCACTGTTAAGGGGTTTGTGGAGTGGACTTTTAGTATCATGTCTAGGCCTCAGAGGTCAAGGTCTGATAATAATGGTGGGGGTTCTGGTTCTGGTGGTCCACAGAACATGGATACAAATTAGGTAAGCTTTTGTCATATGTAGTGTTTCTTTGTGGTTTGTTATGTTTGCCCATATATTTCATGTTTATAGAGAAATGCATTCCCGTAAGGTAGTTATGATGACCGTAAAGAATTGTGCATATTTTATTGTATTGTAGTTTATGCGAATGTGTTTGTTATTGATTTTATTTAAGCATAGGACTCACTGAGCTTATGAGGTGTGCTTCTCTTGTTTCCTATAGATGGTTTCAATTTTTTTTGTTTGGTTAATCGATTGAGGCAGAAAAGAAATGTATCCCGTGAAAGAAAGTTGAATATAAGAAAATGAACTTTTACTCTGTTTATGATTTTAAGAGTACATGTGCATTTGGATTACCTACTTTCGGACTGGAAGTCTATATTTCCTTTAATGTTTGCTGAACTTAGCTTTCATTTTATTTGATCTATCAATACCTTTTCCTGAATCATGTGTAGTTCTTCTAAAACATTGAGCTGGTATCAATCGCAAAGGAATTATGTGTATATATAAACATTAAACTTGATGTTAGATTATTTTATTAATAGTCTTAATTTATGAGCTTACAAATTAAATACAATTATATTTAATGTTTATTCTATATTTGGACTAATTAAGTGGTCTAAAATAAAGGGTCCAATAATATCTTATTTGGTATGGGCTTTGTAATGTGTAATACCCAATAGTAATCTAATTAGGGTTAATGGGGTCTAATTGGACTGCTATATAAAGAATATAATAGGGTTTTGGTCCCCAAGGCTATTCACAACCTCTACTCCTCTATTCCCATAAGCACGAGCGAGATACGGCTAGAGGCGAATCAAGTATGTGGAAGATCAAGTCCCATAATCTGTATACATATTCACCGTCATGGAATCAGGTACGCTTTCGCACTACAGTTTATTGTGTAACCTTGATAATATCACATAAGATGATCCGTGGTTAAATTTATTTAGATAAATTAATATCTAACAAGTGGTATCAGTCACCTATCTTATGTTGAATTATTAGGGTTGATCATATATTATATTTTATATGATTATTTATTTATGACTGGAATCGTGTGTGAAATCAGCATGTGCAAGTATATTATATCGAATCTGTGTTTATGTTACATGCTTTACTCCATGGGTTTGCAGAGATGTATACTAGTTTTTTTTACAACTTGCTGGTTATGTATTAACATGTAGTTTTCCTGTAAACAGAAGTTCATGTGCATGACAATTATTTGACCTGTGTTATGGATTCTTTATGCCTAGTCAGAAGGTATTCACTGTCATGTACAATTTAGGTATATATCATTATGGAGTTAATATAATTCATTGACATGTACATGATTATCATGGCCTAACTTATGTTCGGCGAATTTTTTTTGGTTTTCCGCACACGGATGCAAATTTTTTTTATACGGAATCAGCGTTCCGGTGTATTTTGGTTCTGTGAATAAAATCATGTTTTAATTAATATGTTTTATTTAGTTGTGAAATATTAATATATTAGGTTATTTATTTTAATATTTTAAAATTAATACGATTTTGGACATTTTTTTAGAAACATATATATTATATGTTGTCCTCTTATTTCGTGAATAGGTGAGTTGAAACAAAATATTGCCAAAGTGATATTTATGTGTAGATTTATTTATTCTGAAATATTAGGATGTGTGTATTTATTATTTATGTGTTATAATAATCGACCCAAAGGAAGGTTATTTAATGGCCAAATAATGAATATACGTGCAGGAGTAAATATGTAATAACTATAAATTTTTCATGTGAGTAACTAACCGGCCCTAAGGAAGGTTTTTTGCTTGACCGAATTTATTACTAATATTTGATTTCTGCGTGGAGAGTACCACTTGCAAGTTAATACTTCTGTCCAAAGACGAACTATTAATGTTGTGCTAGGTATCTTGTTAAAATGAGCTCACACACTATAATATTTAAATTCATGTTTCTTTTATACTTTTGTATATGCATGACATGATTTTTATTACACAAGCTTATATTTTTTTGTTCCAAATTGCTAGTTAATGCAACCGCTGCTAATATAACTGCCAACATGAACTCCATTCCTGTGCTTAACGGCACAAACTTTAAGAGCTGGAAAGAGAATGTTCTGTTAGTTCTTGGCTGCAAGGATTTAGACTATGCCATAAGAAAAGAACAACCTGCTTCTCTTATGGATGAAACTTCTAATTCGGATAAATTGAACTTTGAGAAGTGGGAGCGTTCAAATCGCTTAAGTCTAATGATGATAAAGCGCAGCATTCCTGAAACATTCAGGGGTGTTATGTCTGATGACGCCGATGAGGTATCTGTAAAGGATTTTCTTGATGAGCTTGAAAAGCGTTTTCTGAAAAACGAAAAGGCTGAGAAGAGTAAGCTTTTAGCTGATCTTGTTCAGATGAGGTATAAAGCCAAAGGAAATATTCGTGAGTACATTATAGAGATGTCTAACATTGCTTCAAAATTTAAGGCACTTAAACTTGACTTGTCTGATGACTTGTTGGTGCATTTGGTACTCATCTCTCTTCCTGCACAATATGGTCAATTTATAGTGAGTTACAATACTCAGAAGGATAAATAAACTCTAAATGAGCTCATTTCACATTGTGTGCAAGAGGAAGATAGGTTAAAACGTGATAAGATTGAAAGTGCTCATGTTACAACTACCTCAAAGGTTAACTACCGAAAGAGGACTAAAGATAAAGAGACTGTAGTGGGAAAATCACAGCCTAAGAAACAAAAGACTCAGGATCAAGCAGTTAGTTGCTTCTTTTGTAAGAAATCTGGGCACGTTAAGAAAGAATGTCCCAAGTACGTCGCATGACGTATAAAGAAAGGTAGACTTTTCACCTTTGTCTGTTCTAAAGTTAATTTGACTTCTGTGCCAAGTAATACATGGCGGGTAGATTGTGGTGCTACTACTCACACAAGTGTTTCTATGCAGGGTTATATTTGGAGCTGGAAACCAAGTGATGCTGAAAGATTCATCTATGTGGGTGATGGCAATGCGGTTGAAGTTGAAGCTATTGGCACTTTTAGATTATCTTTTGACACTGGTCATTTTGTTGAATTAAGAGAGACTTATGTAGTACCATCATTTAGACGGAATTTGGTTTCTATTTCTGTTTTGGACAAATATGGTTACTCTTGTTCATTTGGAGATAATAAATTTAGTCTTTTTCTTAATTCTTCTTTAGTTGTGACTGGTTTATTGATTGATAATTTATATATGTTGAATACAATTGCTTCATATAATGAAACCTTACAAATAACATCAAGAGGCACAAAGCGAAAATTATCAAGAGAGAATTCCGCTATGTTATGACATAAACGCTTAGGACATATCTCTAAAGGAAGACTAGAGAGACTTGTGTCACATAGAATACTTGAATCTCTTGATTAGTCAGACCTTAATGTATGCATTGAGTGTATTAAGGGTAAACAGACGAACAAAAGGAAATTAAGTGCCAATAGGAGTACTGGTGTCTTACAGTTGATACATACTGATATATGTGGTCCATTCCCTACAGCCTCTTGGAATGGTCAATAGTATTTTATCACTTTTATAGATGATTATTCTCGATATGGCTACTTATATTTGATTCATGAAAAGTCACAATCCTTGGACGTTTTTAAGATCTTTAGAGCCAAAGTTGAAAATCAGCTTGGTGAAAAGATTAAAGTCGTTAAATCTGATCGTGGTGGTGAGTACTATGGTTGGTATGACAGATCAGGTGAACAATGTCCTGGACCTTTTGCTAAATTCCTAGAGGAATGCGGAATTGTCCCACAATACACAATGCCTGGGCAGCCATGCATGAATGGTGTTGCTGAGAGAAGAAACAGAATGCTAAAGGACATGGTAAGAAGCATGATTAGTCACTCTTCTTTACCAGAATCACTCTGGGGAGATGCACTCAAGACTGCAGCCTACCTACTTAATAGAGTACCTAGCAAAGCAGTAGCTAAAACTCCTTATGAATTATGGACTAAGGAAACACTTAGTCTCAATCATTTGCATGTGTGGGGTTGTCCAACTGAAGCAAGGCCTTACAGGCCGCATGAGAAAAATCTGGACTCAAGAACTGTTAGTTGTTATTTTGTTGGGTATCCTGAAAAAACAAAGGGTTTCAAGTTTTATGATCCTTTGACAAAGTCTTTTTTCAAAACGGAAAATGCTAGATTTCTTGAGGATGTTGAGTTTGAGGGGGAAAATAAAGTTAGGAATGTTGTCTTCGAGGAAGAATTAGTTTCTTTGCCTCATGTAGTTCAAGACAACAATATGGATATACCTATACATATTCCTACTCAAAATCAGGATGATGTTCAAGAATAGCAAACTCAACAACCTCAAGAGGAAGTGCCACTTAGGCGATCCGCTAGAGAAAGAAGGAGTGAAATTCCGGATGATTATATTGTATTTCTTCAAGAGCATGAGTTTGACATAGGGGTAAGGGAAGATGACTCGGTCAACTTCCAACAAGCCAAACGAAGTGCTAACAGTCAAAAGTGGATTGAAGCCATGAATGATGAGATGAAATCCATGAAGGACAATGACGTTTGGGATCTTGTCAAATTGCCTGAAGGTACGAAACCGATTGGTTGTAAATGGATATTTAAAACCAAAAGGGATTCCAAGGGCAATGTTGAAAGATATAAAGCGCGTCTAGTCGCAAAGGGTTATAATCAAAGAGAAGGCATTAACTACAAAGAAACTTTCTCTCCAGTATCATCGAAAGATTCTTTTAGGACAATAATGGCACTTGTTGCTCATTTTGATTTAGAGCTACAACAGATGGATGTCAAAACAGTTTTTCTCAATGGTGACATTGACGAAACGATATACATGACACAACCAGAAAACTTTATAAGTGGTGATCCAAAGTCTATGGTTTGTAAACTTAAACGATCCATCTATGGTACAAAGCAAGCTTCCCGTATGTGGAATCGCAAATTTCATCAAGTCATTGTCTCATACGGTTTTGAGTCAAATGTTTTTAAAAAATGCATATATCAGAAGTTCAGTGGGAGTAAATTTATTTTTCAGGTGCTTTATGTCGATGATATATTATTGGCTTGTAATGATATAGGCTTATTGCACGAAACCAAGAGATTTCTCACAAATCATTTTGAGATGAAGGATCTTGGTGACGCCCTCTTTTGTATTAGGAATTAAGATACATCGAGACCGTTCTCGGGGTATTCCTGGATTATCACAAAAGAGCTATATCGAGAAGGTACTTGCTAAGTTTGGCATGAAAGATTGTGCATAAATAAGTACTCCTGTTGCTAAAGGATACAAGTTTAGTCTCAAACAGTCCCCTAAGAATGATCTTGAAGGAAAGGAGATGCAGAACATTCCCTATGCTTCGGCTATTGGGAGTCTTATGTATGCTCAAGTTTGTACCCGGTCGGATTTGGCATTCATTGTGGGTATGTTAAGCAGATATACAAGTAAACCTGAAATGGATCATTGGATTGCGATCAAACGGGTTATGAGGTACTTGCAAGGAACAAAAGATTACATGCTTGTTTATTAGAAATCGAAAAAGTTAGAGATCATTGGGTATTCCGATTCTGATCTTGCTGGTTGCATAGATACAAGAAAATCTACTTCTGTTTATGTTTTCATGTTAGCTGGAGGAGCTATATCTTGGAAAAGTGCCAAGCAGACACTCATAGCTCAGTCTACCATGGAAGCATAATTTGTAGCTTGTTATAAGGCACCCAATCATTATATATGGTTGCGAAATTTTGTTACAGGATTGCGGGTTGTTGATGGAATTGAAAGACCATTGAAAGTTTACTGTGACAATCGTTCGGCAACTGAGTTTTCAAATAATAATGGGAGCTCCGCAGCTTCTAAACATATAGATATTAAATATCTAGTTATCATAGAGAGAGTGCAAAATCAGATAATGTCTATTGAGCATATAGGAACAAATTTTATGCTAGCTGACCCACTTACTAAAGCCTTGACACCTAAAGTATTTCTTGGGCATACTGCTCAAATGGGTGTTGTCTCTTTGGAGGATATTCAGTTTTAGTGGGAGTTTTTTTTTGTTCTTGTATTAGGTACTTAGTTTTTGTTGACATAATTGTGATACTTTATATATTTGAGTTTTCTACAGAATAAAGTTTTCATTTTATTTTATTCTCTCTATTGTTCTAAATGAGTTATATCTTTCAACCGTGGTTTGACATAAATTTGAAAGAATAAAATTGATCTCGCTTAGGTATTAAGGATCAATTGGAAATAGGTATGATTGAGATCACATTACATATAATTTCCAGTTACACATCCATACTTGATCTATGTCATTGAATATATTTATGTGGTGATCATTGAGGGTCGAGTTACGATAATGTGACGAAGGTCGCTTTGGTTTCATGTTTATATATGAGATGGACCAGATTGAATAAGGAAGATGTTTGTCAAGAATAAACAATTTTGTGTGCACTTAAGGTTATTGAATATAATTGTTGTTCGGAACAATTTGTAGCTCAAGTGGGAGATTGTTAGATTATTTTATTAATAATCTTAATTTATGAGCTTTCAAATTAAATACAATTATATTTAATGTTTATTCTATATTTGGACTAATTAAGTGGTCTAAAATAAAGGGTCCAATAATATCTTATTTGGTATGGGCTTTGTAATGTGTAATACCCAATAGTAATCTAATTAGGGTTAATGGGGTCTAATTAGACTGCTATATAAAGAATATAATAGGGTTTTGGTCCCCAAACCTATTCACAACCTCTACTCCTCTATTCCCATAAGCACGAGCGAGATACGGCTAGAGGCGAATCAAGTCTGTGGAAGATCAATTCCCATAATCGGTATACATATTCACCGTCATGGAATCAGGTACGCTTTCGCACTACATTTTATTGTGTAACCTTGATAATATCGCATAAGATGATCCATGGTTAAATTTATTTAGATATATTAATATCTAACATTTGATTCTGTCAAATTACTTGTGTTCATTCACATCTTAGATCTTAGGTCTTCCTGTTCATATGCCTATGTTTTTTCGTGTTGCATTCAGATCAAAGCCTCTGAGAGTAGGTTGGTTATAAATATCCTCGGGGATAGCCAACTTCTATATCTAGGGAATGGGCAATCTTTGTTTCCCTTATTTATGTGGAATTTCAAATTCATTTTGATGAATTTCGGCGTCTTCACTGTAATATTCCTTCTTATGAATGATAAAACCTGAATTTATTTTTTGTTGGGTGCAACTGTGCATACTCACTCCCGGTAAAGTTCAGATTGTTTCATGATTAATTAAAATCAAATAGGTGTAACCACCATCCATTTGTATTTAGTCTATTTTCTTGCAGATTTTGAACTATCTATGCTCGTATTTCCTTGATATGTCTTCTGTTCTTTTTTAACCCCAAGATTCCCTCCAAACTTTTTTACGCTGATATTTTTTTTTCAAGGTTTATTTATATAGATTTCCAAAATTTGATATGTTCGTATAATAATTATTATAGTTGGGCTGTTTGAATTAGTATTGAGTATTAGACTACGTGTTTCCTCCGACTCTAGTTTGAATGGTGAGTTTTATTTTCTTATTTTCATGTTTTATCATATATCCTGAAATGTTTTAAAATTTAGTTTATTATAGAAACTATATTAATTCAATAGGTAAATTATGTATTTAATGACATAAAAAGAATACGTAGAAATGCTTTAAATAAAACAAATCTTATAAATTGTTTTAATACATACTTCAAGAGTGTTGAGTATACTGGTCAAAAAGTGTTGATTTTAGTATTTGATCCAACTAAGGCCTTATATTAACTGTTTAACGGTATGGGTAGAGTTGGTCACTTACAGAAACTTTAAAACTGAGAATACTCAAATGTATATACATTACAATTCCTATTATATATTAATACTGATACTGATCTGCAAGTAATAGATGAAGCATGTTAGCAAGTAATTTTGAACCAATTACATACACGAATGAACATATTAAATCAAGAAATTAATTACCTATAATACCAATACTGATTCTAATCTCTATAATCGTATTCCAGAACAAAAATGAGAAGCTACATTAAATTAAAATGTCACCATAACATATATGATTTATATACTTGCATTGTCTGTATTTAATATAAGGCACATACGAAAGAATAAGTATAGCGTGTTAGTAGAAGTACAGAGGAAGAAAGAGAGAATTTATCGACCCCATCCGCAACTTATATCCTTAAAACAATCAAATTGGCCTCACTTTAATGAGTGTCTTGCGCCCCTGCCTTAGCAGTTGAGATGTGTGCCTCTTGCTTGTTAAATATAGATATATTTAAGACATGTATTTAAATGCATCATAAATAAATTAATTTTAAGTTAAATTTTAAAATATTACAGAGTTTACATCGAGTTGCATTCAGATTACAGATACTTGTACATCTGAAGTAAGTATCTTCCTTGGCACTTAATGACCAGTAAGACACTAGCAGTGGAATTTTTGTAGTAGCATGTTCATTATTTCCATTTTGATTTATTAAATAGTTTCTATATATTTTCCTGCTCCATTTTAGGAATAATTATCAATTTGACTAACTATTCTCTTAATATGATCTTCAGCTTGTGCACATCAAACCTGGGTATTGCAAGGGATCTCTTAGTTGTTGAAAAGGCTGGTTGGAGACTTTGTTGGGTATAATTCTAACTACACAGCAACAATGGGCAGTTATATATATATAATAACAAGAATAAGGCAAATAACCAAATAACCAACTAACAAAACAAAACACGAAGGCAATAACAAACTATAAAGACTGTAATTGACAAAGAAAGTAAAGAAAACTTATCTATTATCACTTTTTAAATTCTGATAAGAAGAAGAACACAACAGCTGAGTCGCCAAACCCTTCAAGAGGATTTTACTGTTCTTGAAGAGATTATTGGCCCCCACTTAAGCTGTGATGGAATGCAGCAATATCGATTCCAGGATAAAACAACAACAGATCAATCTGGCCACAGAACCAACAATGATCAACGGCGACTCACACCTCAGTTTGCCCAAAAAAAACTTATGCAACTCATATATGTTTGTGAGGTAGGCACCGAGACTTGTATTATATTTATCTCAAGTGTACCTCTCAATATATAGGCATCTCAAGTTACTCTTCTTCTATTTTACTCGATGTGGTACACCAAGTAACAAAACAGAAAAAGTAAACAAAATGGGTTTTCCTTATTATTTATATTATATCCTGATTAATTAATATTAATATTATAAAATATATTCAGAGTATGATTAAAATAATCCTTACTCAATATATTTTATATTAATAATTAAATAATCAATATAAATAATTAAACATGTAATAGAAAAGAAAAATATAAGAGTTCTCACTAGCACTAGGCCACACAAGCATTCCACTTATGCTAGTAGTTGTAAACAACACTAACACAAGATGCTATATAAACTCAATATCTTTCTTTTACAATATCAATGTGGGACAAAATCACCATAACCCATTTCAAACAAGCAACTTTGTCGCAATATATTCATGGATTTCACTAAGAAAATGTCTTAGATCCAAATATGAAAGTTGAAGTCCTCATATCAAGGAACAACCTCCAAGTGTTAGCTTCCGGAAATCATATCAAGAATATATATAAAATATGCCTCAAACTTTCCATTTGGATCAAATTCACTTAGCTGGGCATCTCCAGAGATGTACTGCTATCATCTCGTCAAATGACTTGACCCCATTCAGAGTTCAAATAACTCTTGCTAACTAGCAGTTCAAGTACCTCTTAAGATTTATAGGGGATAGACTCAGATACATAAGTATCTAAATGTATATGGTAGAGGTACTACCAATTCATCCTTACAACTTGTTATTACCACATTGAATACACTTCGAGGGATCTCCTCTCAGGTGTATTGGGTTCCCGCTGTTGATGAATTATGATGGGTTACCAGTCCCATCCCCAACCTTGACTTAAGGACTATAGCATTCTCAAGCCCTTTAGTCAGCGGATCAGCTATATTATCCTGAGTTCCTATGAACTATATAGGAATAATCCTATCAGAAACAAGACACCTTATAGACTTTAGTCTAACTTGGATGTGTCTCTTTGTATTAGCATTATACTTTACACTTCTGACTTTATCGATAGTTGTATGGCTATCACAATGAACAGAAATGGCAGGAAGCGGCTTGCTTACTACAGGTAACATACTCATGAGTCCATGTAACCATTCAGCCTCCGTCCCCGTGGCATCAAGTAAACACAACTCAGCCTCAAAAGTAGACCGAGTAATCAAAGTTTGTCTAGAAGACTTCCGGGACACTGCTCCACCCGCAAGGGTAAACACATATCCAGTCACTCCATTGGAACCAGATTTCTTAGCTTTCCAACTTGCATCACTATACCCCTCGAGTACCCCCGGAAATCTCCAGTAATGCAAGCCAAGGGAAATAGTTCTCTTCAGATATCTAAGAACTCTATCTAGTACCTCCCAATGAGTCTTGTTTGGACATCTTGTATATCTAGCCAACTTAGACACAGAATAAGAAATATCTGGCCTAGTCACATTAGCAAGATATTGCAAACTCCCAATAATATGAGAATACCTTAACTGAGACACAGGAACTCCTAAACTATTCTTGACTAAGGCAACTTTTGAATCATATGGTGTACTAGCGATTCTATAATTTGAATAACCGTACTTCTCAAGTATAGATTTCTCTATATAATGAGACTGTGACAAAGTTATTCCATCAGTTGACTCAGTCAACTTGATCCCAAGAATCACACTAGCCTCACCCATATCCTTCATCTCAAAGTACCTCTTCAAGAACCTCTTTGTCTCGTTAATAATCTCAATATTGGTTCCAAACAACAAGATATCATCTACATATACGCATACGATCACACAATCATTACATCTAACCTTATAATAGACACACTTGTCACTTTCATTAACTAAAACTCGAAGTCTAAAATAGTTTCATCAAATTTTTTATGCTAGTCTATAGGTGCTTGTTTAAGGCCATAGATGGACTTGACTCGTCTACATACTGTCATTTCATTACCAGAAGCAACAAATCCCTCAGGATGATCCATATAAATCTTTTCTTCAAGGTCACCATGAAGAAAAACTGTCTTTACATCCATTTAATGGATGATAAGACCATGTACAGAAGCCAATGCAATAAGCATTCTGATTGTTGTCATTCGGGCAACTGGAGAATATGTATCAAAATAATCGATGCCTTCCCTTTGCCTAAAACCCTTAGCAACTAGCCTAGGCTTGTACTTATCTATTGAACCATCAGGGTTTAGCTTCCTCTTGAAGATCCATTTACATCCAATAGTAGAACACCCAGGAGGGAGATCAACTAACTCCCATGTTCCGTTTAAAACAATTGAGTCAATTTCACTCTTTACAGCGCCTTTCCAATGCCTTGACTCCGAAGAATCCTTGGCTTGACTGAAAGTTAAAGACTCATCCTCGATATTGTAAGTGATAAAGTCACTTCCAAAGTCCTTGACTACCTTTGTACGCTTACTCCTTCTAGGTTCCTCTACTTCGTTAGGAGTAGAGCCATTACCAGGATCCACCCCCACATTTGTCATCTTTTCCACATGATCAGGAATAGAAGTCGATGTGTGAGAATAAAATTTCCATTTATCCGCGATCTAGGTGGTACTATATCCAATAGTCCAACAGGAACCCGATATGAGCTCAATCATCCTCACATAGCTATACACACTCATACACACTCTCGTTTCTAGTTTACTATAACCTCAGCTCTGATACCAACCTGTAAGTTAAGATAGGCGCATTCGTTTGAGATGGTTGTGTTGAGCTGGATAAAACTCCGGGTGCTTGCAAACTTCTATGGTGGAATCTTTCGAGGCTACTACGATTTGATGACGATGAAGATTATCGATATCCTTAGAACGTGAAGAAGTGTCTAGAATTGGATGACGACTCAACAGAAGAGTTCAGATAGAAGATAAGTATTAAGACCTTGGCAATACCTTCTCTTTCTATAATTTCTTTTGGCTTCTCTCAGAAAGGGATATCTGTTAGAGGATATATTCCCTAACACTCATTTTCAGTCATAACTGTGTTTTAAATGTGCCAGAGGCTGTCATGAAGCCTATTTTTCAGGTTTTGATAGTTCTGCCAAGTAATGATAATTTAATTCCACTTTTCTCATTTGATAGATAGTTTCTTGGTGATGTGACACCAATTGCTCATTTGGATGTCAGAATTTTTGTTCTCTGAATTTCATTTCCTTCAGAAATATCATCTTTGAAATCTTTTCAGTTTTATTCATTTGATTTTGAATTCCTCTGATATTCTTTTATTCTGACTGAGATAAACAACCCTAACTATAGGGGACACAAGGTATACCTGTCTGTGTGATAGGAGTTGGATGGGACGCCATCACTTGTGTGTGTTGTGACTACAAGAAGGTTAATAACCTTTAGTAGTGTCTTAATTTGGACACGCAATACCAAATTCATTTTTATTTTGAAAATCATTATTTTAATTCTGAAAATTTATTTTAATTCAAAAATAAAACCAAATTATTTAGTTAATTAATTTTAGTTGATAATTATTTATTTAATTAGTCAATTAATTTAAATATTAATTGATTAATTAATTTAATTAGTTATTAATTAATTTTAATTGATTATTTATTTAGATTTAATTATTTATTCTTGATTTAAAAATTCCGAAAAATAGTTCGAGCTTTAAAATATTATTTTAAATTATTTTTCCAGGCTCGATAAATCTTATAAAATTATTTTAGGGTGTTCGAACCCTATTATTTTATTATTAAATGATTCGGAGAT
This sequence comes from Apium graveolens, assembly GCF_009905375.1. NCBI lineage: Eukaryota > Viridiplantae > Streptophyta > Magnoliopsida > Apiales > Apiaceae > Apium > Apium graveolens. The sequence continues at coordinate 204,744,722 of NC_133647.1, forward strand.
CATTTTTATTCCGAAAAATGTTCAAAAATTCATATTAAATCAACCGTTCGTCCGTTTAATACAAAACAAACGCGTATAGACTCAGAAAAATATTTTGCTTTCATCAAAAATACTTTCGAGACCCAAACTCTTTTGTTTCGAAAGGTCGCTTGTTTTACAAGTCAATCTGAGTCGATTATTGATCGATAAATCATATTTTTATCTGATTTCCGTTTTAAATATATCGAGTCGAATGTTTTGATGAACCGAGTCATATGTGATACGAATTATGTGTTATATGAGTTATGTGCTTATGTGCTATGTGAATTATGTGTGTATGTGGATCAAGGATCCTGTGTTTGTATGTTATATTTATGTGTGGGCTATTGTATGGGTAGACGCTAGGCTTTTGACGCGTAGTTCGTTGAGTAATTATCGATTAGACGATTAAAGTTGTATATTTTAATTATAGATGCGGATCATTCGAGTTGATCAGGAAAAGATATTGGATAAAGAATGAGATGGAATGGTATTGGATATCTGACTTCTAGCAATTGCTGGAACAGCATATCAGTGAGGTGTTGAAAAGCAGGACAGTGATGTTGTGAGACAAAATATCAGAATAGATGCGTCCTTACGAGTGTGACTAACTACTAAAACCCAAAGGCAAGTATCCCTATCATCACTTATTGTTCAAGTGATACGTATTTTAAATCTTCTTATGCAAGTATTGTTTTTTCTATTCTCAGTTCAAAATAGATAAATATTTTACATATCGCTGAGTTAAATGGTTTGCTTATCAAAACGATTGATTCTGATTACGCAAATCCTCGTATGTTATTCTATGTTCAGAATAGTAAGTGTTTTTACTTATCAAATTACTGGATTTACAAATGTTTTAGATTTTGAGAAAGATGATTTGGTTTTGCAAGTATTCCTAACCTTTCTCCTAAAATACTGTAAATATTTATTCGTTCCTATTCTAAGTTCAGAATAGTTAAATGTTTTTATATTTCGCTACAATTACTCTTATTTATGCAAGTGCCTTTTTGATCTTATCCCTTGATTATCGATTGATCTCTTGAGCAAGTACCCATTTGTTCGGGTTATTTGTGAACCCTGATTTGGGATGTTTTGGAAATCAAAGTGATTTTTACATTAAAATACTCCACGGACTGGATGGTTACGATGAGGACCAGTGATGAGCTGGATCCTATGGGCCGGAGATGGACCGGACCCTTTAGGCCATAGTTGCCTGAGTACTCCATATGTTGGTTGGGTCTATGCAGTTGGGTATAGATCCGCACTATATCTTGACTGATCAGCAGGTTATAGTACATATGTTGGTTTCTAGTATCCAGTCTAATTTATTGTTGATCGCCATTGATGGCATTCCTTCTTGAAAAGAAATTATGATTATGAATTAATTTCTTAGCACTCAGTTTTGGGAAAATTATAGTGTTTATAAATAAATTCGAAGTTCAGATTGTTGCTGCAACATTTGTTGCTCAGTGATAATTAAAATCTTGAATGAATTGGGATCTTCTTAATTATTCAACCCGTCCTTATCAGGCTGGTTTAGCAGGCTAAGTCTATGGAAACTTAGTCGATATTGATGGATACTGAATAGTTAGGAATTTCTTGAATGATAATAAGTCTTAATTTCAAGAGTTCGGTTTTGAATAAAGTTTATGATTCATTCCATGATCATTGTTTCATGTTATTGTGGTTTATGATATTTCCGTAAACATTATTTTACGAGTTTTATCCTCGTCAAGATTCAAAGTATTGCTGAAGCCTTTCGCTCAAAAATATCAAAATGGTTTGAATACAATTAAGGAATCAATTCTGGGATTCCTCAACTACTATAATTTTATGAGTCAACAATTATGATTTTTAACTGTTCTGCGCTGATGCAGATGTCGGGTTTATATTAAAACGACCCTATATATGTTATAATGATCTTGCTGAGCATTTATTTCACTCATACTTGCCTGTTTTTAAATCTAACCTCCAGTGCGGATTAGCTTACGCTGTTTAGCTGCGTAATTCGATGAAGCAAAGAAGAAGCTTTTGGAAGGTGGTTGGTCCAGGGTTTGCGGACTAGTGTAAGTTTTATTGTATAAAGTTGTTTATATTATATTATATAGTTGTATATTTTATTTGGTCCTAGTATACTTCATTTCGAAGTTATACTAGTGGGTTTAGTTTTGAGATGGAATTTATTGAAAAGAGTTTTAAAAGAAAGTGAAAAATTTATTTGTGGAATTTGGATATCTTATTTCTAGAACTGTAACCTTAAAAGATCTTGGATTAGTTTGGGGTCATTTATGATAAATATCTTTCGCTGGCATTTATTTATTGATTAAACAGGTTAATTTGGATTGAAGTTTTATAGTGACGACCAAATCTTCTGACCCCGGATTTGGGGGCGTTACAGGTTGGTAATCCTCAGAACTACCCAAAGGTATACCAGTCTTCATAGGGAATACTTCGTCAAAGAAAGTTGCATCACGAAACTCAACTATCGTATTCACCAAAATACCATCTATGTAATATTTCAATACTAAAAATCTCATAGCAGTTTTGGTTTCAAGATAGCCCAGAAAGATACAATCAACAGTTTTCGGACCCAGTTTCTTTCTCTTGTTTTCAGGGACAAGCACCTTAGCAAGACACCCCCACACACGAAGATAACTCAAACTTGTCATACGCTTTCTCCATAATTCATATGGTGTCTTGTCCATATGTTTCAGAGAGACTCTATTCAGAATATGGCAAGCCGTATTCAGCGCCTCTCCCCACATGTACCTAGGCCACCCAGAATTAATTAGCATACTGTTAATCATGTCTTTAAAAGTTCTGTTCTTTCGTTCTGCCACCCCATTAGACTCAGGTGTGTATGGTGGAGTAACCTCATAAATATACCATTGTTTGCGCAAAATTCATTAAACAAGGTACTCGTATACTCACCACCTCTATTAGATCTCAAACATTTAAGTACTTTGCCAGTTTGTGTTTCAGCTTCATTTTTATACATAATGAATTTATCTAGTGCTTTATCCTTATGTTTAGGAAAATAAACATAACAATATCTACTACAATCATCTATAAAGGTAATGAAATATCTACAGTGATCCTTAGTCAACACACCACCAAATTCACATATGTCTGAGTGCACTAAATCTAACAAGTCTGAATCCCTAACAACATTATAAAAAGTTTTTCTTATTTGTTTAACAGGTACACACACTTGACACTTAGATTTCTTATCAATGGCATGCTTTGGAATCAACTCTAAATTCATCATATTCTTTAGAGCACCAAAATTTAAATGACCAAGTCGTAAGTGCCACAAATCAGATGATTCTACACAATTAACAGAAGGTGCAACACTATCATTAATAAAACCACACAAAACGGGTTCAACATTTATTAAAACAAACCATCAGACAAGTAACCCTTGCCAAAAAATGTACCAGTATGAGTAATAACTACTTTTTTACACTTCAAAGAAAGTTCAAAGCCATTTTTAACTAAACAACTTCCACTTATAATATTTCTACGAATAGAGGGAACATGATGCACTCTAGTCAGAAATAGAATCCGCCCAGAAGCAAATTTCAGGTCTACGTTTCCTATTCCAAGCACTTGTGCAACACTAGCATTCCCCATCGTCACTGTCACTCCATGACTCTGTTGATAAGATATAAACAAGCTATTATCAGCACAAATATGTACACTAGCTCCAGTATCAATCAACCACTCATGTGACAGATAAGTGGAAAGTAATACAGGTTTGTAAGTAACAAACCCGTCATCGGTTCCAGAGGCAACAACCTCACCAACGACCATGTTAGCTACATGCCCACTTGTGGTTCCAAGTCCAAGCACAATATTTGCTTGAGCTACCACAACAGCTTTCTTAGCTTTCTTATTTGGACAGTCCTTGCTCCAACGACCAACCTGACCACAAGACCAACACAGTTTGTTCGCCTTTGGTTTCTTAGCCTTGTTCTTGTCAGGTTTAGTGTTAGCCTTCTTAGTGACTACCTTCCTTTTCTTTCCTACAATCACTACATTCACCTTCGAGCTTCCATGTTCCACATGCAACACATGTCCCTGTTTGGACTCCTGCTGCTCCTGTACAGAGATGTCCAACATGAAGTTAGTCCATGTGATCTCTCCTTTCTGTCTTTTCAAGGAGAGAGCAAACTCTTCCCAAGACTTAGGGAGCTTTTCAATCACAGACATCACTCAAAACTTCTCAGGAAAGACCATATCGGACTCACCCAAAGCATGAACCAACATCTCAAACTCATGAACCTATTCAGTCATGGATTTCCCGTCCACCAACTTGAAATCAAGTAACCTAGCCACAAAATACTTCTCAAGACCTTGAGAATCAGTATTATGGGTTCGGTCCAACTTGTATTTTTATTTGATATCTAAAAATTTGTTAATTTTTGTCTCTGAATAATTAACAATGAAAATAAACCTTGTTTTGGTTGGTTAAATTATGATGAAATTAATATTTTATTGGTTGGTTAAATATTATTTGAGAGAATATCAACCCTCAAAATGTTTTATAAATAGATAGAAAAAGTTAGATGAATGAAACCTATTAACCAGGATTAGGGTCCTAATTCACTCCAAACTATATTTATTTTATTTAAATATTTGTAAAATAGTACTCCGTTGTATTTTTTATATGTAGTTTGTCTATGATGTACACATTTCTAAATTTTTTGATCACATAATTAAAATAATAAGAGTAAATTGTATATATTACATACCTTTGATTTGGACCATTGGCACTTTGTTATCTTTTGATTCAATAGTCGCACTTTACATCCCATGCAAGTTTAGGCGCTGCACTTTGCACCATTCCGTTAGTTTTTGTCGTTATCGTTAAATATATCAGAGGTAAAGAAGTAATTTAATCATGTCTAATTGCACTTTGATCATTAAAGTGCAGCATATTCCGCACGTTGCACCCCTGGACAATTTTTTTTACAATTCGGACCTTCAACTATAAAAATTAAATATTTTAACCAATTTATTAAAAATGAGCCTTTTAATTAATTTTTTGATTGTCCAAACCATATTTTTGAAAAATCGTATAAAACGAAAGTTCTACATAATTAAACAATCTTTCCGAAATGATAAGTCTCATTAATTTTGTAATTATAATGAATCGGCAACTAAATAAAACATAAACCCAATTAAAATTTATAAAAATTTGGTTTGGAGGGTCAAAAAATTAAATTTAAAAGTTCATTATTAATAAATTGGTTAAAATGTTTAATTTGTATAATTGAAGGTCAAAATTGTAAAAAAATTGTTCTAAAGTGCATAATGTGTTGAACTTTAATGATCTAAGTGCAATTAGACATGGTTAAATTACTTCTTTACCCCTGACATACTTAAAGCTAATGACAAAATTAACGAAATGGGTGTAAAGTGCAGTGTCTAAACTTGTATGGGATGCAAAGTGCAATTGTTGAAAAAAGTGGTACCAAAGTATCATTTACCAAATTAAAGGGATGCAATTTACTCAAATATTAATTTTAAATGTTTTTGTGAATTAAAATTTTACTTATATTTTTATTAAAAAAATGAAAATTTTAAATTTATCACATTAACTATGTGTAAAAGTAAAAAATCAAACCACGTATAAAAAAACAGAGCTTGCAAAAATATGTCATTAAATAATTTCATGTGTAAAAGGCTGATAAAAGTAGATATGTCTCACATGGACAGTTGCCTTCTCTGCCATTACAAGAAAAACGGCTAAATACAACCGATTTAAAATCGGTTGTATTTAACTAAATTCGACCGTTTCCGGTTATATTTAGCTAAATACGATCGGTTTTTGGCCGGTTGTATTCGCTCGAGTCATATTTAGTAAACCGGTTGTATTTAGTACTAAATACGACCGAATAAAACAACCGGCTAAATACAACCGCTTAAATATGACCGGCTAAATACAACCATTTCCGGTCAAATTCAATTTTTCAGATAAAATTTCAATATCCCGCCCAAATAATTAAATTTAATGAAAAAATTCAAAAGGCCCACCTAATTATTAAATTCAACCGTATTTCGTGAAAAATAGGATTCTAAATACTACCGAATACGGTTGAATTCAGGCACATCAATTTTAAAAAAAAACTCATCGGAATAACTTTTCCGGCGGTGGAGCTTTTCCAGCTATCTAAAATACAAAACTGCCTTCAATTTCACCACAAACTTTTCTGATTGTTAGTCTTCGTCCTAGAACTGCAGAGGATCACGTTATCGAAGCAGATTTTGCTGATTGTGTTGAGATTCAGCCAGAGGTGACTGACAATAACCATCGATTACCCATATGTTATGTATACTTAAAAATGGGTTTGCTTCTAGTTCATGAGAACTCTAATGAAATCACAACAAACAGATTCAAATCAGCAACATAAAACATAACTCCGCCAACCAATTCACCTAAACAAATACTCGAAAATAAACACGAAAACTCGAAAACAAACACGAAAACTCAAAATCAGACAACCACAACTTCAAATTCATAATCTGGCTCCGTCAGATCTCAACAAATTCAAATACCACACTTTAAAACAAACCCTAACTCAAATTAAAACTATAAAATAGATTTTTTTTCAGAAAATTTCTATTCCCTTTTTACCAAATCGTGATAGAGACGGGGAGTTGGAGAGGGAGGGGAGAGGGAGAGGGAGGGGGGAGAGAGGGGGAGTGGATATGACAAAAATTTTAGAAAAAAATAAATATATTTGGTTTGCCTTTTTAATAGTCAAAGAGTAGTTTGTCCAGTACTTCTAACTAGTGTTTAATCCCATATTAATGATTCAATATTTTTAAAAATATTAATGAATGATCCAACCATACGGATGTCAAGATCTTTATATTTTAGTGATATGACAAAAATTTTAGAAAAAAATAAATATATTTGGTTTGCCTTTTTAATAGTCAAAGAGTAGTTTGACCAGTACTTCTAACTAGTGTTTAATCCCATATTGATGTTTCGATATTATTAAAAATATTAATGAAAGATCCAACCGTACGGATCATTCATTTTTAGAACAAAATAAATATATAATGAAGATTTTCAGGCTCCCACAACTGTTTTTCCCGGTCGTATGGTATATAAAATTTCTGTTGACTATCGAGGAGCCGTGTGATTGATTTCAGACAACGGTGCCATTAACCGTTACCAGAAAGGATTAACACAACCGTTTTAGCTGCTTGTTGGAATGTATTTTTTACAACTTTTTGTTATGAACAACCGTTGTTGGAAGAAGCTATAGGCAATAGTTTGTCCATAATACATAACGGTTTTAAACAGTCAAGCTAGAGTAACAAAAATCAACCGTATATCTTTTTCAAACGACCGTTAATCCGAGATTGTGTTGTTTGAAAGCTTGATTACAACATTTAACTAGAAAAACTGTTATATGAGTTTGTTTTAGACAGCAGTTTAAACTTTTAGTGTTGTAAAACAAGCATAGAAATAATGTTATTTTTAAAGCTTATACCATTGTCTTTAAACAATGTTGTAGTTAAGTACTGTCTTGAAGCTCTTTAGATAATATTTTCATTTTAACTCTCTTGTTGTGTAAATCTGCAGTCAACACTTTTAACCTTTTACCGTTATATGAAGTGCTTGACACAATGGTTAACCTGTTTTTGCAAATTTGATCATCTTAGTCAACTGTTATGAAAATGTTATATTGTTGTCCCAATTAATCTGGTACAATGGTATTTTTTATTTGAAAACACAATTATCTGATGTGTAAAAGTTTTTATATGAAATTCGCCTTTTGAACAAACCCCTAGTAACACTTAAAATAAGATATTCCTACAATCAACATCAATCCATTCAAAACAAACCAATCCATTCAACCAAAAGAAACACACAGAAACACAAATATAACTTAAAACGGATCGATTTACCAATCCATTCAAAACAAACCAAATACAAGTTATAGTGTATCCATCCTTGAAATCAACCAAAATAAATCTGCTAACCAATGTACTGAAATCTAAATCCCCAAAATAGATTTAAAACCAATCTACAGACCATGCAATTCACTTATAGATTGAGACAAAATCTACCAAAATACCAACAATTCAGTCTAACCAACATCAACTGCATAATTAAAAAGAAACTGAGTAACTAGTTCAACAAAAGATCCTGACTGTAAACACCTAGTTTGCGTGGCATTACATGAAATATTTTGCAAACTCAATACGGATCTCATTGATGTCATCAGCCGTATACTCCAAGTTTGACCTGCACATCCACTGAAAAAACATAATAAAATATAGACAAGTCACAAGTACTATTGTACGAGTAAGAGTATAAAGTCAATCGGAAATCCACAAGTGAAAATCTCACCTTGGCCGCAAACTCAAGTTCTTTGTCCTCAACGATCTCCTTCATATAACGCATCACAAACAGGCCACAATCCTTGCTTCCTGCCTGGACCGGAACTCCCTGAATTTTTTTAAAAAAGTAACTAAGTAAAATGATGTCCTTAAATGGCATACATAAAACATGAGCAGAATAGATTAATACCGCCATGTTCTCCCATAATATTTTCTTCTTCGCAACCTTCTTCAGATCCTCTTTGTAAATTTTAATGGCACTACAACCACATAAAAACCAACAAAAAAAATCAAATCACTGAAAACTCCCTGAAATTTTTAAAAAAAGTAACTAAGTAAAACGATGTCCTTAAATGGCATACATAAAACATGAGCAGAATTGATTAATACCGCCATGTTCTCCCACAATATTTTCTTCTTCGCAACCTTGTTCAGATCCTCTTTGTAAATTTTAATGGCACTGCAACCACATAACAACCAAAAAAAAAATCAAATCACTGAAAAATATGTGGTCTTTCATGGTTCAAGACTACATGCACAAAAATTATAAATTGAACTTACTTGTCCACAACATCGACCCATTCCCCATTAGCAATTCGACGCTTGAGAGGGTCCATGTAGTAGACAATCTGTAATATCCCGTAATTTTTAGAATTCGATCAATAATAGAATAATAGAAAAAAATATATTAAAATTAGAAAAGGACTAGGATTTAAAATTGGATTAGACTAATGGGCCTAAAATTTGGATCCAATTCTATTATGGATAACTTGTAGATAAAGATATAGGGTTTGGTATCGTTATAAATACATCATATTCGTCTTCCTCGTTTTAATCATTAAAATTCGTAGGACTCTTCTCAGCAAAAATCAGCTGTTTTGTAAAATTCATAGAAAATTCATCGTAAGTCAGAATTTAGTGATCCTGGACTTTTCAGAAAGGTCTTTTTGTTATCTACAACTTTCGTGCTTTGTGTTTTCCAAGAAAACATCGTTTAGTGGGTCAAAAAGGCTATATTCAGATCTGGTCAGATTTTAAGGTAAGTTTTCGATCAATCTTGCTAGTGTTTTCAAAATTGTCTGTTGTGCGTTTATATTTGATTATCAAAACTTGGGCTAAGTGATCATATATTTGATATTATTATGTGATATAGAATATGTATCGATGTGTATATGTGATGTCTAAACGATAATTTGAGATCTTTGATTTCTGCCATGGTTTGTGAAAATATCGAATAAGAACTTAGGACCGCAGTCACCGGATTGTAGTGACAGTTTTCAGAAAATTTAGGACCGTTATCACCGGGTTGTAGTGGTCTTGGCATGCGTTATTGATTTTGGAATTATTGTTGTCTATGTGCTATGTGTATTGTGTGTATCGAATAAGAATAAGAACAAGAAAGTGTATCAAAAGTGTTTGTTTCGTATATCGTATCGTATAGATTATCGTATTTTGTTATATGTGTTCATGTTACTTGGCCTACTAGTTGGATCGATTGATTTCTTGCTGGGCTGTATAGCTCATTCTTTCAATTTCAGGTTTCGTATAAGATTCGAGTTGGAAATCATTGGAGTTCGAGGACTTAGGATTGGAGTATATTAAATTTTGGGCTTCCGTTAGCTGCGCTTTTGTGATAGACACCTTTGTAATAGATTTTCGTATTAGTAAATTGTATTTTATTTTAGTTTTGGTTTAGAATTAATGGTCAGGAAGTGCGGGCCGTTACAGTTGGTATCAAGAGCAGGCTGTTCTTCGGAGTGTGTTAGTTATGGGACTAGTACATTCCCTAGGATTCGATCTTGTGGACCATAGTTTAAGTTTGTCCTATAGGAGATTAGCGAGAGTAGACGTATAGGTTTGTTATGAATTTGGGGACCAAATTCTTTTTAAGGAGGGTAGTATGTAATATCCCGTAATTTTTAGAATTCGATCAATAATAGAATAATAGAAAAAAATATATTAAAATTAGAAAAGGACTAGGATTTAAAATTGGATTAGACTAATGGGCCTAAAATTTGGATCCAATTCTATTATGGATAACTTGTAGATAAAGATATAGGGTTTGGTATCGTTATAAATACATCATATTCGTCTTCCTCGTTTTAATCATTAAAATTCGTAGGACTCTTCTCAGCAAAAATCAGCTGTTTTGTAAAATTCATAGAAAATTCATCGTAAGTCAGAATTTAGTGATCCTGGACTTTTCAGAAAGGTCTTTTTGTTATCTACAACTTTCGTGCTTTGTGTTTTCCAAGAAAACATCGTTTAGTGGGTCAAAAAGGCTATATTCAGATCTGGTCAGATTTTAAGGTAAGTTTTCGATCAATCTTGCTAGTGTTTTCAAAATTGTGTGTTGTGCGTTTATATTTGATTATCAAAACTTGGGCTAAGTGATCATATATTTGATATTATTATGTGATATAGAATATGTATCGATGTGTATATGTGATGTCTAAACGATAATTTGAGATCTTTGATTTGTGCCATGGTTTGTGAAAATATCGAATAAGAACTTAGGACCGCAGTCACCGGATTGTAGTGACAGTTTTCAGAAAATTTAGGACCGTTATCACCGGGTTGTAGTGGTCTTGGCATGCGTTATTGATTTTGGAATTATTGTTGTCTATGTGCTATGTGTATTGTGTGTATCGAATAAGAATAAGAACAAGAAAGTGTATCAAAAGTGTTTGTTTCGTATATCGTATCGTATAGATTATCGTATTTTGTTATATGTGTTCATGTTACTTGGCCTACTAGTTGGATCGATTGATTTCTTGCTGGGCTGTATAGCTCATTACTTACAATTTCAGGTTTCGTATAAGATTCGAGTTGGAAATCATTGGAGTTCGAGGACTTAGGATTGGAGTATATTAAATTTTGGGCTTCCGTTAGCTGCGCTTTTGTGATAGACACCTTTGTAATAGATTTTCGTATTAGTAAATTGTATTTTATTTTAGTTTTGGTTTAGAATTAATGGTCAGGAAGTGCGGGTCGTTACACAATCTCCGCCTCAGGATTTGCAACAGTCAGAGTCCAATGGTTGCTACTCAAATTGCAACAATTGAACACCATGTTAATATTAATATTGTACTCAAGCAAATCTTGTACTAATACACACCATGTTGCCAACATTAATAACCCAAAAATAATCCAAGGTGACACATCCTCACTTATTTTAAATATCAACCTATTGTAAAAATTCAACCCAAAAATTAAAACAAACATTTCCAGTTATAAACTCAGTAATTAAACTTATGAATTTCACTGAATATTATCAGATTTAACCTTAAAATTTGAATTTCGCTTATGATGCTCTTAAAATATCAACTAATATACTGCAGGACATATAATCATGTTTAACCACAAAATTATATTAGAATGTCTACGCGAATATTTTATTCAAACTTACATGGCATTGTAAGGCAATAGAAAGTACTGTCCTTTCTTACCATTCTTAAAATGTGCAGCCAGTGCACGTGGACTCTGGCCTGCATTACCACATCCGATGGCACCAATCGTGCTCGGATCTACAAACCTTATCATGCTGCTCATCTTCTGTTTTCTGACATGGTCATTTAACAAGCTACATATAAAATGAGCAGTAGTGAGTAGAGTATGATAAGGGACTATCCACAAAAGAATAATTAAATATGTGGAGAAACTTACTGAATAAAAAGGCAAATGACAGAGCCTGAAATTTCACATCCAGAGCACACCGCATAAATATCTGATAAGTAAATGACATGTTTCTTTATCGAGGTAAAGGCTTCTTTGCATAGGTCAAAAGAAATAGTCCTCCCATCAGCTAGGGCACCCTGTGCCCATGTCCACAAGTGCTTAAGTGCAGATGTGTAATTTTCACCCATCTCAAGCACAAACTCCGGTTCAACATTTGCAACCACTTTAAACATCTTCTTCATTTTCTTTTTCTTGCCTTTCTGCAAAAAAATAACCATGTTAAAATAGTATGAAATACATACTACATGCAGTAAAAATACTAATAGAAAAAGATTATGACCTTTGGAGCTGACAAAACATTAGAAGTGTTACTGTTCCCTGAGGTTATCAGGCTTCTCGGCCATGGGAGAAAAGTTCCTACGGCTTGTTCCACAGTCACAATTTCATCACCGATGGGGAAGGAAATCTTGGCATCACCTTGAATGACTTGGGTGATTGACACTCTTGCATTCTCTTCACAAGTCTTACTCCATGAATTGTCAGCTCTCCACCCTCATGAACGATTACTTCATCAATCCTCGCACAAGCTACAATGTTGCTGAGCGATCCTACAACCAATTTCATCAAAAAATTATCTAAAGCATTCACTTTCACCTGCTCACATGTCTTCTCCTCAATAAACCTAACACTTTCATCCTCCCCGGCCACCTTCTGAGTATCCTCACGTTCCTCCACAAAATCAATAAACAAAGTATCAATCCTCTTAAACTTCTGAACACCCCCCATCTTTTTCAACCGGAATTTTCTTCTTTCCAGCTTCAGGTGTATAAGGATTCTTTACACCTATATCCCCATCAACCCCGTCATCAGAGTGACAACTTGCTTGTTGGGAAGTGTGTTTCGGACTACCATCTTGTTGTACAGGTTTTTTCAAAATCTCTGCCCTAAGCTTCTCCATTTCTGCAGCCCAGAAAGCATCTCTCTCCTTCATAATCTTTGGAGTTTCCTCTTCCATGAATCTCTGAATTCTTTCCTGTATCTTTTCATCCATTGTCTTGGCTTTCTTTTGCCTAGGGAGATCAAAGTAAATGCTCTGTTTTACATGAACACCTTAGCCACAGACCCTCCCACCATGCTCAGGCTTACCAAGCGCCAGGGTCAAAACATCGTCAACACCTTCTGCTTTTAGTGTCCCTTCCTTAACCTCATTTTTCAGTTTTTCCTACAATATTACGAGTACCATATCATCAGTATGTGCTATTTCCATATAAAAGACTAATCCAATTATGTAACTGTCAAACTTGTACATAGAGTATAATATGGAATTCAAAGTTTGCTAACAATTTAGGGAAAAAAGGTTCTAATTAAATGACGAGGTAGTGAACAAACTGAATTAAGACACAAATTTATTACTTACAATTTCCTTTGCTTTTTTCTGAACAACGTCACTTAAAAATTTTCCATCTTTGTCCTTCCTTGCGAGGACCCAGGTTGATGATCGATCAACTTCCTCTTCATCTGGATGAGATTGATACTGCATTCATATGTAGATGAACTCCTTAGTAATAGTATAAACATCACTCACATTACTTGAGTTATAACTAAGTTGTTTCACTATTACTTACCCATTCATTCTCGAGGTTAGCATAACCTTTTCGAGACATGCGATGAGGATATACACTTAGCATCCTTCTTCCTACTGCTTCATCATGACATTTCTTCATAAAAAGCACAAGTTTAGTTATAAGATGATTAGTAAGTATATATTGTTCCAATGCTTAACAAGTCATCAAGTGCTTCATAAATGCTAAGTAGAAACATACCAAAAACTCAGGTGACGTGCGATCAGCAACAAATATATCCCAATGCGCTTTTTCTATAAAAGAAAAATCTGCAGGAGGATATGCCAGCATTTCAGGTTGATCTCGATAAAGGAGAATGTAATGTGTCGTCAACCGACTTTTAAACTCCCTCCATTTTTGACCCGCCGAACGTAAAACCAACTTCTCGGCGGACGGAGGCAAAACAAAAGCCATCTACATATTGGAGCAATTTAAAATATATCAGATACACATCAGTACCAAATCAACATAAGCAGTTTTTAAAAAATGAGCAAGTTAAAAAAAAATATTTCAAAAATGAATATATAATGAAAGAAGCAAATCAACATAATATTTTAATTTGTTTTACCAGCACACAGTCCCAAATCTTTGTCTTTACTTCATCAGGTACACATTTCCAACTATCATGCCATATTGGTGGTTTGGTTCTCGCCAAAACCCCAATATAGGATTGAATCTTTGCCGCTTCAGGACCAAACGGCTCTCCTTTACCATTAAAAGTTACTGTAAGTTTGTTTCCCATGATCTTCCGTCTCACAATTCGGTGCATGGTTACACAGCCTCGCTTAACCAGTTTTAGTCGTTGACTATCATTTGTGGTGGTAACAGGCTTCACTCACTTCCTTTTTTTCGAAATTTCTTTCTGCAAGGTTTCAGATATAGCCTTCTTCTTTACGGATTTCGGGGAAGAAGTGGATGGGGTGGGGGTCTCAGTGGGTGTCTGGTTGTTACAGGACCTTGTCTTCCTTAAAGCCCTGATCACATTCATCATACTCTAATGGGATGAAGATCGGTTGTTCCTTTTTAACTCCTTCCTCTTCTTCTATATCCTTGGTGACTTTCTCGTCTTTAACTCTGACTTCTTTGAATCGATTGTCGTTTTAGGTGTAGCCATAATCTATATGCCACAGAAAAACAAACATATAAAACATAACAAACATAAAACATATAAACTAGGATATAGTCAAATATGCTAACATATAAACTAGCATATAGTCAAACCACCCAAATCCATATACACAAAACCCCCAAATCTATGAAATCGAAAAACCCCAAAAAAACCCCAAATACATATAATCAAAAACCCACCCAAATCCATTTACACAAAACCCCCAAATCTATGAAATCAAAAAACCCCAAGAAAAACCCCAAAAAATAAGAAGCTATGAAATTGAAAACCCCCAAGAAAAAATCCCCAAAAATCTATGAAATCTTTGCTCTAGGGTTGAGCATATACCTTACTAAGCTGGAGATGGAGTGATCGTGGGTATAACCGTTGAAATCTCCGCTAAGCTGGGGTTGAGTGATTGTGGGTTGCGAGGAGATGAAATGAGCTGAAATGTTACTTTACAACACCGGGAAAAAATGGGGGGAGAAAAAAATGATTTGGGGGGAAACGAAAAATCAAACCAACGGATGAGATTGCTAGCTGGCTTTCATCTAACGGCCAATTTCGATAAATTTATACGAATAAGTATATCATATTAATAAGATCAGATTATGAATTTAATGTACCCTAAATAACCCAGATAAGTATATCACACAAACCGAAATCTCGCAAATCCTAAAGCGAGTTAGTGATTCATCGACATGATATAGTTATTCGGTTTTTTACCCGTATATCACACAATCCGAAATCTCGAAAATCCTAAACCGAGTTAGAGATTCATCGACTTGATGAATTAATCCAATTTTTTAGCCGGAAATCACACAACCCGAAATCTCGAAAATCCTAAACCGAGTTAGTGATTCATCGACATGATGCAGTAATTCGTTTTTTTACCCGTATATCTCACAACCCATAATCTTTTTAATATGGAAAATCGAGTTAGTGATTCATCGACATGATGCAGTACTTCGGTTTTTTTCCCGTATATCACACAACCCGAAATCTCGCAAATCCTAAACCAAGTTAGAGATTCATCGACATGATGCAGTACTTCGGTTTTTTCCCGTATATCACACAACCCGAAATCTCACAAATCCTAAACCGAGTTAGTGATTCATCGACATGATGCAGTACTTCGGTTTTTTTCCCGTATATCACACAACCCGAAATCTCGCAAATCCTAAACTGAGTTAGAGATTCATCGACATGATGCAGTACTTCGGTTTTTTTCCCGTATATCACACAACCCGAAATCTCGCAAATCCTAAACCGAGTTAGATATTCATCGACATAATGTAGTACTTCGGTTTTTTTCCCGTATATCACACAACCCGAAATCTCGCAAATCCTAAACCAAATTAGTGATTCATCGACATGATGCAGTACTTCAGTTTTTTTCCTCTATATCACACAACCCGAAATCTCGCAAATCCTAAACCGAGTTAGAGATTCATCGACATGATGCAGTACTTCGGTTTTTTCCCGTATATCACATAACCCGAAATCTCGCAAATCCTAAATCGAGTTAGTGATTCATCGACATGATGCAGTACTTCAGTTTTTTTCCCCGTATATCACCCAACCCGAAATCTCACAAATCCAAAATCGAGAAAAAGATTCATCGACTTGATGAATTAATCCGATTTTTTACCCGGAAATCACACAACCCGAAATTTCGAAAATCCTAAATCGAGTTAGAGATTCATCGACTTGATGAATTAATCCGATTTTTAACCCGGAAATCACACAGCCCGAAATTTCGAAAATGCTAAACCAAGTTAGAGATTCATCGTCTTGATGAATTAATCCGATTTTTTACCCGAAAATCACACAACCCGAAATTTCAAAAATCCTAAACCGAGTTAGTGATTCATCAACATGATGCAGTAATTCGGTTTTTTACCCATATATCTCACAACCCGTAATATTTTTAATATGGAAAACCGAGTTAGTGATTCATCGACATGATGCAGTACTTCGGTTTTTTTCCCGTATATCACACAACCCGAAATCTCGCAAATCCTAAACCGAGTTAGTGATTCATCGACATGGAAAACCGAGTTAGTGATTCATCGACATGATGCAGTACTTCGGTTTTTTTCCCGTATATCACACAACCCGAAATCTCGCAAATCCTAAACCGAGTTAGTGATTCATCGACATGATGCAGTAATTCGGTTTTTTACCCTTATATCTCACAACCCGTAATCTTGTTAAAATGGAAAACCGAGTTAGTGACTCATCGACATGATGCAGTTATTCGGTTTTGCTCCCATATATCACACAATTCGAAATCTCGAAAATCCTAAACCGAGTTAGAGATTCATTGATTTGATGAATTAATCCGATCTTTTACCCGGAAATCACACAACCCGAAATTTCGAAAATCCTAAACCGAGTTAGAGATTCATCGACTTGATGAATTAATCCGATCTTTTACCCGAAAATCACACAAACCGGTACTCAAAATTTAAGATAAAATTACAATCATTGAGCTTTAATTATGTCTGAACAACTGCATAGTGAAATTAGGTCGTTCCTCGCTTATCATCTCATCGACTCTCTTACTCTCTTACTCTCTGCTTCATCACAGAGGCGGCTCCCTCCTTTTACTCACCTCCGTTATAGGTAATTCCACCTACTCAACCTACGTTATTTCTAGTGTTTCTGGTGTTTAAGCCTTCAATTTTATATGTGAGCTCCTCCGTTTAGTAATTTGGGGACTATATTTTACTTGAATTTATGTGTGCTTTGGATATGTGTTTAAATTGTAGCTCAACTCATCTAGCTCAACTCATCTATAGTTTAATTTGTGTTTAATTTGTAGCTTAACTAATCTAGGTCAACTAATCTGTAGTTTAATTTCTGTTTAATTTTTAGTTTTATTTGTGTTTAATTTTTAGTTTAATTTGTGTTTAATTTGTAGCTCAACTCATTTAGATGTAGTTTAATTTGTGTTTTTATAGTTGCAGTTTTTGTAGTTATGTAATGTTTTTGTAGCTCAATGTTCTCTGCTCAACTCATTGCAGTTTAATATAGTTGTTAGTTTTTGTAGTTATGTTATGTTTTTGTAGCTCAATGTTATATTTGTGTTAGATGTTTTTGCTTATCATTGCTCAATGTACATCTCTGCTCTGTTTTTGGAGTTGCAGGTTTGACCATATCATTGCTCTGTTATGTTAGTGTAGATGCAATTTTTGTAGTTGTGTCGTTTTGACCATGTCTCCAATAAAAGGATTCATCTTATTTGACCATGTCGTTTTTGTAGTTGTGTCGTTTTGACCATATCATTGTGCCATTTCTCTTTTTCAGTTTGTTCAAGTCAAAAGATGGATAGATCATGGTTAAAAGCTGATAGAAGAACAAAAGAGTTTAAGAAAGGAGTGGACGATTTACTGATGTTTGCATTTGAGAATGGTTATAACGAAGACAAAATAAGTTGTCCCTGCTTAAAGTGCGCACACAGCAAATCTTGGAAAGCTCGGATTGTTAAAAATCATCTTTTCAAATATGGCATTGATGAAACTTATACACGTTGTATATGGCACGGGGAGCCAAATCCGGTAGAAAGTCTTGCATAGGAGGAAAGTGACTCCTCTGGATCTGTTAACCAAGCGTACACAGGAATGGGTGAAGCTGACGAAGATGATGATGATTTCTCTTCAGATTCTTCAGATTTCATCAATCACGTGGAAGCTGAGCATGAACCTCTTTATCCGGGTTGTGAGAATTACAGTAAGATGAAAGATTTGGTTAAGTTATTCAACTTGAAGGTGAAGCATGGTATGTCTGATTCATGTTTTTCTGATGTTCTTTTATTGATTGGGACTTTGCTTCCGGATGGCAACAATATCCCTTCTTCTTTCAATGAAGCAAAGAAAACCTTATGTGCATTAGGAATGGGGTATGAGAAGATACATGCATGCCCGAATAATTGTCTCTTATATCGTGGGCAGATAGATGAAGATGAGACAACTTGTTGTATATATAAGGCCTCTAGATGGAAATTGAATAAGAAAGGAGAAGAACAGGAAGGAGTCCCTGCAAAGGTTTTATGGTATTTTCCGTTGATACCAAGAATAAGAAATTTGTTCAACACACCTCAGATTGCAAATGACATGACCTGGCACGAGACGGAGCGAGAATAGGATGGTAAACTAAGGCATCCGGCTGACTCGCAAACATGGAAAAATGTCGATCAAGAGTGGCCTGATTTTGCATCAGAGAGTATGAACCTTCAGTTGGCTTTATCCTCCGATGATTTCAATCCTTTTCATGGCAACCGTACTGAATATTCAAGTTGGCCTGTTTTGCTATCGGTTTACAACCTTCCACCTTGGCTCTGTATGAAAAGAAAGTATATTATGCTTTGCTTGTTAATATCAGGACCGACTGAGCCTGAAAATGATATCGACGTGTTCTTGCAACCACTTATAGAAGATCTGCAAGAGTTGTGGCGTGGGAAACAAGTGTATGACGCATATAAATAAGAGACTTTCTGACTAAGGGGGATATTATTATGGACGATAAGTGATTATACGGCCTTGGGGAACTTGTCAGGAAATGTAATTAAAGGGTATAATGCTTGTACTGTTTGTGTTGACAATACAAAGGCTACTAGGCTTGTTCATTATCGGAAGACGGTGATTATGAGGCATAGGAGGTGGTTGCCCCATCTTCATCCGTATAGAAAACAAAAATTAGCTTTTGATAACACTGTTGAGAAGGGTGTTGCTCCAATTCCGTTAACTGGTGAGCAAGTTCTTGGAAGAGTATATCATCTAAGGGACCATATCTTTGGTAAGACACAACGCCAACCTCGATGGAAGAAAGGTGAAGCTCGACCAGTTTGGAAGAAGGTATTTATATTCTTCCAACTTGAGTATTGGAAGTTTTTGCCGGTGAGGCATGTTCTCGATGTGCATCACATCGAGAAAAATATATGTGAATCTTTGCTCGGAACTTTGCTAAAGATTTCTGGAAAGACAAAAGATAGGGAGACTGTCCGTCTTGATATGGCTGACATGGGAATAAGAACGGAGCTGAGGCCAAAAACTCCCGGAAAGAAAGAGAAGGTACCTTTGGCTTCATGGAACTTATCAAATGCAGAAAAGGAGGTAGTTTGCTCATCCTTTCTTCAGATGAAGTTACCGGATGGATTTTATTGAAATATCAATAATCTTGTTAATATGGAAAACTTCGGCTTGTTGGAATGAAATCTCATGATTGCCACACAATATTGCATCATTTGCTTCCAATTTCGATTCAGTCAGTACTACAAAAGCAAGTCAGGTGCACAATAATAAGGTTTTGCCTATTTTTCAAGGCAATTTGCAGTAAAGTCATCGATGTAGATAAATTGGAAAATATGCAATCTCAGTTGGTGGAAACATTATGCCAGCTAGAAAAACACTTTCCCCCTTCGTTTTTTGATGTGATGATCCATCTCTCAATTCATCTTGTGAGAGAGGTTAAGCTATGCGGGCCAATCTTTCTTCGTTGGATGTATCCTTTCGAGAGATATATGAAGGCGTTTAAGGGATATGTACGCAACCCTGCTCATCCCGAAGGCTGTATTGCAGAGGCATATGTTGCCGAGGAGGCCGTTGAATGTTTGGTCTATTTTGAAGAAGCTACCATAGGTTTGCCAAAAAAGGGTAGGGATGAGCAAAATGGAATAACCAGACCTCTATCCGGTGCGACAATCATAAAGCCGAGCAACGAGGACTTGCAACTTGCACACATATGTTTTCTACAAAATAGCAATGACATCAGGCCATATTTTGAGTAAGTAACTAACTTGTGTGTGTGTATTTTGTTATTCATTTATTTTCAGCCTTTTCATGATTCACTATTAAAGTAATTTTTTTTTACTTGTAGTGAACATATGGCATCTTTGATGGAAAGATACCCGCAGCATGAAAATGACCAAGTATGGCTAAAAAGCAAGCAAAATGATCAATTCCCCGAATAATTCAAGAAAAAGGTAAGATTTATATTAGTCTTTTTATTACTACTTTTATGTCGTCCTAATTAAAATGTAAGTGACAACTAATATAGGAACTCAAAAAATTCCAATAACAATTTAAAACACAGCCCTCTTTTTAATTACTAATTGCGTTGGACTTCCACATGATTTTTGAGCATGAGTCAAAAAAATCTAAATCCAAGTACAAGTATTATCTGCATATTTATATAGTCCTTGCTTAAGGATTTATCGGTATAGGAGGGTGTAAAATATATCTTTAATACTGGAGTAACTCATTTCATTTACTTTAAAAGTAGCTTAATTATAAGTATATACTCAAACTCCATATTATAATATTATAATTATATTATAACTAGTATAAATAATATGTTTTTGGACAGATTGAAACAGAATGGCTCCATGATCATAATGGCATAACTGATGAGATAAGGTGGATTGCAGAAGGGCCTAACAAGAATGTTCCTACATTCAGCGGTTATAGAATTAACGGTGTTAGTTATAGCACCAAGGATCGCGATGATAATTGACAAGTCCAGTGTAGTGGTGTTTCTGTTGTTGCTGATACATTGATGCTTGTTGAAAAAGATAACACTGTTGAACATACTGCACAGACCTATTACGGAGTTATAACAAGTATATGGGAGTTAGACTATAATAAATTCAGGGTCCCTATATTTCGTTGTAATTGGGTAGATATTAACAAAGGGGTAAAGGTCGATGACTTGGGATTTATATTGGTTAATTTGAACAAATTAGTATTTGTAAATGATCCTTTCGTGCTAGGAAAACATGTTAAGCAAGTTTGCTACATTATTGATCCTCTTGAGAAATTCTGGTCTGTGGTGTTAAAGCTACCAGAAAAGAACTTTCATGACCACTCTGATGAGGAAAATGATGGCTCTGTAGAAATAGAACTTGAGAATGAGCTACAAACGCCCCAGTTCCCAAATATTGATGAACATGATGATGAAAACGCTAGTTATATGCGAGAGGAAGAAAAATGGATTCAGCTTCCATGATGGTAATATATAGGATTATTTATACAGCTTTGAATCCTTTTACTGCTCACTTGTCATTTTCTTATAGGTGAAACTCATATTATATATCTACATGTACTTCTGCTCAACCCCTTGATGAGATTACTTTTGCCGTGGTAAAATCATCATCTAGTTGACTTTGAGTTTGTTTGGTTATAATAGATGATGATTTTATCATAGCAAAAATAATCATTCGACGGACAAACACATAGGAATA
Source organism: Apium graveolens (assembly GCF_009905375.1). Taxonomy (NCBI): domain Eukaryota; kingdom Viridiplantae; phylum Streptophyta; class Magnoliopsida; order Apiales; family Apiaceae; genus Apium; species Apium graveolens. The sequence goes on from NC_133647.1 coordinate 204,766,755, forward strand.
TTATGGCTTGCTTGGAGACAGGAGGCCGACTGGAGATATGTTTATTATTGCAAATGATAAAATTATACAATTTGTGGTATCAAACTTCTAGTCTTAAGGTTAATGTTATATTCTCTATATATACAGATTTACTTGGCGTCGGTCATAACACAAGTCCTTCAAAACTGTGGCTAAGCAGCATGCAACTTAGCAAAGCCAAGCCACGAGAATTGTCTACCCATTTTCATTTTAACATTCATTGTTGTTTTTGGAAGTCTTTGTCGAAACAGCTCTGTTTGAGTTCCAATTTGATTTGAATTTCTTGTCCAATTCATGTACTGATTACTAAATTTATTGATGTGGTTTGCTACTCTGTTAGAATTTGTTTACAATTCCGCTTTGACCATTTCTAGTTTGTTGTTGGTTGGTTAATCTATGGACTGGATTTTGGTGGTATGTTGGTGTTCGGTTTGTGTAACTGGGATGTGACGTATACAAGTCAATTTTTTTCTATCTTCATTAAACATACAACAGTTTATTATGACAATATCCTAAACCGTCTTCTAAACGTGAAATTCAAACAACCATATCCTAAACTGTTGTATGAAACACATTATTTCACGGTATCAATAACCATTGTCTATGAAGTTTGCATTAGATAATGGTATTTAAACTCTGTTGTCTGATATTCAGTAAAACGTTGGTTTCTATAAACTATTGTCTAACTTGCACAACGTTTTTGCCAAACATCATCGTCTTATGATGGAAATGAATTTATATACATACAACATGTGGACACCATTGTTGTAAAGCGTTCTAAATAATAGAGCCTCAAAGAACTGTTGTGTCAATATATCAAAGCATGCAACTTAGACAATAGTGTGTAGAATCAGCTATAACTGTTATTATACGACAATCAGGACAACTATTTTTTAATTATAAAGAAAAGCCCGTTGTTTCTATTTTCGGGACGACGGGTTTCTTCTCAACCGTTGTCTGATAACAGTTGTAGGAGATTGAATTTCTTGTAGTGCATGTCAAGATCTATATATTTTAGTGATATGACAAAAATTTTAGAATAAAATAAATATATTTGGTTTGTTTTTTTAACAGTCAACTAGTAAATTGGCCAATGCTTCTAACTAGTGTTTAATCCCATATTGATGTTTCAATATTTTTAAAAATATTAATGAATGATCCAACCATACGGATGTCAAAATAGTTAAAATTTAAATATTCAAATTACTTACATTTTTCCATGAACTTTTTTTTTGACAATTTTCATATCCGTATGGTTGGATTATAATTTAAAACAAATACAAAATAAATTGAAACTCAAACTATAATTATTAATTGAACGATAAATATCTAACTACCATAATAATCTTTTTTGCAAAAACTAAAATATAAATTTAGTGTAAATTTTATTCTATATTTTTTCCAGAAATTTTTCGCCATTTTTAAAAATAATTCGACCGAAATCGGTTGAATTTAGTACAAAATTCGTTGGCGGGAAAATTTCCTCCATTTTTTGGCAAGACTAAATTCGACCGAATGCGGTTGACTTTAGGAGCACGCCTAAACTGAACCGTATACGGTTGTATATAAATACGGTTGTATTTATTCAATTGTAATTAGTAAGGCTAAATTTGACCGAATGCGGTTGAATTTAGGAGCACGCCTAAACTCAACCGTATACGGTTGTATTTATTCGGTTGTAATTAGTACTAAATTCGACCGTGTAAATACGACCGTATTTAAATACGACCGTATGCGGTTGTATTTAGCCGCACCCTTAATTTCAACCGAAAACGGTTGAATTTGATGTCGGTTATATTTGTGCAGTTGTATTTAGCCTTGTTTTCTGTGCAACATTTGAATTTGGAAGGATGCGAATATTTGAAAGAATTGCCAGTCAGTTGGAAAATTAACAAAGTTGGACCGCATGAATGTGAATAGTTGTTTAAGCCTAACACGATTGCCTGAGCCCAATGTACAATTGACTACTCTCAGTTTTCTGGATATAAGCGGGTGCGAAAATCTGAAACAATTGCCGGAGCCCGGAGCAATTGGGTGATATGAAAGGTTTAAAGGAGCTTAATGTAAGTTGTACAGCACTTGAGCAACTTCTAGATTCAATTGCTCACTTGAAGAAATTGATTCATTTGGAATTGTACGGTTGCACGAAGCTTAAAAGGTTACCTGAGCAATTTGGGAACATGGAGGGCTTGCAGGAATTTTATGCATCAGGGAGTGGAATCGAACAACTGCCCAACTCATTTTCAAACCTCTCTAAATTGGCCTGCCTGAATTTAGAGGAGTGCACAGACCTTACGAGCCTTCCGAACAGAATTTGGAAGTTAAAGTGTCTACAAATGATAAATCTGGTCGATTGAAAGAAGCTTAAAAGGTTACCTGAGCAGTTTGGAAACATGGAAGGCTTGGAGACATTTGATGCAACTTTCAGTGCAATTGAACAGCTTCCAGACTCGTTTTCAAACCTTCGTAATTTGGCCGATCTGAAGTTACGTGTCTGCAAATACCTTACTAGTCTTCCAAATAGTTTAGGGCAGATGCAATCTTTAAAAGAGCTTGAGGCATCTTTTACAGGGATTGAAGAATTACCGGATTCTATTGGACAACTGCCTAAGATACAACGTTTGGATTTCGGAGGGTGCGAGAAGCTTAATTATGTGCCTGATAGCATCCGTAATCTTACATCACTGGAGAGGTTATGTCTTGAACACAAGGATGAAAGAATGATTGAGTTGTCCGATGCTGTAAATAATCCGAATTTGAAGTATCTGGTTGTGAGATGTAATATAAGAGTATGGCTGCCCGTGATTCTTAGTTTTTCTTCACTGAGAACATTAGACCTTCATGATGAGGGCCCGAGTCTTTCTCAATCCGAATCCTTTAGTTTTTCTAAGCTTTTCAATCTTAATTCTCTTAAGTTGACCAATTGTACATAACCACACTTCACTAGAACAAGTACCCGATCTAAAATATTGTCTTCAAAGTCTTAAAGTTTGTGATTGTGAAAAACTACAAGATCTGCCAGATCTGTCAATGTGCCGACGTTTACATGAACTGGTTTTCAGACGTAACCGCAGGGCTTTCGAACTGAAGGAAACTCACCTTAAGGTTGGTTAGTACTGGTCTCTCTATTGCAATGATATATACATACCACTTATTTTAATCTATCTACATTTCTCTTTGATGTTACAGCTAGATGTATTCGGATTCGGGAACCTATTTCCAGGATTTGGTTCATTTAAAGCTAGTCTAGACAACAGAGAGATCCTAGAATGGTTCGAGCATAAAAACAGCAGCGGTTGTAAATTATCTTTTGATATTCCATCAATCTTGGGAGATAAATTCGCCGGTGTCGCGTTCTGGTTTGTTTGTAAGTACATTGATGTTTTACACGTGCGATATCCAGCATCTCCGGATATCGAAACATTAATTACAAACAAAACAGAGGGTGGTACAAAACATATCTAAACTTTCAGGGGAGGAATCCCTTTTACTGGGGAGGGTGACGTTGTGCGATGCGTAAACCGAGATGAAATCTCAGTAAAGAGAGGAGACAAGATTGAAAATGTGCGGGGCTCATATTACTAGTACTACTAATCTTTTAACAAGTAAAGCGGCTTTATTTTTTATTCTTAATCACGTATGACATATTTTTGTTCGAAGTTCAAAACAGTTGCTATATGTCTTGTTAATTATTTATTTGAAATCTTCTTTTTTGTTAATTTTTCTTATCTTGTTAGTTGTTTTTTATTTGTAAATTACAACAATTTTACCCGATATTATCAAGTTCGTTCTGAGGTTAAAAACATTCTGTTATGCTACCAAGTACAGCTGAAGCTAGTGAGCCAAAGTCAGTATCAACAAATTAGAGAATGATAGAGAATGACAGGCTGTCAAGAGAGAATGACAGGCTGTCAAGTTTGTTGTGCTGTCATTTCAGTATAGATATGTTTGTGTGGCTGTTATCTCTTAGTTAGTTAGAAATTTTACATACTCTCCTCTCTCTTGCTTCTCTCTCCTTTCAACCTCTTGTAATCTCAATCAAGTATGTAACTGATATAATTTCTTTGTTGTTTATTTTTGCATAGATGTTCATTACAGTGTGATTAACTCTGTGTCATGGTATCAGAGCATCACTAGATCTTGTTCACGCTCTTCGTTGTTGTTTCTTCATCATCATCATCGTCTCTGCTAAGTAGTTCGAAATGATTTCAGATTTGTTCTTCGCACTGTTGCAAATCAATTAGCTTTATCTAATTTAGCTTATCAATTTGACTGATTTCATATGAATCGTAAATCCTATTCTGCTGCAGTCGCTTCGAATATCAATCATCTAATGGCGAATACTCAAAACGCATCTACTTCTACTGCATCTGCTTCCGCAATAACTGTTATCGATGCCTATCATCCATATTTCTTGCAGAGTTCTGATAATCCAGGTATCGCCCTTGTTACTCAGTCTTTTACTGCCCAAAATTACCTGCAATGGAGTCGTTCTGTTAAATTGGCTCTATCTGCTAAGAACAAGTTAGGCATGATTGATGAATCGTTAGTGAAACCTGCTAGTAATTCAGCTATGTATGCGTTTTGGCATCGTTGCAATGACATGGTATTGTCATGGTTGTTAAACTCAATTTCAAGTGATATTCGAGATAGCGTTGTTTATTTCAGCACTGCACAAGAGATTTGGGATGATCTATCAGTTAGATTTTCTCAAGGAAATGTTCCTAGAATATTTCAACTTAAAAAAGAGTTACAGCTGTTACTCAAGGATCTATGTCTATCACTGCCTACTTCACCAAGCTTAGAACTCTCACAGATGAATTGAATGCTTTATCACCTATTCCTAAGTGCATTTGCCCTCAAAACTCTTGTACTTCTGGTGTTAATGGAAAACTAGAAGCTTATGAACAACTTAACAATCTCAGTCAGTTTCTTATGGGGCTGAATGATGTGTTTACGAGTATAAGGGGTCAAATGCTCATTATGCAACCTTTACCAACCTTGAGTCAAGCCTACTCACTTTTGCTTCAAGAGGAAAATCAAAGAGCTTCTCCTCCTGGTGTTGTTGTTGAAAACATGGCTATGAATGTCAAGTTTCCACATCAGAGGACCAAGCAACCAACTCAAATCAATCCTAAGAAAATTATGGACACATCTGCTATATGTGACTATTGCCATAATCCTGGACATTCTCAGGATAAGTGTTTTTTTCTCCATGTTTATCCTGATTGGCAAAGGCTACACGGTAAGCCTAAGCCTAAGCTCAGATCTGGTGGTAATGTAGTCAAACAGGCCGCTCAAGTGACTGTTCAAGCAGATGTTCAAGTAACTGCTAAGTCCAGTAATAGCAATGATGTATCTGCACAACATATTTTCTCTGATGCTCAGTGTGAGCAGATTGCTAAGATGATTCAATCAAGTATTAAAAACATTGGCCCGTGGAGCTCTTCACATCTATCAAGTACTATATGTAGTGTCTCCTCCTCTCATAATGCCTACAATGTGCAAACAAAGTCTTCTATTACTTGGATAATAGATTCAGGAGCCACTGATCACATTGTATCAAATGCGTCTTTACTTCATAATTCTAAAATTCTTAATTCTGCTCTACATTTACCTAATGGTACTACAACCCAAATTACACATATTGGTGATGTGGTTTTGTCCAATCACATTGTTCTTACTGAAGTCTTGTGTGTACCTTTATTTCAATATAATCTCATTTCCATATCCAAACTGACAGCAAATTCTTCTGTCTCTATTTTATTCTCCAACAAATCCTGTATTTTCCAGGACCATTCCCAGAATCAGATGGTAGAGATTGGTAGAGCAGATGCTGGTCTCTACACACTCTCAAATGCTCAGAGTAATCAATGTGCCAGAATTCATGTTGAACCTTCCTTGGAGGCCCAGATCTGGCATGCTAGACTTGGTCATCCAGCTGCTCTTATTCTTAATAAGCTCTCTGTTATTCCAGTCGTAAATATATCATCTTTTACCACATGTGATGTATGTCTAAGGGCCAAACATCATAGATTACCCTTTCCTACTTCTCATAATCATACATATGCTTTGTTGATCTTATTCACTGTGACTTATGGGGGCCCTATAAACAAAGCACTCATGGAAAGTGTAATCGATTTCTTACCATAGTTGATGAGTATTCAAAATGTACTTGGGTTTTTTTGGTGTTTGATAAATCTCAAGTGCCTCTATTATTACAAAATTTTATTGTATTAGTCAAAAATCAGTTTAAGGCACATGTGAAGATTGTTAGGTCCGATAATGGCACTGAATTTATAAACCATACTCTTCAAACATTTCTTGCATCTCAAGGTATAATCCATCATACTTCCTGTCCTTATACACCCCAACAGAATGGGGTGGTCGAGAGGAAGCATCAGCATATTCTAAATGTAGCTAGATCTCTTATGCTCCAAGCTTCTCTTCCTAAATAATTCTGGGGAGACTGCATTCTGACTGCTGTGCATCTGATCAATATGTTGCCTGTTCAACAATTGCATTTCAAATCACCATATGAATTGCTATACAATAAGCTTCCAGATTATCAATATATCAAAGTATTTGGCTGTTGATGCTACATTACTGATACTTCTGGTTCCAGTGATAAGTTCAATCCTAGGGGTCTTAAGTGTTTATTTCTTGGCTACCCTTTTGGTCAGAAAGGGCTCAAAGTTATGCACCTTGATACCAAAAGATGTTATGTATCTAGAGATGTAATGTTTGTTGAAAACATTTTTCCTTTTCAAACAATCTCTCACACTTCTGAATCTCCCATTCTTACTACAGCTGAGGCTACTTCCATGTCTGATTCTCCATTGCACTTCCCACCTATTTCTGTTGATATTGATAATGATACAAATGTCCCAACTGTTACCTGTAACTCTGCTCCTACATCTCCCGAGGTACCTAATTATGTTCCTCAGTATCTTGATGAACCTACTCAGATCATCTCCGTGCCCACTCAACCAGTCCGAACTAAGGTAGTTCCATCCAGGTTCAAGGACTATACAGGTCTGCCTTCTATTGTTGGTATCGGTGCTAGTACTAATAGTGCCTCCATCAATATGTGCATTTACCCCATACACAAATACATGTCGTACCATGTGTTTACTTCTCCTTATCGCCATTTTTTGGCAAATATCACTAACATCAAAGTTCCTTACACATATAAACAAGCAGCAAGTCACAAAGACTGGAATGAAGCTATGCTTGCTGAGATTACAGCCTTGGAGTCCCATCAGACTTGGGATATTGTTCCAAAACCTGTCAATAAAAAATATAGTAGATTGCAAGTGATTATTCAAAATTCAATACAAACCTGATAGAAATGTTGATAAGTATAAAGCTCGTGTTGTTGCCAAAGGGTTTACTCAAATAATTGGAGTGGACTATTTTGAGACCTATGTTCCTGTTGCTAAAATGACAACAGTTCGTGTTGTCTTAGCTCTTGTTGTAAAATTTAACTGGCACGTTCATCAAATGGATGTTAATAATGCGTTTTTACATGGGTGTCTTTCAGAAGAAATCTATATGAAGCTCCCTCCTGGATTTCAATATTTGTCTTCAGGTTCAAATTCTTTTCCTTCTGGTATTGAGTATGTATGCAGACTTAGGAAGTCAATATATGGTTTAAAGCAGGCTCCTCGAGTCTGGAATGACAAATTAGCTACAGCCTTAGTTCAATTTGGTTTCACTCAAGTTGCTTCTGATCATAGTTTGTTCACCTTCAAATTACTGTCAGAATTTGTGGTTGTTATCGTCTATGTGGATGATATTTTACTTACTGGGAATTCAGCTGATCTTATTGCCAAAGTTAAAGTTTTTTTTACATTCTCAGTTTAAAATCAAATATTTAGGGCCTATGAAGTATTTTCTTGGTCTTGAAATTGCACGTTCCACAACTGGTATCTTTGTAAGTCAAAGAAAATATGCACTTGACATACTCAATGATACTGGTCTCTCTGCTGTAAAGCCATCTGCTGTTCCTATGGAACAAAATCATAAATTGATTGATAATGATTCTCCGCTTCTACAGAATTCAGATATCGTTACTTACAGACGTCTTATTGGTCGTCTACTGTACTTGACCATTACTCGTCCAGACTTGTCATATGGTGTTCACATTTTATCTCAGTTTATCTCCTGTCCCAGGATTGATCATCTGACCGCTGCTTTCAAAATGGTTAAATACATTAAGGGTTCCCCAGGCCAAGGCCTGTTCTTTGCTGCTGATAACTCTCTACAGCTTCAGGCATTTTGTGATTCTGACTGGGGGGGTTGCCCTGATTCTAGAAGGTCTTTAACTGGGTATTGTGTTCTTCTTGGCAAATCTTTAATATCCTGGAAATGTAAGATACAGACTTCAATTTCTCGCTCCTCTGCTGAGGCCGAGTACCGTTCTATGGCAGATACTTGTTGTGAAGTGATATGGCTTGTTCAGTTGTTAAAGTCTCTTCAAGCTCCCAGCCCTCTGCCTATTCCTTTTTTCTGTGATAATAACTCAGCTATCCATATAGCATCCAACCCTATGTTTCATGAGCGGACGAAACACATTGAGATTGACTGTCACCTCGTTCGTGACAACGTGAAGGCTGGTCTAATTTCTCCTGTTCATGTGCGCACTGCTCTGCAACCGGCTGACATCTTCACCAAAGCATTACCATCTTATCAACTTCACTTGCTCCAGTCCAAGCTAGGTGTGACAAATTTGTTTGCCTCTACTACCTTGAGGGGGGATGTTATGCTACTAAGTACAGCTGAAGCTAGTGAGCCAAAGTCAGTATCAACAAATTAAAGAATGATAGAGAATGACAGGCTGTCAAGAGAGAATGACACGCTGTCAAGTTTGTTGTGCTATCATTTCAGTATAGATATGTTTGTGTGGCTGTTATCTTTTAGTTAGTTAGAAATTTTACATACTCTCCTCTCTTTTGCTTCTCTCTCCTTTCAACCTCTTGTTATCTCAATCAAGTATGTAACAGATATAATTTTTTTGTTGTTTATTTTTGCATAGATATTCATTAAGTGTGATTAACTTTGTGTCACATTCAAAACTAAGTTAGAGGGTGACAAACAGAGCTCTCTTGTTTAATATGCCTAAACCTTACAAATTCAAGTGTGGACTGTTGGTTTTATATACATAAGCTATCGAGAAAAACACCAATTACAGAAACAATACTTGTCCTTTTAGTTCTTGTATAGTGTATTCATTACAGAATTCATTCAACACTTTTTAAACTACCTCTCTAAGTCAATATTCTAAAAAATAATCAAATAGAAATTAAGTTAATATTTTTTATTGTGACATATATTTCTTTTACTAACTAACTTTGGATAGAAATATGATTGGGAAAACCAACCCAACTGAATTAAGTTGGGTATTTGAAAATAATTATCTTATTAGCATATTTGGATATTCGAAAATACCAGGTGCTGACTCTAAATATCAGATTATGGCCCTTTCGGTTACACTGACTTAAAACCAATACATGTGATTAATAGATAGTGTTTGTGTTAATATTTAAAAAATTTATTTATCACGTTTTATTATAATTTGAAATTATTTATATAATTATATAACAATTATAAATTTATAATAAAAATAATAGGATAATGTGATAGTAATTTAGTAAGATAGTATACTATATTTAGTAGTTTAGCTGATATATAACACTATTTATCTATATTTTAATAATAGGATAATATGTGATTTTAATTTAGTAGGATAAGTAGACTATGTATATAGTAGTTTAATAATTTAGTATTTTAACGGATATATAACACTATTTATTTATTTTTTTAATTAAAAAAATTAGGAAATAACAGTTGAACCAAATTTTACTTCATTCTGGTTATTATAGTATAGTATAGATTACTGTTTGAATAAATTATTAAGTCAGTAAAATTTCTTTAAATAAATAAAAATAAATAATTAGTGAAAATAATTATTTTAATTCATAAATTTTAAAGTAGAAAAATATGTGAAATATATATATATATATATGTTAGAAATTAAAATAAATAAAAAGTGAAAAAATTAAAAAAAATTGAAAAAAAATATGTGAACATCAAATTTTAATTTATTAACTTTTAAATCATAATTATATTATATATAATAATTTTACTTTTAAGTTGCTTACCAACTTTGCAACCAACTTTGCAAATAGGGCAATAATATCAGCTGCTAAAATTGGTGACACTTTTTACTATGCAAAGAGCTTGGCCGAGTTGGATTTTTTTTAAACTATTGTTCTAGTTGAGCTGAAGTTAGAATTCTGTAAACTTTTGCTAAGCTAAAATTTAAAAACTGCCAAAAAATTTGATTGTTTTTAGTCGAAAACTATAATAATGCTAAATAATTTGTTGTATAATAAAGTTTAAAAAAGTATTTACCATCAAATTTTAGAAGATTATTTAATTAAAATACTTATTAAATATGATAAAATTTTGAGAATTAATTATAATTTTTATTTTTAAATTACAAATAGATTGAATTGTGATAGATACTTCATATTTTTTTTGCTAAATAAAAAAATACTTCATATTAATTTTAATAATTATTTAAAATCCAAATTAAATACTATGTTTTTTAAAAATAAAATTGTTTTTCATATCCCGGTTGAATTTCTACATTTAACTGCTACCAAATAAAGACCGTTAAGTCTTCTAACAGATTACAACTTATCAATATTTTTGATTGAAAAATCAATCAAATTTTGACGCATATCTTCTTATTTAGAAAATTCCTATAGTTTTTGCTAAGAGCATTAGCACTGGGCATCAATTCATTAATGGGCATGAGCAAGTCTATTAACAATTGATGGAGGGGTGGATGAACTAATGGCCCATTGAGGGGTGCATTTTACTTTTGGACTAAAGCATTTTATAAAGTCCATGCTCGGGTGCATACCAATATTCCAACAAATAGAATGTCAGTGAAATTTGCCAAAGAAATATATTGTCAGGGTGCAATTTATTGGGCTGGGAATGATTTTTAAGTTGCTGCTGCTTTCGATTTGATGTTGAAGCTGAGAAATTAAAAAGAATATTTGTGCCAGCTGGATGTGTAAGTGGTGTCGTATACTTCAGGTACTTTGGAGAATTCAACGGACGCTTGCATCTTGTTTGCTTTCACGACTTGATGACGGAAGAAGTGTTTTGTATCTATGAATTGGACAAAGATACTGAGAGCTGGTTTACATATGAACTGCTTGACATCTTTGTCCGCAAAGACTGTTGTGAAAGGGGTGTACAGCGGTTTTCAATAGCATTTTCGATATTGTTTGTTGCGAACTGAGAAAATGATGAAGATTCATTCAGTGTCATGACTATTCTTTGCATAGTTATTTCCTATAATTTTAATATCCGAGCTTCCATCATTGGAAAAAATGAACTTTCAGGGTTCTAATGCGTATCCCTGTGACAGAAACACTATTCAATAAAAGATATGTGATTTGGTTGTGAATGTATATTTATAAATATTCACATATTATCACGTTATTTGTATATTTAAATTGTGTTCTGTGACCAAGTTTTTATGTACAAGTGCAGCATTTGGAATACCTTTGTCTATAATCTATTGCTTATGTCATGCATTGTTTCCTTGGTAAACAATTTCAATTTTTTTCTGATACATCTTCTGGTGTTTCATCTCAAAAGGGTTCCGTTTTTTACATTTTTGCCCTTCAGAGGAAGTAGATGCATCAGTGGACCTCGCCCATCCTCAGAATTGTGTGGAGAAGAAAAGCATTGGAAACCGATGAGAATAACATGTTATATCAGATAATTAATGACTTTGAGTTTTCTCTTTTATTTATTTGTACCTTTTGTTAAAGATTGTATTGTTTGGAAATGCTTTTGACTTTTTAGTTAGCCCTGTGTGACTGTTTTGTTGTGATAACTCTTCGAGGCGGGGCTACTCCTTCGACGCCGTGCCTGAATTCTTCACCGCTGTGGAGGTGTAACTGTCGTGGGGCTCCTACAAAATAACACCGGAAGGGGGGTTTGGATCCTGCGGCGCCTCCGGTGTGAAAGTAAGAACTCACTTTTGGGGAAGATGAAGATATATAGGAATGTAGGGTGGTTGTGTGTGTATATGAGTGTGATAGAGTGATTAACCCCAAAACGTCACCTTCTTGGTCTCTTTATAGGCCAAGGATAGAGTTTTGGGGTTGGTACCTTTGAATCGTAACCAATGGTTCTAGGAGCGGAGGACACCTGCCTGGAGTGGATGCTTTACACGTGCCAGCACGGGACTGGCTGATGAATGTTCTGAGGATCCTCTGACACGTGCCCTGATTATTCCCATGATTGATGGGTGACAGCTGTCTCTATCATGTGCTTAGGCAAGTGCCTCACGTGCTGGGATTCCCCAAGATTGGGTTTGCGGGACTGGGCTAGTTAGGACTAGTAATGTGCGGGACTTGATTGAGTTAGGGGTCCGGGCCTGGTCCTTGCAGGAGCTGTATGTACTATCATGTGCCCCCCACTCCCTTATGAAGATTTTCTGGATGAGGGAGTATGGTTTGCTTTGTAGAAGAATTTGAGCTTTGCTTGCCCCCCAATCCGGATTGCATTGAGTTCACCCAATCAGGACTAGAAGAATTTGAGCTTTGTTTGTCTCTTAGTCCGGATTGCGTTGAGTTCAGCCAATCAGGATTAAGTTTGGTTGTCCTTGGAAGACTTTGAGCTTTTCTTGCCCCCAGTCCGGATTGCGTTGAGTTCAACCAATCAGGACTAAGGTTTGTTGTCCTCAGAAGAATTTGAGCCTTGCTTGTCCCCCCCATTCCGGATTGCGTTGAGTTCAGCCAATCAGGACTAAGGTTGGTTGTCCTTGAAAGAATTTGAGCTTTGCTTGCCCCTCAGTCCAGATTGTGTTGAATTCAACCAATCAAGAGTAAGGTTGGTTGTCCTGTTCGGGGGTCCGGGGTGGTGATTGAAGCGTTTTTATTTCCCCCCAATGATTTGAATTATTACAGCTGCAATTACTCAAGAGACGTGTAGTAATAATTGTCCTTATTAATCACTTTATATATATATATATATATTGCTATATATATATTTTTATTATGATGGACGGTCAGGATCAGGCCACGTGGCGTGGCCGTTCATCTTTCACCCCACCTATAAAAGCGGCCCTGCCCTCCTCCTTTATTTTTTACCCTTCTTCAACTTTTCACTTTCTTTTTTTTTCTTGTTCTCTTTTTGTGCTCGGTGTTTGGACGGATCTTTCGCTTTACTTTTTGCTGTGTTTTCAATGTATTATGCCCTATATTGTCTTCTCCTTCTGCATCTTGATTGTGCATATTGTTCTTGTGTTCTTGGGTTTTATATGTGTTTATATATCTGTGTGTATATGCGTTTATGTCATAGTTTGGTGTTTGATTTTGTTTTGGAAGTATTTTTGGGATTAGAGTTTTTATTGGTGTCCGGACATGAATGATGAGTCCGGAATTGTAGCTTTGTGTTTGGTTATATTTTATTTATGGTTTGTTGTGACTTGAGTCCGGGCTAGGTTTTTGGGTGTTTGGTGTTATAGGTTCTTTCTAGTCCGGAATTGTGTAGTGGGTTATGTTTTATTTTTGGTGTATGGGTTTATATTTGCTCTTGGGGTCCGAGTTTCCGTACTGGTTGCTCATAAATTCAATAAAATTGAACATAGGGTAGTCCAAACCGATATGATTGAAGATTCATAAATTGTAGTGATTACACTAACCTCTATCATTTGTTTTAGGTATATGGTCCAGACTAAAGTCCGTGCCAAAATTTCCTTCTCTTGCTACCCCGGACCTTCGGACTCCAATTCGAGTTCTGATTCAGATCGGACTGAGATGGGTAAGAAGGCTAGTACTCGGATTCCGGAGCTATCACCAAATTGACTGTCAGTAGGATTTACATTACAAAGAGCTAGGAGATTGAAAACAAATGGTACTATAGGAGTATAAGGTTCTATTATGCGAGGCAGCCAAATGTCGGTCCGGGGCCGTATGACCGGGCTGAGTTCGATAGGAGGTTTTGTGGTAGTATAGTTGCTAAGGAGCCTTATGAGTTATAGGACGAATATGCTGCCTTGGAGCATGCGGTTCAGGATCCTTCGATCTGAGCTGCCTTTCAATTGGATCCCCGGATTGAGTGGAGATGGTCGGAGCCCGGGGAGAGAATCTATCATAGAACGGCGGATGGTTTTGTTCCGGTCTGGCTGGATCATTTGCGGTCCGGGTGGAACCCTCATTGGCATCTCTTCCTCAAACATCTTTGTAAGTATGAATACAAGCTTTCCCCGATGTAGATAACTCCCAATGGGATAAAGTGGATTACCTGGTTCATTGCTTCCTACAACCAGTTTAAGGTTCATCCCACTTTTAAGCTTTGGCATCATATATTTAGTTTAGTTAGGTCTAGCCAGATGCCACTGTATGAGCTTCGGTTCCGGGATGCTGAGTGTGGCTACGGTTCTTCTTATAGGCCTGTTATCTAGCTGTTTTTGCTAAAGCATTGGAATGGAGAGTTGATAATGCTCAGGGGTCTGGACTTGCATTATCTCCCTCACATTGCTGCTAAGGGAGTCTGGACTCGGTTTCCTCGGGCAACTCTCCGGGGTGATGCAATCCGGTAAGTGTTTTTGTTTTGTGAGTGCTTGGGTTTCCAGTTAAACCGGGACATATTTATGATGCATAGAACTATACATCGGTTGGGATGTAAGTGTGTTGTTTGTAGTCCGGATTACTTGGTTTGCATGCCTTTTATTTGTGCCCATGTGACTTTGTCTTTTTGGATTTCCTGTGCTTATATTTTGCTTCCTTTTGTTTTGAAGGTCTTCCCTATTATAATCCGGACATGTCTTCTTCGGCTTACAGTGATGCCTTGAAGGGGTTAGGGAGTGCCTTAAAGCTCACTAAGAAAGCTTCAGTTGCTGGGTCCGGATCCAACACTTCCCCGGAGGAGGGATCTCAATATAACGCTGTTTCCAGGCCGGAGTCCGGAGAGCAGCAGAGGGATCCGGAGAAGGATGTTGAAGTGGAGATTGGTGATGAGTTCGCAAACTTGGAATAGTTTGAGCCTCTTGGTGAGGTTCGTGAGGTGGAGGTCACTCGGAGGAGGAAGAGGCTTCGGAGTGAAGGTTCGAAGCTTCCCCGGCGTGGGAAGGTTGATGTTGGTTCGGAGTTCGGAGTGGACAAGGGTAAGGGTGTGGCGGAGGAGCGTCCAGAGAGATCCAGTCCGGGGCTTGATTTGAAAGTTGCCCATTTCATGGCTGAGATTCCCTCGGCCGCCGACTGGAAGGAGATGAATGCCTCCAGTTTCGATTCCACGATGAAGGAATGTACTCATCTCTAGGGCCAGGTATGCAATGTTTCTTGGCTTTCTCCGTTTCTTCTATTTTTGCCTTGTAAATTTTTATGATGTTTGTAAATTTTTCTTTGTAGTTTGGTGGGTATATGGACGGGGCTGCTTGTCTTGCATATAATGAATTAAAAACCTCCCGGACCACAATTACTGACAAGAATACAGAGATTAGGCAATTAAGGGATCAAATCATTGTGAAGGATACTTCTCTGTCCGGGCTGAATAAGCATCTTAGCGATGTTACAACTGAGAATGCCGGAAAGGAAGCTGCTGACTTGAAATCGGATCTAGCTGAGCTCCAAAAGCAGATTACCGCTGTGAGACCGGAGTCGGAGGTCATCGAGGCGTATAAGAAGTTCGAGGAGTATGACATGGCCATTGCGAATGCTGGGGCTCCGGAGATTGGTCGCTGCTGGGTCATTGCCGAGAAACATATCAAGACTAATCTGGAGGCTAACTGGGATAGCTTTGTTGAAGAATTCATTAAGGCCAAACAGAATATCGAGGCTGGGCTCGGGGATCCGGAGCCTTTCGACAGTCCATGCCCCAATTTCCTTCCTCCAAATGCTCCAGATTCTTAACTTTTTATCTACACTGTGGAGTTGTTGTTGTTTTAAGACTTTTGATTTGTGATTGTAATATTTGTACTTAGCTCCGGCCTTTACTGGCCCGGTTAACTCTGTTATATCTTTGCAATGCTTTTGTTTGCTTTTATCTCTGATTCTATTATTAATCCGGTTTTATAGTTTGTCCGGACTAGTACTGGCTTCCTTACTTAGAAAATTAATTCTAAGTAAATATGTTTGATCTAGTCCAGACAAATTTTTGGTCCGGATTAGTGATGGCTTCTTTACTTAGAAAATTAATTCTAAGTAAATATGTTTGCTCTAGTCCTCACTAATTTTTGGTCCGGACTCGTGATGACTTCTTTACTTAGAAAATTAATTCTAAGTAAATATGTTTGCTCTAGTCCTGTCTAATATTTGGTCCGGACTAGTGTTGGCTTCTTTACTTAGAAAATTTATTTTAAGTAATTATGTTTGCTCTAGTCCAGACTAATTTTTGGTTCGGACTAGTGTTGGCTTTTTATTTAGAAAATTAATTCTAAGTAAATATGTTTGCTTTAGTCCAGACTATTTTTTGGTCCGGATTAGTGTTGGCTTCTTTAGTTAGAAAATTAATTCTAAATAAATATGTTTGCTCTAGTACAGACTAATCTTTGGTCAGGACTAGTGTTGGTTTTTTTACTTAAAAAATTAATTCTAAGTAAATATTTTTGCTCTAGTCCAGACTAATTTTTGATCCGGACTAGTGATGGCTTCTTTACTTAGAAAATTAATTCTAAGTAAATATGTTTGCTCTAGTCCTAACTAATCTTTGGTCCGGACTAGTGTTGGCTTCTTTACTTAGAAAATTGATTCTAAGTAAATATGGTTGGTCTAGTCCAGACTAATCTTTGGTCCGGGCTAGTGGTAGCTTCCTATTGGATTAATTTAATAAATATAATGTAGAAAAATGATTTTCGTAAATCAGAGATTTCATTTATCCAAAATATAAGGAAAAACAAACTGGTTGCTTGCCATATTGGCTACAAGATTTTGGTTGCTTTGTTTTGTTTTTCCTATTGGTAGAATTTCCTTAGCTTGAGTCCATGCTAGGTATTGGATACTTCTGAATCATCCATGTTCAAGAGTTTGTAGGTTCTTGGTCTCAGGACTTCTTTGACCTTATATGGTCCTTCCCATATGAGAATTAGTTTTCCAGTGTTTGTAGGATCTGATGCTTCAGTGTCTCGAAGAACTAAGTCTCCCACTTGGAAGTTTTTGACTCTGGACTTCTTACTGAAGTGCTTCCTGGTCTTCTCCTTGTATTTCTCCATCCTTTTTACAGCTTGGTCCCGAACCTCATCAATTAACTCCATATTTGTTCTGAGTCCTTCTTTGTTGTCTTCTTCATCAAAGTTTATCGCTCTGTGAGAAGGAGATCCGACCTCAATGGGGATCATTGCTTCTATGCCGTAAGCTAGTTTGAATAGAGTCTCTCTGGTGCTTGTTCTGGGGCTTGTCCAGTAGGACCATAGTGTAATTGGTAGTTCTTCTGGCCATTTGCTCTTGCTTTTTTTGAGCCTCTTCTCAATGTCCCGGAGCAGGATTCTGTTGGTGAGTTCTACTTGACCATTTTATTGCGGATATGCTACTGATGACTTTTTGTGCTTTATCCCGCGCTCCTGGAGGTAGGACTCGAATTCTGATCCGATGAATTTGTGGTCCATTGTTTGATACTAGGAATCTCGGCATCCCGAATTTCATCAAAATATTGTCCATAAACTTTTTGCAACCCTGTTGGTTTATTGTCCTCATTGCTTTCGCTTCAACCCATTTGGTCATATAATCAATTGAGACTAACAAGTACCTGAGATCTTTTTTGGCCCGTGGAAAAGGTCACATAATGTCAATGCCCCAGATAGCAAAGAGGATTGGATATAGGACTGAGGAAGGTAGGAGTGGGCTAATCCAGGACATATTGTTGAAGAGCTGGCACTCTTTACATTTTTTCACGTACTCCACCGCATCTTGGTGAATATTTGGCCAATAGTAGCCTTGCCTTATGATCTTATAAGCTAGGGCCTTTGAGGACATGTGATCTCCGTATATCCCTTCGTGGGCTTCCATTAAAAAGTACTTTGCTTCTTCGGGGCCGATGTATTTTAAGATATGAAAGGAGAAGGTCCTGCAGTATAGTAGTCCTTCCTCAAGGAAGAACTTGGCTACTTTGGCTTTCAGTCCTTGGCCCTTTTCTTTGTCTTCTGGGAGCTTTCCTTTCTCTAAGTAGTTAATGAAAGGAGTCATCCAGTTCTGGTTGCTTTCGATCTCCAAGACCTCTCCTGAGTCAATAAATGGTTTTTGTAGTTCTTTAAAGTAGACTTAGCAGTTCAGATCTGATGAGTTTTGGACTAACTTGGATATATCCGCTTCTTCATTTTTTTCTAGACATATCTGAAGAATTTGATGCTTTGAGATTGAAGCTATGTACCTTTGAACCAGTGCTTGATACTTTGCCATAATTGGGACCTTTGCTATTTATTCTCTATTTGTTTGCTTGACCATTATCTAGGAGTCGCTGTAGATTTTTAAGTCCTGGACCCTCAGAGTCCTGGAGAGCTTTAGTCCTGCAATCAATGCTTCATATTCCGCCTTGTCATTTTTTTCCGGAAAAAGAAAGATATAGCTTTTTGAATGGGGAATCCTTCAGGACTTTTTAGTATAAGTTTGACTCTCGATCTCTCGCTTGTTGAAGAACCATCTACTTTCAAAGTCCAGGTCGGAGTTGCATCTTGGTTTGTCTCCAGATGTATGCTCATTGGCTCTGGTTCTTCTTCTGGGAAGTTGCATTCGATTATGAAATCTGCAAGTGCTTGAGATTTGATGGCAGTCCTGGGAATGAAACTTAAATTGAACTGGCTTAACTCCACTGCCCAATTGACTAGCCTTCCCGATACATCTGGCTTGTGAATTATTTTTCTAAGAGGCTGATTTATGACCACTCTGATTTCTCTTCCTTGGAAGTAGTGCCTGAGTTTTCTTGAAGTTGTGACTACGGCGAAGGCGAACTTCTCTAGTTTTGGATACCTAGTTTCCGCATCTTTAAGTACTTGGCTTACGTAGTAAACTGGTTGTTGTCTCCCATTTTCTTCCCTGATTAGGGAAGCTCCGACTGTTTGTGCTCCCGTTGATAAGTATAAGTAGAGAGGCTCTCCTGGTTGGGATTTAGTTAGGACTGGTGGCTTGGAGAGGTAGGGCTTTATTTCCTCAAATGCCTTTTGGCACTCCGGACTCCAGTTTACCTCTTTTTTATTGCTTGCTCCCTTGAGTAAATTGAAGAATGGTAAGCACCTCTCTGCTAGCTTTGAGATAAACCTCTGAGTGCTGCTAGGGATCCTGCTAGCTTCTGCACATCTTTTTGGGTCCTAGGAGCCCTCATCTCCTGGATTGCTTTTATCGTCTCCGGATTAGCTTCTATTTCTCGGTTGCTGATCATGAATCCTAAAAACTTGCCTGCTCCTACTCCGAAGGTACATTTCTCCGGATTTAGTTTAAGTTGGTTCTTCCTCAGGTTGTCAAAGCACTCCTTCAGATCTTCTACGTGTCCTGGTATAGTTGTTGATTTGGAAATCATATCGTCGACATAGCACACCAAGTTCCTCCCGATTTGGGACTTGAATATCTTGTTCATAGCTCTTTGGTAAGTGGATCCTAAGCTTGTTAGTCTATATGGTAACATCACATAAGCATAGACTGCTCTGTGAGTTATGAATATTGTCTTAGGTATGTCCTTCGGGTTCATCTTGATCTGTTTATATCCGAGAAGGCATCCATGAAACTAAGCATGATGTGTCCGGAGGTGGCATCTATCAATTGTTTAATATTGGGGAGAGGGTATGGGTCCTTCGGGCATGCATCATTCAAATCAATGTAGTCCACACACATCCTCCATTTACCGTTTGACTTCTTTACCATGACAACATTAGCTAACCACTCCGGGTATTTGATTTCTATTATGATTCATGTTTTGAGTAACTTCTCTACTTGTTCGCTTCTGCTTGACTGGTTTTCTGTTAGGGTTGACATCCAAGCTGTGCATTGCTATGGACTCATGTAGTCCGGGCATGTCCTTTGGATTCCAGGCGAACACATCTTTGTACTCCAAGAACAAGGACACTAGTCTTTCTCTGAAGGACTCTTCGAGTCCTGACCCAACTTTTACTTTTTTGTTAGGACTGCTTTCATCAATCCGGACTTCTTCTGTTTCAACTGCTACCTCGATTTTTGCTTGTTCTTTGGTTGAGACCATTTGATGAATCTGGGCTTTGGAGTTCTTCTTCAAGTAGAAGTTGAATTATTCTTATCCTTTGTCTCTAGTTGCTTGCATGGTAGGACTAGCTCGGTCTAGGACTTGATTTAGCTTGTCGACTATCATGACTTGGTTGCTTGACGGTCCCTCCGGACTTGGTATACTTGCTTCTGGGTCCGGACTTGATTCAATGAGTTGTACTTCTTTTGTTGTTTCTGCACTTGGCCGGGGTCGGTGCTTCTTTATGCTTTACTATTTGCGAAGGACTGTGGCCTTCCTTTTGTTGTCCCGGTCGGTTTCTGCCATGACTAACCCCTGGCTATAACATGTTTCAGCAACTCCGTAATCTCCTTTTATCTCCCTGACTCCTGTCGGGGTTGGGAACTTTATTTTGAGATGGGAGATTGAAGTTATTTCTTGCATCATGGTTAGAGCTGACCTGCCAATGATTCCATTATATGATGAAAGAGTGTTGCTGACATAGAACTTGATGACATGAGTTACTTGGTTAGGAGATGTTCCGAAAATGACAGGTAGATACAAGGTCCCTTGAATCGGGACTAAGTTGTGTACGAACCCATAGAGCGGATCCTCCCGACAATCATTTGGGCGGACGCTCCCTAGCTGCATTCGATCCACTGTGTGCTTGAAGAGAATATTCATCGAGGAACCATTATCTATCAGCATTTTTTTAAACATCATTATCAAAGGTGTCTAAGGTGACAACTAAAGCTGCATTGTGATTGGATTGATATCACTTCTTCGCCGAAGTCCGGGCTCCGTGGTGGGGAGTGGGAGCCTCCTAGGACTACATTAACTACGTTCTTTCCACTCTTTTATGCCTTCCCTCTGTTGTTGTTGTCCCGGACCAAGTACTTGTTCAGGTTTCCTTTCTTTACTTGGTCCTCGATGAAGTACTTGAGCGATAAGCAGTTCTCCGTCTTGTGCCCGTGTGTCTCGTGATAATCATATTTCCTATTGTAAGGTATGCTCTCCGGAGGAGTTTGCATTGGCTTCGGAGGATAATAAAAAGGTTTGTCTTTTACCTCCTTCAAGATTTCCTCCCGGGTTATGTTGAGAGGAGTCCAGTCCGGCTCCTGCTTCGGCTCCCGGGGTTGCTTCGTGGGTCCTGGATCACTTTTGGACTCCGGCTTAGGACCGAGTCTCTGAAAAACTGGAGTAGTTTGTCTTTCTTGATTCTGCTGGTTTTGCTTGAACTTCTTGTCCTCATGGTAACCCCCTTTCGGTCGGTGATCAGAGTTTCTACTCCTGGATCCCCCACTCCGGGTCATCCTCATTGCCTGGAGTACATCAGTTTCTTTTATAAATCTGGCAGCCATGGAGTAAGCTGCTGCCAGACTTTGTGGCTCCTTATTGATTAGTTCGACTATATATCTCTCATTGTGCTCTAGGTCCAAGTTTCTCCTGAAAATGCTCAGAGCTTCGCGCTCATCTAAGCTCGAGACTTTGTTGATTGCTTCCTGAAACCGGCGCATATATGCCGAGAGAGACTCATTGTCATACTGTCGGATGGTTTCCAGGTGACACATATGCATTTCATGC
The DNA here is from genome assembly GCF_009905375.1 of Apium graveolens. Classification (NCBI taxonomy): domain Eukaryota; kingdom Viridiplantae; phylum Streptophyta; class Magnoliopsida; order Apiales; family Apiaceae; genus Apium; species Apium graveolens. Next base: position 204,788,553 of record NC_133647.1, read on the forward strand.
GTATTGTTTGCTCGAAATCTCCGGAGAAAAGATGTGTGGAACTCCTTCCAACTATGAATGTTGCGGGAGGGGATCCTACTGAAACATCTCTGGGCCCCTCCCTTAGGAGTTGATACGAAGAACCTTGATTTTGTGAAGTCATTGTAGTAATATATTTGCGCGATCTGCTCAAAGTAATTCAAGTGCTCCTCCAGGTCTCCTAGACCGTCAAAAGTGTCAAAGTTATAGTGCTTTAGGTCTCGCTGCCTAGGGATAGCCTCTAAGGAGTGGCTAAAAGGAATCAATGTTTCCCCAATTTCTACTCCCGAGTCTCTGTCCACCTTCCTTTGCAATTCATAGATCATATCTTTTAGGTCTTTCTGCTTCTCCTCTTCTTCTTCATCAGAGATTAGCTCCGGAGTGGGGTCTCTCTGGGCTCTTTTGGTCCTGGACTTGGCCAATAGCTTTTCTTCTTCTAACTGCATTCTTTTTTGGATCTTTAGTTCGAGTTTTGCTTCTTCTTCCTTTCTGATTTGCTCCTGCATCTCTTCTAGCCTTTTTTTCTTTGCTGCTTATGTTTCCTTCTTGTTTCCCTGATCCTTTTTATTCTTCTTCCCCTTAGCTCCAATTCGGTCAAAGACAGATCTTTTAGATTGCTGGGAGTCCCCGGACTCCTCCGGTTCTTCCTCAAGTTTGGCTTCTTCCTGAAGCCAGGTTTTCTCCTGCCTGTAGAGCCGGATTGCTTCTGCCAACTCATTACTTGTGAGGTTGGCCATTTGTTCTTCAGCCACCGGGACATTAATGTACTTGTATTGGTTCAGTTCAATGAGAGTCCTGACGTCCCGAGTGTTGACAGTCCTCTCCATAACTGGAGTGTATTGCAATGGTTGCTCCTGGAGTGTTTCTTGGTCGGCTCCCGGGTCTTGAGCCTGGGAGTGGTCCAGCTCCTGGACTTGAGTGCTAGCAGAGGGTCTCCCAGAAGTATGTTGTCCTGCTCTTAACATTGTCTCAAGAATACAAACAACAACTAACAAAATTTCCAACTAACAAAAGTGATCTAAGGTTGCTTTTCGAAAATCATAAATAATATCCAGAACAATAACAAGCGGTAACAAACAGCTTTCTGGGACTAGTTTAAACAATCTTCTGGACTACTTAACAATATGGTAGAGTGAGTGTAGTTGGGTTCTAGAACACAAAGGCAATATGCAAACTAGAGCAAAATCGGGGTTCTAAAATAATCAAAACTAACAATAGCACACACAAATATGACTTAAATCAACGAAACATGGCTCACACAAATGGGGACTAAAATAATGAGCACACAAAAACGTGGCTTAAATAAACAACATTCATATTTAGGAGAGAGTTTGACTGCTTGGGTTCTTACAAGTTAAAGAAATGGACTCTTTCAAGAGCTTGCTGATGAAGGTGAATCCAGGGGCACCGAGACCCAGGGATGGAGAGCCCCTCCTTCTAGCGCCAAATTATAACTCCTGGTTGCGGGGCTACTCCTTCGACACCGTGCCTGGATCATTCGCCGTTATGGAGGTGTAGATGTTGTGGGGCTCCTACAAAACAACACCGGAAGGGGGGTTTGGGTCCCGCGGCGCCTCCGGTGTGAGAGTAAGAACTTACTTTTGGGGAAGATGAAGATATATTGGAATGTAGGGTGGTTGTGTGTGTATATGAGTGTGAGAGAGTGATTAACCCCAAAACCTCACCTTTTTGGGCTATTTATAGGCCAAGAATAGGGTTTTGGGGTTGGTACCTTTGAATCGTAGCCATTGGTTCTAGGAGCGGAGGACACCTCGCTGGAGTGGATTCTTTACACGTGTCAGCGCGGGACTGGCTGAGGAATGTTCGGAGGATCCTCTGACACGCCCTGATTATTCCCATGATTGATGGGTGACAACTGTCTCTATCATGTGCTTAGGCAAGTGCCTCACGTGCCGGGATTCGCTAAGATCGGGCTTGCGGGACTGGGCCAGTTAGGACTAGTAGTGTGCAGGACTGGATTGAGTTAGGTGTCCGGGCCTGGTCCTTGTAGGAGCTGTATGTACTATCACTATGTCTTGTGTTGTGACTCTTGAACCTTGGTTCCAGATGTAGTGTGCCCTTATTATTTTTACTAGCCTAAATTCCCTGCATCAATATTTAGAAATTTTATTTATCCGATTAAATTCTAATTTTGAAAATATTTTTGTTAATATATAATAATTATAAATTTATAATAAAAATAATAGGATAACTTTAGTAGAATAAGTATACTCAGGTTTAACAATTTAGTAGTTTAGCGGATATATAACACTATTTTTTTAATAATAGAATATGTTGTGGTGGTAGTTTAGTAGGATAAGTACACTATACGTAGTAGTTTAACAATTTAGTAGTTTAACAGATATATAACACTATTTATTTATTTTCCTTAATAACCAAAATTAGGGAATAACTGTTGAACCAAATTATACCCCATTTCGGTTATAATATATATATATATATATATATATATATATTATAGTATAAATATGCACTTTTCATATTTAGCTCATCAATATATATTAAGATTTTTTTTTAAAAATGACACTATTCTATACAAGTATGTAAAAATCTTAAATAGTTAGAACAAATACAAAAAAACAGACAGTATCAAGAAAACATATGCTTAAATAAAATTTACAGAACATGATATCAATGTGATAAAAAATTTATAATGAAGGACACTTTCATTATATAAAAAATTTATTTAGTAAAAAAACATAGATATGATATAAGTACGTTGAATTTTTATTTGTGTTATATACGATAAAAATTAAAAAATCTTAATTAGTTAGAACAAATATAAAAAAATAGATAGCATGAAGAAGACATATGCTTAAGTAAAAATCAATGTAATAAAAAATCTTCTAACTAAATAATTGTGAAAAACAAGTTTTTATAATTAAACATGAAATTTAGGGTTTTAAAAAAAATATTTAAGTAAATCAATCATAGGAATGAGAAGATTGTTAAAACTCAATAGTGTACATAAAAAATAACCTACTTTATTATTAAATATTAATACGAAATACCGGTAAAACTAGTGGTTGACTTTTAAAATAATAAATCAAAAATATTTAATTTTTTGTATAATTTTGTCCTACCACTAAATATATAGATCTTAAAATCACTATGTTTGGATTATTCAAAAATATTGAAAAAAAAAAATATAAACATCAATATGAGACTAAACATTAGTTAGTAGTAATAACTATTGGTTGATTGTTAAAATAATAAGCAAAATAACTTTATTTTTTTTCAAAATTTTGTCAGATCAACAAAATATATATATCTTGACATCCGTACTATTGTATCATTCATAAATATTTTAAAAAAATTAAAATAATAATATGAGACTAAACCATAGCTAGAAGTACTATTAACCATTGGTTGATGGTTGAAATAACAAAAAAAATTATTTATTTTTGTTTGTAAATTTTTTGTCCAATCTCCAAAATCTGTAGATCTTGACATTCGTACATCTCGATCATTAATAAATATTTTTAAAAAATCAAAGTAATATTATAGGGTTATATACTAGTAAGAAATACTGGTTAAACTAACAGTTGACTTTTAAAATAACAAATCTAATAAATTTATTTTTTTCTAAAATTTTTGCTCGTATAAGTTATCTTGTTTCCTATTTTGGGTCAGATTCATCATCACTACTGTTATAGGATGGAGGGTTCACCAATGGATTTGTGCACTGAATCTTGATTAGTGTTAACATATTTCTCTTTTTTTTTGTAGTAGCATGGTCATTATTTCCATTTTGATTCATTAAATAGTTTCTATGTATTTTCCTGCTCCATTTTAGGAATAATTATCAATTTGACTAACTATTCTCTTAATATATTCTTCAGCTTGTGCACATCGAACCTGGGTATTGCAAGGGATCTCTTAGTTGTTGAGAAGGCTGGTTGGAGACTTTTCTTTTGAAGCGAAGGCCTGGGATTTCGTCAGTGATAGTGTAGATGAGTATAGGGCTATAATTGCACAAAGTGGACAGTGATATCAAATTTAGTTTTTCTGGGGGCAATTACATTGCTTACATACATGTCAACTTTTATACCTCCCGTGGTAGTCAATTCTGCCTGGAAGTTTTACATTGAAATTTTCGGGAATTTTAAGTCTTGGCTGTTATGTTGAAGTTTCATTATCTTAATTGCTTGTGTTACTAATTCCTAATTCCTCAGTTTTTTGCATGGTTCTTTGCACTCATTGAGTGCGCAGCTTTCACTACAAGAAAGAAGGCTAAATTCGACCGAAAAAATCGGTCGAATTTAGCTTAATTCAACCGCGTACGGTCGAATTTAACTAAATTCGACCGATTTTGAATCGGTTGTAATAAAGGGAGTCGAATTTAGGAGTTCGGTCGTATTTAACTAAATTCGACCGGCTAATTATGACCGGATATTTACGACCTCTTAAATTCAACCGAACAAATTCGACCGAGGGCAATCGAATTTAATTTTTCACCTAAAATTTATAAACCCCGCCCAAATATTTTAATATTTTGAAAAAATTTAAAAATCCCGCCCAAATAATTAAATTTTTCGAAAAAAATTAAAAATACCGCCAAAATATTAAATTCGACAGTATACAATCGAAAATTAATTTCAACAATTTTTGGTTGCAACGTAAATTCAACCGAATTCGATCAATTTAAACTAACACCAGATTTAAAAAAACATTGCTCAATTTCATTTTATAATTTCAACCTAACCAAACTAGAACATCTTAAAATGTATCATTTCAACAACAGCAATTCTACAAAATATTATCTGCAAAAGATACAACACAAATGTCAACAAACAGATTTAATGGCTCAAAAAATTCGATAATTGCTATTACAATATACTAAAACCACCTCTTTTTTCCAGCCAGGCTGTTGCTACTACTCGCCACTCTGCAAACCCCTAATCTTATCCCATCTGCAACACCCGCAACCTCCAGTCTAAACCCATTTGCTACACCCACGACCTCCATGCCAGCTTTCGGAACTCCCTCTTCATCCTCATTTAATACCTCCCTTTTATCAATAACAACAACAACAAACTCAGTCCTCTTTGTTGTTTCAGCAACAACAAACTTCAGCATTTTGATTCTCCAATATATTTAACACCACGCTGCAACAAAAACTGCAGCAGCCGCCTCAGGCGTCTCTCTCAAGCTCTAGGAAGAAGAGCCAAACAGGCTCAATTTTTATCAAGAAAGAAGAATATACAAAGAGTTCTCCTCTCAAAACAATCTCTCAGAACAAATCTTTAAGAGAAAAATAAAAGAAAGGAGATTGAAAATAAAACCACACAAACTATACAAAAAAACCATGCCTAATTCTAAAAGCAAACAAGAAAGGACTCGAAATAAACATCAAGAAATCCAAGATTTATAATCTACAAACTCCAGCAAATAAAGCTCCAGGCAACAGAAAAGCACCTGCCATGTAGAAACCACCTGCCAAACCAACCAAATTTCAATCTTCCCTTCCCCTATTGCAAGCACAAACACGCCATATTGTAGACCAAAAAACAGCAAAACAGCGAGCAAAAATCCCAGAAACAGAACCCCTTCTCCTTCCAAATAGGCTCTTTTAGTTCTAATTAGGCTACTAAAAACACAAAATTGAAGTGAATGGGTAGAAATGAAAAGCAGGGGGGTTAGACCTGAATGTCGCGATCGGCGAGAGAGAAAGGGAGAGCACTACAACAAAATAGGCCAATTACGACGACCAACTTACGACGGAAAAAAATGGGCGCCCAACTTACGACGGAAAAAAGTAAAACGTCATAATTATTTACAACCAAACCCAAAACCGTCGTAAGTTTAGTATTTTATTAATAAAATTATGCATGGCATGAATAAACAAAAATGAAAATTATTTGAAGTTGCGATGATTTAAACATTTCGTCGTTAGTTAATTATTTTTATTAAAATTTTAACGTGAAATTATATAAAAAAATATTTCATCTAAATTTACGACGAAATATTTGTGACGGAAAATAATGGAACTTCCAATTTACGACGGAAATTAAAATTCGTCGTAAGTTATCAAAGAGGGAAATTTAATTTTTTTCCCAAAATTTTGGCGGTAAATTTGACTTTTCTCAATTTTTTTGCCGATAATAATTTATGACGGATTCCGTCGTAAATTAGGACATGATTTGTTAGGACAAATATTTTTAAAATAATCGAAACACAAATTTAGGACTAAACGCTAGTTAGTTGTAATAGTCAAACTGAAGTTTGACTGTTAAAATGGCAAACCAAATAAAATTATGTTGATATGAAACTTTGGTTATATCACTAATATATATATTTATTGACATCCATATGGTTAGATCAATGAAAAATATTTTTAAAATAATCAAAACATAAATTCAGGACTAAACGCTAGTTAGCTGTACTAGTCAAATTGAAGTTTGACTGTTAAAATGGAAAACCAAATAAAATTAATTTGATATGAAATTTTAGTTATATCACTAATATATATATTTATTATCATCCATACGGTTAGATCGATGAAAAATATTTTTAAAAATAATCGAAACACAAATTTAGGACTAAACGCTAGTTAGCTATAATAGTCAAACTGAAGTTTGACTGTTAAAATGGCAAATCAAATAAAATTAATTTGATATGAAACCTGGGTTATATCACTAATATATATATTTATTGACATTCATACGGTTATATGGATAAAAATATTTTTAAAAATAATAAAGCTTTATTTAACTATATTTGATACTATTTGCATTTATCATAAGATCACTAGTTAAACATCGTCAAAGTAAAAATAAATTTTGTCGTTTCCTTTTTATCTCCAAACAAGTGATAAAGTGAAGGTAGACATTTCTAAGTGTGACGCAATACTGAAAGATATGTAACATTTTTCCGAACCAATAGCAAAAGTACAAATACACTTTAAAACTATAAGATATATATTGTGAAGGAGTTTTATATTTTAGAATTTACTAATCACGTGTTTAGGTTTATTTTTCATATTTATTTTGTTTTCTTTAACTTAAATTAACCATAAAATTTTACATAAAATTAAGTTTTAAAAAATGGCTTTCCACAAATTTCTTAACTCACTTTGTATTTATTAGTTGTCTATCCGAACAACAGCGATATCATTATGCGTTTGTTCAATTTATGTGTAGATTTCGTATGTTTTTTATTATTAAATTATTTTTTCTTTTCAAAAAAGAAATATATATATTCATAAAATAAATAATATGGACAAATTACATTAGGTTATGCATTTGAATATTGTTTAATCTTTTCTTAATTAAATCATAATATAAAATTGCATGTCAACAAAACAATGACGTGCTATGTTTACAGATGCCAGCCTAATACTACTTAAAAATAACACAAAAAATTAATTATAGTAACGGATCCTACAAGAAACTGGCCTATCAGCGACCGCGTTCTGTAGCAAAAGGCCATCAGCGACGTTGTGCGGTCGCTGAAGTCCGTCGCATAAAAACTGGTAGCTAATGCGCACTTTAGCGATAACTTTTGGCGACCGTGTGGTTGGCGACAGGCATTACCGACCGATCCCGTAGCAGATCCGAGTCAGCATCAATCTACCACGAATCCACGCGGAGGCGACGGCATTAGCGACCGTTCGCTGTAACTAATATCAGCGACCAGCATCTGCTACGCAATTTAGTCTCCAATAACAGCGACTGATTTTAGCTACGGAGTTGTGTTGCTATTGCTCGCGACGAATTTTTAGCTACAGAATGCTGTCGCTATTTCCGACGACGGGTTTTAGCTACGGAATACAAATAAGTCGCTACTGTTAGCGACCAAAAAGTTAGTAGTCGCTAAATGTATTTAGTCGCTAATAATTGCGACAGAGCTTTAGCTACCGTTTTTGGTCGCAAATAACAAGCTAAATTTTTCCGAACTTTAGCTACAGAATGCGGTCGCTGAATTTTTTTTTTTAGAAATTAATAATTTTTGTGATTTCAGCATATTTCCTAATATTTTAAACCTGTTTTCTTAATAAACTTGCAATAAAATAACAGATCTGTCACGCAAAGCATATTCATGACTCGAATCCAGAAATCCAATTTGGACTAATATAAAAATTCTAATACTTTTACATCATCTTGGAAAAACGAAAAAGACAAACGTAGGTGCAAGTATCGGCTAAGTACAAAATATCATAAATGCAACCAAATTCTAGTACAAAAGAAACATAAATGCGACCGATGAGACACACTAAGAAGATCCGCCAAAGTCCTCATCACGATCGTCACGATGTGCTCCCTGTAATTAACAAAACAATAAAGGAATATTACATTACAATAAAGGAATATTACATTACATGATAACAACAATGTATAACAAACTATCTCTGCCATTCAAGAACTTAAAGAACATAAATTCAAGTAACTTCACTATACAAAATACCTCAGAGTCATCCCCTTGTTGTGATGCATTCACCTCTGCCACTGTACGGGCTAGCTCCTCGGGATCCAAAGCTCCGAGATGGCCTCCCAGTATACGAAGAAGCTCGGGATCTCGACAAATAGCCCTCACACAGTTAGCAGGATTATGAATAACTGGCTGGCTTGATGACTGTGCAGACTGCGTGCTAAATGAGGAGCCACTAATGGACGGGCGTCGTCGTTTTCCTTGACCTTTGACATAGTTCTTCTTGACTTCAGATGCCATCTCCCATATGTCCTGATCAAAATATGGACGCTCACTACCCTCAGGATAACGCTCATCATATAAACGACGATATTTCTCCTGTCAACATATTAAAGATTAACCAATTAAATTAAATTAGTACCATATTACATTCATCACAGTGTTAATCACATTGTCGAACACATTGTCACAGTGTTAAACACATTGTCGAACACATTCTTCTCGACATGCATTACATCTAGATTATGACGAATTAAATTTGTAGACCAATAAGGTAATTCCCAGAAGATACTTGTCCGAACCCAGTTATGAGATTCACCGAATCCACTAATTTTCTTATCATTCTTACCAAATGGGACGACTGGAAGTCTCATCACACGAGTTTGCATCACCTTTCCAGAAAATCATGGTATATGCATGTCATTTTCCACTTTACCTTTCCTGAAGTTTTCTCTGTTTCTTCGAAATGGGTGATCTACCGGCAAGAACCGACGATGACAATCAAACCAGCAAGGTTTTCGACCTTTTTGTAGAGTGAAAGACTTGGTATGCTACATGCAATAAGGACAAGCCAATTTCCCGTGTGTGCTCCATCCTGATAACATACCACAGGCCGGGAAGTCGCTTATAGTCCACATAAGCGCTGTCTTAAGGTTAAAATTTGTATGTGTTGAAACATCCCAAGTTTGTACTCCATCTTTCCATAATACCTTCAACTCATCTATTAGAGGCCTCAAGTAAACATCTAAATTCTTTCCAGGACTTGTAGGACCAGGAATCATTAGAGAGAGAAACATGTATGGTTGTTTCATACACATCCAAGGAGGCAGATTATACGGAGTAACAATAACGGGCCAACATGAGTACAGAACAACTGAGTGGCCAAAGGGGTTAAATCCAATTGTGGATAATACAAGCCTTACATTTCTCGGTTCCGACGCAAATTTCGGATGTGATTTGTTAAAATCTTTCCAAGCTAGCCCATCTGCGGGATGATTTGTATTGCAAATAACATAATTAAATAATAAGTTCTATATGCAGCACATGAATTAAGTAAACCTTTACTGTATAATATCTTCAAACTCTATCCATATAAATTTTAACTATCTAATTAATGTACCTATGACATAGTCTTTTTTCAATAACTGTCATCATCTAGCTCTATGCTACATCCCTATAACATATTTAGAAACACTTGCAATTTTTTTTTGTGTCTTAGGGACAGAGATTACCGGCTTACAATCAGAAATATGTTGAATTTTCATTTTAATTATAATCAAACATCATTCATTAAGTTTGATACTTGGTAACCATCAGGTGACAATTTATTACGTTGATGTCTGATTACCAATATCTTAAAACAAACCATCAGGCAAGATTTACAAAATGATTTTCACAAACTACATACAGGGGTTAAGTAGAGAAAATAGACACAAGCCTATCACAAATAGACACAAGCCTATCACAAATATTTTACAGCAACCCAGAGGCAGCTTACAATCCACCTCGGGGGTGTCAGGAATCATGTACACGGGGTTTAGTTGCTATAATTTAACAGGTTAGTTACTACCGAATAATCCAAAAAGGAATAGGAATTAGACATAACACGCACTGAATAAACACATAACCATGAGTTTTGTAAGCAAATCAGTTATAATCAACACATATACATATCCATTACAAAAATATGCATATCGACTACAATTACTAATATATACATATCGATTACATACATATGCATATGGGTTAAAAAATTAACAGATAGATTACCGGGGATTATGATCGGCAAGGGTTTGCAGATGATGCGGCAACGTCGTTTTTGCAAATTGGGTATATGGGGGGTTATTGGGTATAGGCAGTTGTGTATATTTCTTATTTGCCAAATTAAAAATTATGTTATTTATTTTATTTTTTGATTCTCTTTATATATTTTATTATTTTAAATCTCATATATTGTAATATTCTATGATTCAAATATTATTAAAAAAATATATATTAGATTATTTTTAGTCAATGTAAGATTTTTTTTCTTTTTAATAACATCAAGTTTTGAGAAAATTAACAAAAATAAATCAAAACCATACGAGAGGCGCCACTATACCGCAATTGTGTTCTTATTTACATAAGTATAATATATTAATATAATAATTTTAAAAAATATTAAGAAAATATATTAAATTTTAAGATAAAATAATATATTATTGAGAAAATCTAATATTTAATAAATTTTAAGAAAATATAATATAATCAACTAATTTTAGAAATTGTATTAAAAAGGAAATTTTGAAAAATATCAAGATAATAAGTAAAATTAAAGAGAAATAAGTTTAAGAGATTAATATCATGGTAAGATTTATTAATTTAAAAAGTTGAGAAAAATAGAAAAATAGAATGAGATTATGTGAAAGACGGCACCTAAATGCCCGTATATTTTCCTTTATATAATTATATTGATGTATTGATGAATATTGATTCAATATTTAATTGTTAGATACGTTAAGTTCACATTACTACACAACATATACTCTTTAGCACCAAAAAAGCACCATAAAGCTTTATCAAATAGTTTAAATAATTAAATAAATTATTATAATTTTTTACTAAAAATAAATTTCAAGAAATATTTTTCAAGTAATTTAGTTTTAAATATAAAATTTAGATATAAATTCTTTTAATAAAAAAATATTTAATTTTCGATACTTCTGTAACGACCGACTAGTAGTTGCGGCGTTAATGTCAAATAATATATAGTTTATATGTACCCTTTAATTTCAACTCTTGTAAATTTTGTATGAAAAATTGACAAACTTTTTTGTGGCAACCAAATAGCAACTGCGACCGAATATAGTAAAAAGCTAAGTATCAAAAATATTAATTTTTATAATTATGTTTTATAATTTTTTAAAAAACATTTTTATATGAAAATTTAACGCGCTTTCTGTAACGATCGCTACAAAAAATTCTATTAGATTTTCATACAAAATTTGGAAGAATTTAAATGACAGGGTACACGTAAACTATATTTTAATTTTAAAATATTTAATATTAACCAAATTTAAAAATAATATTTTAATATTATTTATAATAAAAAAATCAATATTTTCAATATTTATCGCCAGTGACGGAATTCGGTGGCCGATACTTTTCGGTCGCTAAAAAAGGCGCCAAAAACCCCAATTACAAAAAATTTAAACTGAAGGACTTTCTGCTACCGCAGTACGTCGCTGTTATCTTTCGGTCGCTGATAAAATTGGTCTCTAAATTTGAGACGGAAGGCTGTCCCTGTTTCGAGTGCTGATGTGGCACTATCTACTACCACTTGCGGTCGCTAATAAAATTTAGTAGCAAAAGAAAAGGCGCCAAAATTTCGCGGTTGTTTTTTGCGGGTGGGAAAATTGTTGCGACTGCATAGCTATGGAATGCGGTCGCTGAATACCTTTTAGCAACGGAAATGTCACCGGTCGCGGAAATCGGTCGCTAATTGTTATTTTTTGCTACAGAATTTCTGGTCGCTAAAAAAGTTGGTCGCTGATAGGCCAGTTTCTTGTAGTGGGAGGATATAATAACTAAGCAGGTTAGCATGCATATTACTACATCAAATTTTTAGTAATGACAGGAGGCTAAGCCCTCGCTTACCTTATGCCACCTGTAACATATTGGTTGGACCAAACTATAGCACACGGATTGTGCTAGTTCAAGTGAATTTACTGCCGTTGATTGTAATTGGTAAACTAATCCTCACCATCCAAATTCCTTGACATTCAGCTTCATTTGTTCTTCTTCTCTAATGTTTCTCGACTGTCTCTTTCTTCATGTATTCGATCCCACACCTTAACCTCTTCTTTATCTCCATCATCTAGCTTCTCTTCTTCCCTATAACATCCCTCTTCTCTCCGCATTTCTCACGTGCGCAATTGCTCAGTTCCTCACGCTCTTCACCACTGGTTCGGTTCGAATCACGGAGGCAGCACCATAAGAATCAGTACAATTTTTCGCCGAAAAATTTCCGTCATCGCCACGACTCACTACAAGCACGACTGAGGTTTAATGAAAAAATTCCAATTGAGCTTATTCAGCCGGAGATCCTATTTCGAGCCTATTTTTAGATTTCATTTTCCCGTCTCGGTTATGTTTGTTTGTGATTTTAATGGTAGTAGATTGTACATGATTTATGCTTTAGTTTGTGATATTAAACATTTAATTTGGTTGAGACATGACTAGTTTGTGTTAATTTTAGTTTGATTTAGTCGGAATTAAAAATTTGTCGATGATATGATATTGTGATGGTTAGTAGTATAAAATTATTTGGGGAGGAAAAACGAGTTGGAATATGCTCATTTGAACTTGTTATGGTTTCGCGGAGTTTGCCGGAAACCGGAATCTGGAATATGGGAAGCTCACCGGAATCTAACTTACGACGCATTTTTTTCATCATAAAATTAAGTTTTATCTTATTAAAAGTGGGTCCCGTAAAGTAATATCCGACATTTTTTCCGTCATAAGTACAAAACTTACGACGATTTCAGTTCAAAAAAACCGTCGTAAATGGCCAAATTTGTTGTAGTGGAGGAGCAATAGAAGCCATTTGAGTAGTAAGTTGCGAATTAGCAAAAGGAGTAATCGCGCCTAAAGGAGACGCCTAAGGCTGCTGCTGTTGTGATTGAGAGGCAGTGAAACATGGTTTGGAGATTTGAGTGCCATTTTTTAGTTCTGTTTTGGGCTCGGGCGATTTAGAACTGGAGAGAGGGTTTTGTAGATGTGAGTGAAGAGAGGTGCTTGAGAGTTGGCCTTAGATTTTAGAAATGTGTTTACCATGCTTTAGATGAAGATGCTAAATTTCTAGGGTTTCTCATTGGGCTGGGCCTTTGTTAAAGGACTTGTTGAAAGCTTAATAATATATAAAAAGGTGTTTATATTTTATTATAAAATATCAATATGAATATAAATAATGATTGAATCATTTAAGAATAAATATCCGTATAGTTGTATTATCCAAAAACATATATAAAATTTAATAAATTATAAAGTCTAACATAATCCTAATTGATATCCTAATCTTAAAAAAATATTTAAATTTTAGAAAATTATCAAATACAAGAAAAATCAAAATTCTCTACTCAGATATATATTTTAATTTGCCATTTTAATAGTCAGACATCATTTTGACCAATTCAGCCATTCTAACAGTCAAACATCGGTTTGACTAGTACAACTAAGTAGTGTTTAGTCCTGAATTGGTGTTTCGATTTTTTTAAAAATATTTTTCATCGATCCAACCATATGGATGTTAATAGATATATATATTAGTGATATAACCAGAGTTTCAGATCAAAATAATTTTATTTGGTTTGCCATTTTAACAGTCAGACATCAGTTTGACTATTCCAACTAAGTAGTGTTTAGTCCTGAATTGGTGTTTCGATTTTTTCAAAAATATTTTTCATGGATCCAACCATATGGATGTCAATATATATATATATATATATATATATATATATATATATATATATATCAGTGATATAACAAGAGTTTCAAATAAAAATACTTTTATTTGATTTTCCATTTTAACGGTCAAACATTAGTTTGACTAGTACAACTAACTAGTGTTTAGTCCTGAATTGGTGTTTTGATTTTTTTTTTTTTTAAAATTCATCGATCCAACCATATGGATGTCAATAGATATATATATTAGTGATATAACCAGAGTTTCAGATCAAAATAATTTTATTTGGTTTGCCATTTTAACAATCAAACATCGGTTTGACTAGTACAACTAAGTAATGTTTAGTCCTAAATTGGTGTTTTGATTTTTTTAAAAATATTTTTCATCGATCCAACCATATGGATGTCAAAAGATATATATATTATTTATATAACCAGAGTTTCAGATCAAAATAATTTTATTTGGTATTTGCCATTTTAACAGTCAAACATTAGTTTGACTATTCCAACTAAGTAGTGTTTAGTCCTGAATTGGTGTTTCGATTTTTTCAAAATTATTTTTCATTGATCCAACCATATGGATGTCAATAGATATATATATATATATATATATATATATATTAGTGATATAACAAGAGTTTCAAATCAAAATACTTTTATTTGGTTTTCCATTTTAACGGTCAAATATCAGTTTGACTAGTACAACTAACTAGTGTTTTGTCCTGAATTGGTGTTTTAATTTTTTTTTTAAAAATTGATCGATCCAACTGTATGGATGTCAATAGATATATATATATATTAGTGGTATAGCCAGAGTTTCAGATCAAAATAATTTTATTTGGTTTACCATTTTAACAGTCAAACATCGGTTTGACTAGTACAACTAAGTAGTGTTTAGTCCTGAATTGGTGTTTCGATTTTTTCAAAAATATTTTTCATCGATCCAACCATATGGATGTCAAAAGATATATATATTATTGATATAACCAGAGTTTCAGATCAAAATAATTTTATTTGGTTTGCCATTTTAACAGTCAAACATCAGTTTGACTATTACAACTAAGTAGTGTTATGTCCTGAATTGGTGTTTCGATTTTTTCAAAAATATTTTTCATTGATCCAACCATATGGATGTCAATAGATATATATATATATAAGTGATATAACAAGAGTTTCAAATCAAAATACTTTTATTTGGTTTTCCATTTTAACGGTCAAACATCAGTTTGACTAGTATAACTAACTAGTGTTTATTCCTAAATTTATGTTTTGATTTTTTTTTAAAAACAATTCATCGATCCAACCATATGGATGTCAATAGATATATATATATTAGTGATATAACCAGAGTTTCAGATCAAAATAATTTTATTTGGTTTGCCATTCTAACAGTCAAACATCGGTTTGACTAGTACAACTAAGTAGTGTTTAGTCTTGAATTGGTGTTTCGATTTTTTCAAAAATATTTTTCATCGATCCAACCATATGGATGTTAATAGATATATATATTAGTGATATAACCAGAGTTTCAGATCAAAATAATTTTATTTGGTTTGCCATATTAAGAGTCAAACATCAGTTTGACTATTACAACTAGGTAGTGTTTAGTCCTGAATTGGTGTTTCGATTTTTTCAAAAATACTTTTCGTGGATCCAACCATATGGATGTCAATATATATATATATATATATATATATATATATATATATATATATATATATATATATATATATATATATATATATATATATATCAGTGATATAACAAGAGTTTCAAATCAAAATACTTTTATTTGGTTTTCCATTTTAACGGTCAAACATCAGTTTGACTAGTACAACTAACTAGTGTTTAGTCCTGAATTGGTGTTTTGTTTTTTTTTTTAAAAAATCATCGATCTAACCATATGGATGTCAATAGATATATATTAGTGATATAACCAGAGTTTCAGATCAAAATAATTTTATTTGGTTTGCCATTTTAACAATCAAACATCGATTTGACTCGTATAACTAAGTAGTGTTTTATCCTGAATTGGTGTTTCGATTTTTTTAAAAATATTTTTCATCGATCCAACCATATGGATGTCAAAAGATATATATATTAGTGATATGACCAGAGTTTCAGATCAAAATAATTTTATTTGGTTTGTCATTTTAACAGTCAAACATCAGTTTGACTATTACAACTAAGTAGTGTTTAGTCCTGAATTGGTGTTTCCATTTTTTCAAAAATATTTTTCATTGATCCAACCATATGGATGTCAATAGATATATATATATATACAAGTGATATAACAAGAGT
The DNA here is from genome assembly GCF_009905375.1 of Apium graveolens. Lineage (NCBI taxonomy): Eukaryota > Viridiplantae > Streptophyta > Magnoliopsida > Apiales > Apiaceae > Apium > Apium graveolens. The sequence goes on from NC_133647.1 coordinate 204,804,984, forward strand.
TTCAAATCAAAATACTTTTATTTGGTTTTTCATTTTAACGGTAAAACATCAGTTTGACTAGTACAACTAACTAGTGTTTAGTCCTAAATTGGTGTTTTTATTTATATTTTTTTAAAAATTCATCGATCCAACGGTTTGGATGTCAATAGATATATATATTAGTGATATAACCAGGGTTTCAGATCAAAATTATTTTATTTGGTTTGCCATTTTAAGAGCCAAACATCAGTTTGACTATTACAACTAACTGGTGTTTAGTCCTGAATTGGTGTTTCGATTTTTTCAAAAATATTTTTCATCGATCCAACTGTATGGATGTTAATATATATATATATATATATATATATATATATATATATACATATATATTTATTAGTGATATAACCAAAGTTTCAGATCAAAATAATTTTATTTGGTTTTCCATTTTAACAGTCAAACATGAGTTTGACTAGTAGAACTAACTAGTGTTTAAGTCCTGAATTCGTGTTTAGATATTTTTAAATATATTTTTCATCAATCTAACCGTATGGATGTCAATAGATATATATTTGTTATATAACTAAAATTTATATCAAAATAATTTTATTTGATTTGCCATTTTAACAGTCAAACATCAATTTGATTAGTACAACTAACTAGTGTTTAGTCCTCAATTGGTGTTTTGATTTTTTTAAAAATATTTTTCAGGGATCCAACCGTATGGATGTCGATAAATATATACACTAGTGATATAATCAAAGTTTCAGATCAAAATAATCTTATTTAATTTGCCATTTTAATAGTCAGACTTCAGTTTGACCCGTATAGCTAATTAGTATTTAGTCCTGAATTGGTGTTATATTTTTTATATATATATTTTTCATCGATCCAACCATATAGATGCCAATATATACATATATATATATATATATATATATATATATTAGTGATATAACCAAAGTTTCAGATCAAAATAATTTTATTTGGTTGTCCATTTTAAAAGTCAAGCATTAGTTAGAATAGTACAAATAAATAACATCAATTTTATTTTTTAAACAAATAAAGAAATTTTAAAATTCTTATAACGCATAATTTATTTTTTCAAGATCTAAATTTTTTTATTTGGATAATTTTTATTCTCTCCCATATTCATAATTTCAAAATATTCACTAACATTTAAATTTTTTTTTATTAAAAATTAAATTCTGAAAAGTCATAAATACAACCGAATTCCGTTGAAATATAACTTCGAAAAGGGCGGAAAATTTCCCTCACTTTTTTTGAAAATTTTAAAAGTATGGTTAAATTTCCCGCCATTTTTAAATATAAAATTTGACCGAAATCGGTTGAATTTAGGAGTGTAAAATAAATTACTTTGCAGGAAAATTCCCACAATTTTTTTATTGGGGCTAAATTCAACTTGAAAAATTTTTGGTCGAATTTAGGGGCTAAATTCGACTGGTTTAATTTCGACTGGTTTAATTTCAACTGTTTTCAGTTAAAATTGATTGTAAATACGACCGTTTAAATACGACAATTTGAATTCGACCGAGGACGGTCGAATTTAGCCGTGTCCAAAGGATTGAACCGCTTGCGGTCGAATTTAACCTCAGTCGAATTTAAATTAGTTGTATTTAACCTTATTTTCTTGTAGTGTTTAGAACATGAAGAAGGTTTGGAAAATCTTGAGCTAATGATATGACTATGCTACCAGCAACATACGTGCTCATAGTATTTTCGAAATCTTGAGCTAATAAAAATTGTTCCTTTTTGGGCAAAAAAAAAATTGTTCTTTTGGATAGGTTATATTACTTTATAATTATGTTGAAATAATCATAAGATAAGGGTTTAATATATATCTTTTAAATTGACTCCGTGAATGTAATATTTCTAAAGATAGAGATCTACTTTCACTTGAATGGAAATTTTGGAAAATACCAATAAAAAGTAGTTCTCTATAAATTTTTAAAATGTAGTTATGAACTTTAAAAAATAAATCATTTTCAAATTTTATAATTAGAAAAAAAAAATTCCTAGTCTTCCTCTCAAATTCTTGTGCAAAGTACTACAAATTTAGGCAAATTCTGGGCAGTTGCAAGGAAGTTGCAAATCAGAGAAATATTTAAAAAAGGAATATATGAAATTTCACTCAAATTGTGAAGGTTTAAGAGACACCAAAGATCAAGGAAATTACTAAGAAATTATGATAATGTCTTTGTTCGAGTTTTAGAATATGGAAATTTGAAGGAAATTATTACAAAATTGCTAAAAGTATTTTGTGGTAGAGATATGGGAGAAGTTTCCACTAAGCTCGACTTTTCCAATATGCAAACTCTAAATTTATTTGTTAAATTTGGTTTAAAATGCAATTCAAATTCACCTTATAAAGAGAAGACATACAGACCACATGCTTGAAAGTAGAATAATCAGTTGAAAGTAGAATAACAATTGCATTATTATCAGTTGAAAACATTCATTTGGACATTTTTGTTGGAAGTTCACAGGCGTTTGCTGTATATCTTGTTAATTATTTATTTGAAATCTTCTTTTTTGTATTAATCGTTTCATTCAACACTTCTTAAACTACCTCTTTAAGTTAATATTTTAAAAAATAATCAAATAAAAATTAAACTAATATTTTTAATATATTTCTTTTACCTAACTGAGTGGTCATTTGATAAATCTGAACTATTTATATATGAACGATTAACATATCTGAATAGTTAAAAATCTGAATTCTAACTGATCAATAACAATGCAAAATCTAAATGATTTTTTTTTAAAAAAAATCTACATATTTGTCAAACACAATTATTTCAAAATTATAATTACAAATCATATTAATTAAATATTTTATGACAGTAAAATTGATAAAATAACATATTTTAAATTTGAAGTAAACAAAATTTAAAAAAATTGGTATACAAATTATTAAAAGCCCGACTGCTCTTTATTTATTATACAGTGAACTGGTGAACGCCGTAGCTTCAGCACCACTGAGTAGAGGCACATCGGGGCCGTATAACTTGTAGGGCCCACGGCGAAATCAAAAAATGGGGACCTAATTTTTTTCTTCCGTTATATTATATAATATTATATAAGATGATAAAGTTATATATTCTATTTAAACCACTTAAATCTTAGACTTTAGACCACTTCTATTATCCAGTATAATATTATAAGTCAGAAATATATTTGTATCACATTATATGCTTCAACGGTCTAAAAGGATCCAAGATTTAAGTGGTATACATAAAAATTTGCTTAATATAATAATTAGTAAACACGAAATCATAGTCCCTTTTACTTATATTTTAATTGCATTAATTATTATAAAGCATAATATCAACGAAATCACGATAGGAAAAAAATAAATAGAGAATGCCCAAACTACACCATTTTTCACCTTCAACTGCCCAAAATACCCAGATACGCGTGAACCACCCAAAATACCCACGAAATACGCATTTTAGGGATGCGTAGTCAACAATTCAAATTTTAATAACGAATACGCATGTATCACATACGTATTCACTTTTTGATTTAAGAATAATATGCATGTTCAACATGCGTATTTACTAAAATACAAAGAGTGAATGCGCATGTGATACATGCGTATTGTTTGTAGTACGCATCCCTCACATGCGTATTCAACGGGTATGTTGGGTACACAGTACCACCAATTGGCATTTTGGATATTTCTCCCAAATGATGGGTATTTTGATTTTTCACCCAAGAAAATTATCATTCCTAAATTTAATAACTCTAAACCAAACAATACATTATTAATCTAAAGAAAGTTATAGCATGAAATCTGTAGCCTAACCTGTAAAATTAAAAAATAAGTCATTTAAAAATGAAAAAACTTAATTATGTAAATTTTGACATAATAGATATTAAAGCTTACGACTAAATGAGTATAAGAACACATTTATAATATTTTTAATTTTATATAAAATATATGTATATATATACTATTAAATTTTTTTTAAATTTTGGCCTCCTTTTAAAAGTATAGGCGCAGGGCAAGCCCCCTACCTCTGTGGGCCGGCTTGGGCACATCTAAGGTTTTGTGAATGTGAAGAAGGTTTGTAAATCTTGAGCTAATGATATGACTATGCTACCATGCTCATAGTATTTTCAAAATCTTAACTTAATAGAATTTTTTCTTTCTAATAGGTTAGAACATCTCCAATGGTAATAACAAAAACTGTTAGCTAAAAAATGATAAAATAAAGATTATGTAAATTTTTAGCTAAGGGGGAGGGTATCCACTCCAATATTATTATGTATAATATGATATGTAAAATTTTACCTAAGGGTTTTGATGGTTCAACAAATATAGCCACCAAATATAATTATCTATATTTTTTGCTAAGGGTTAAATGGTTGGAGTATTCAAATTTTTACAAATTATTTAAAAATGCCACCTAGATACCACATAGATGACACATAGATAATATAGTGTTTTGTTGTATTGGAGATAATATATATCTTTTAAATTGACTCTGTGAATTTAATGTTTTTTAAAACTAGAGAACTACCTTCACTTGAATGGAAATCTAGGAAAATACGGATAACAATGAGTTTTCTATAAATTTTTAAAATGTAGTTATGAACTTTAAAAAATAAATCATTTTCGAATTTTATTCTTCCTCTCAAATTCTTGTGCCAAGTACTACAAATTTAGGCAAATTAAGGGAAGTTGCAAGGAAGATGCAAAACATAGAATTATTTTAAAAAAAGAATATATGAAATTTCACCATCAAATTGTCAAGGCTTAAGAGACACCAGAAATCAAAGAAATTACTACGAAATTACTATGAATTTTTAGAAATCAAGGAAATTACAACGAAATTACTATAAAGTGTTTGTTCGAGTTTTAGAATAAGAAATATGAAGGAAATTACTACGAAATTGCTAAAAGTTTTTGTGGTGGAAATGGAAGAAGTTTCCCCGAAGCTTGACTTTTCCAATATACAAACTCTAAATTTATTTGTTAAATTTGGTTTAAAATGCAATTCAAATTCACCTTATAAAACACACAGACCACATGTTAAGAGAGACTTGAAAGTAGAAGAGCCTTGGTTCATTCATCTGCATCAAGTTAAAGCCTTGGTTCTTCTAGTTCATGAATCAATGGATTCTAGTTCATCTCCTGTTGGGATAGAAAAAATAACCTACTTTATTATTAAACAATAATAAAAATACGGGTCAAATTACTGGTTGACTGTTAAATAGCAAACCAAAAATATTTATTTTTTTCTAAAATTTTATAACACCACTAAATATATAGTTCTTAAAATCAGTACATTTGGATTATTCATAAATATTTAAAAAAAATATAATATAAACATCAATACGAGACTAAAAATTAGTTAATAGTACTTACTATTGGTTCATTGGTAAAATAATAAGCAAAATAGATTTATTTTTTTAAAAATTTTTGTCAAGTCACCAAAATATATAGATTTTGACATCAGTATGAATTGTATGATTCATAAATATTTTTTAAAAAATTAAAATATCAATATGAGACTTAACCCTAGCTACAACTACTATTAACCATTGGTTGATGGTTGAAATTAAAAACAAAATTAATGTATTTTTGTTTTAAAATTTTTTGTCAATCTCCCAAATATGTAGATCTTGACATTCATACAGTTGGATCATTAATAAATATTTTTAAAAAATCAAAATAATAATATAGGGTTAAACACTAGAAATACTGGTCAAACTACCAGTTGACTTTTAAAATAGCAAATCAAATAAATTGTTTTTTTCTAATTTTTTTTATATCATTAAAATATATAGAGATTGACATCCGTATGATTATTTCATTCATAAATTTTTTTGAAAAAATCAAAACAACAATATGAGACTAAACACTAATTAGACGTATTATTTAAATCATTGGTTGATTGTTAAAATAAAAAATTAAATCAATTTATTTTTTTCTAAAAAAATTATCTTATCACCAAAATATATAGATCTTGATATCTACACTGTTGGATCATTCATAAATTTTTTAAACAAATCGAAACATCAATATAGTATTAAAAACTATTAAGAAATACTGGTCAAATACTGATTGACTGTTAAAATTGTAAACCACATAAATTTATATTTTTCTAAAAAATTTTGTTGTATCACTAAAATTTATATTTAAATAAAGATTGTATGCAAAAAATGAATTTATTTAAAAACTAAAATATTAAATATTTTAACAAATATATATGTCAGTTTGTATTAAATATTACCATCAACCATAGTTTCTTGAATTTAGCATCTAAATTCTACCGAAATTGGTCAAATTTAGCTACTAAACTTAATCAAAATTAGTCAAAATTTAGATGATAAATTTGACCAAAAATGGTTCAGTTTACCCACATTTTATTTTTCACTAAATTTGGTTAAAAATAGTAAAATTTGACATTATTGGTCGAATTTAGCACATTTCAGAATTGTCATTTGTCACCACTCTATTGGCTGAGAAGGAAGCACATGGGTTGCAAACTTAAATTAATCTTGATAAATAATTTATATCTTAATCATTCCATCCCAACCATTAAATCTTTCACCCTCATCTATTTTTCTTTAATTTCTAATTCAATTTCATTCTCTTATAAAATAAACTTTACACTCACGCTTAATCTTAATCTCTAACTACATACACAATTATACATATTTTGTATATTTCAAACAACATACATACATAGATACACACACATATATATACATATATATATACACAGCTCTCGTATTATACTTCATCTAATTAAATTTCTCCAAAAAAAAGAATTAATTTAAATCATTTCCAGTGAATTCATCTGATTCCCAAAAATTACGATGAGTTCACTAATTCACACAAATTCTGGCGAGTTCATGTCCATGACCTCCAACTCGAGTTTATGTCCACACCTCCGACAAATTCATTTCCAGAAAGTTTGAAGTGAAATAAGACTAGTATTAATTTGTTCATTTATATGGACCAAATTTAAGTTTATTCTTTGTTTTTTTATATTTGTTTATCATTTTGCTGAGTTAATTCTTATAATGTTACAATTTCAGTAGGTTAACAAAGGATATAAATTGTTGTATTATCAAATCTATATCACATATTTAATTAATTTTAAGATTAGTAAATAACAATTATTATCGTGTTTGTTATTTTTTTATACAAATACATTATGGACAATCTAGTAACAAGTTCAACAACAAAATGCATTATACTGCATTCTACTGTCGTTTTTAAAAAATCTAGTGTTTAATAAATTCTACCTGATTTGGTCGAATTTAGCATGCTTATTTTGACCATATTTGGTCAAATTTAGTATTTTTGGGTGAGATTTTTGAATTTTTGCCAAAAAATTGACATTTCGTTAAAAGATGAAGGATGAGTTTTTGTAACGAATTTCGATCGAATTTAGTCGGTCGAATTTATTTGGTCAAATTTAGTACTGTCGAATTTAGCTTAGTTTGACCTTACCTCTCATTTTCGATCGGTCTTTGTTCGACAGATTCGGTCGAATTTAACCAAATTCGACCGAACAAATTCATTCGAATCTAGCCGAATTTGTTGTAGTGTATGCAGAGGAGAGTAAGAAATCACAACAAATTTGTGGGGAGGAAAAAATCACATGTACATGTTTTTTGGCTAGTAATAACGAGTATTAGTGACTTACGAGAGTCACTACCGTGTATTCATTTGTAACCATTTGTAACCTGATCATTACAAGATGACTATTGGTTCTTTGCTAGCTCTTGTTGCTTCAAATGGAAAATAGCAACCGGATTATGATATGGAAGCAGGAGAGATTGTCTCTGATGATTGCAATTTCAGTGTTGATACGAAGAATAAGATGGGCTTTTCTCTTCATTATAAATTGGCAATACAAAATCGGATTAACGGACTCACACCTATACTTCTCATTGGGTTGGAATTATAAGGATGATCATCTATGATTGTCTCGGATTTATCAGTCACTTTGAGAACGTAAAACATCTAAATTTCATAGAGACGTCCTTGAAAGTACGTCCCATGTGAATACAACCATGAGCTCAAATTTCTTTTTTTTTTTATTATTGTATTAATATTTATCATTTGTGTTAATATTTACTTTAATCAGATATTATTATTGTCGTGCATTGGGGTCTTCATGGAAACAGCTTCCCTATTCTTCTGAGTAGGGGCATGGTCTGCATATATCTTATCCTCCCTAGACGTATATACTGGGTGTGTTTGGCTTGGTTTTGTTTAGTAAGAAATCAATTAGGTTTTTTCCTTACTAAACTAAAGACAAAATGACAATATAAATCAGACATTAACTACTCTTTTTAAAAATATAGAAATTTTGTTAGAGATTGACCATATATATTCAAATATTAATTTCATAAAACTTAAATTTTATTATTATTCCATACCAAATAAATAAACTTTAGAAAATAAATGAATGAAATGCAAAATCGATTCCCTAACCAATCTATTCATGGCCAAGTTCATCCAAATATTCATTTCATTAATTCCCGATTCCTTTCCCACATGGAAATGAATCACACATGGTATGCAGATCGATTGTTGAGAGATGGAGAAAACTACAGTGAACTCAGATTTAAAAAAAACTTACTGTTTGACGACAAAAATCAAATTAAAAATGGAGGGGAAAAGCTGAGATTGTATGTGGGTGGGTGCATATTAGTTGAGTGTGGTGCTTTTAGTGGACCATTAGATTAGATTGATCTGATGGCTTAGATTAGTTTCAAGTTTCTATTCTAAGTTTAGTTTCTATTTGATCATTTACCTATATATATATATTATTATATTAAAAACAAAGCAATGAAAGTTTGGTTGATAGTCGTCTGGTCACCGTAATTATAGTAATATTTAAAAGAAAACTATCTCTTAAATAGATTACTATTCATAATAGAATTATGATATGCCTAAAGATTTTGATTCAAAAAATTATATAAAAAACTCAACTCAGCTGGGCTAAACAAAATAATGTTATTGATCTAATCTTAAATGAAAAATAAAAATAAACTACATATAGTTAGTTGGATTTGTAGGCTCCAGATATTAAACACAATGGTAATTGAATCCAAGCAGTGCACCATGGTGATCAAATATAAAAGATTTCAAAAGTTAATAATTGAATCCAAAATGATTTATAAAACCAATACAAACGTTAAATGTAACACATGCACACATACCAACAAAACAACTTCTTTAAAGTTAATACCAACCATTCTTAAATTAATCATTCATATTGACTTCACTCATCTCCCCATCTTCGTCATATACATATCCATCGCCACCTACACCAACCTCCACGTCCGAGATTCCATCATCTTTCTTGTGGTACTCCTTCAGTCCCTTCCAATTGTTTACATTTCTGAGGAAGTGTCCGACACGCATTTTAAGGTGCATAGAAAATATAGTTATGTAACTTATTTTTACAATTTTCTTTTTTTGAATAAAAGTTGAATGTTTTAATTTTTATTCTGAAAAACAAAACTGTAAAAAAAATTTACAGAACTATACTTTATATGCACCTTAAAATACGTGTCGGACACTCTCTTAAAAATGTAAACAATTGAAAGGGACGGAGGGAGTACTTCTCTTACACCATGGTGCGTTGTTTGGATTATTATACACGCATATTAATCAATTAACAAGGAAAAGAATATCAGCCAAGGGAAACACATAAAGATGTGAACTAATATAAAATATGGAGATTGTTAAAATATTATAATATGATTAGATCAACCATCCATTGAGACCATATATATATATATAACCAAAACAAAAATATGATTACATGACAATTATAAAAACATAATAATCAAAAATTTTATTGTAAATAATCAAAAAAAGTCAAATGTGAACATGGGTCAGTAATGATGTGCACACTAAATGACACAGATTAAAAAAATAATACTTTTATTTTAATTAAGTTTTTTTCTTCTTTTTTTTCCAACTTAAAATCCACTGTTTTGTTCTATTCGTTTTTATGGGTTCCACATAGAAAATATTGAGCGATCTTTCATGCATTGTCGATTTTAACTAATTTGCTTGTAGTGGATAGATAATATGAATATGGTTGAACCATAATTCTTTTACACTTATTAATAACAACAGTACTAGTTAGATGAAATATTTAATTTTAATGAAATTTTCATTTCTTTAAAAAAAGAAGAGAGTGGAACAGTTTCCAACTCAGTTACCATCAAGTACCACATGTAATCATATTCATTAGCATCAAATCCGGGTAAAAGTAAAATATTTTGTTAGATTCCTAACAAAATTATAAATACAATACGACTTCACACCCACGCATACATCCACCACATATATATATGATTTCCCCAATGATTTCTCCTCCTTGTTTTAGATGGAGCACCATTTGATGGAGAAGAAGCCATGACACGACTAGTTCCTTGTCATGGGAAATGCAGAAGATGTTCATTAATCCCCCAGTTCTTAAGCTCTCCTAGTCTCTCGGGTATAACATAAACTTGCAGATAAAGGTGCAGTCACTTCTCTAATCTTTTTTGAAAACTGAAATTAGTTTGTTTTGTTTTAGTACATAAACATACAAAAGCTCAAATCAAGTATTGAGATGTGATATTATACTTGATTAATTTATATGCTTTCATTTGTTTTTCTACTAAAATTATACAAATCAATTTCAGTTTCAATGAGAAATTAAAAAAATGGCTGCACCTCAGCAATTTTGTCAGACCGAAGAGAAGAGGAGCTTATGAACAAACAGATCAAGCAACCCCTCACACCTTCTTCCCCATAAAGTGCTATTGCATCTATATTTGAACGATATATCTATAATAAATCCAGTCACTAAAAATCCTTATACCAGCTGGAAATTTCATTGACTTGAATACTATTTTGCCTACAATGAACATAATTTTGGGCATTTAGGGTTCTTCATCGTTTCTGCACAAAGAACGGCGCCGTGTTTTGAGAATAAGAAAGGATGATCTGCTACACTATTCTTAGGATATTTATATATACCCTACACTATAAGAAAACAGGGTAAAACCGACCGGACATAACCGACCGACGTCGATCTGGTCACCTTAAAATCGACCGATGTCAGTGGTCGGTTATAGGCCAATTAAACGACACCGTATCGATGACGTGGCACATATAAAACTGACCATCCACTGGTGGTCGGTTTTACTGAATAAAATGACACCGTTTTGCTGATGTGTCACTTTTAAAACCGACCACCTACATGTGGTCGGTTATATCCACAAATTCTGCAGGCTAAAACCGACCATATTTGGTGGTCGGTTTTTAGAATAATAAAAAATTATTTTATAGTACAAAAAAAGTACCCGTTACAGAGAAAACAGTGTCGTTTTATTCTTCTGCCTAAAACCGACCGCGGACGGTCGGTTTTAACCTATTTTTTTAATTTTTTTGTTATATCCCTCATTTCTTGATTTTGGGAAAAAAATTAAAAAGACACAAGTGATTAAGGATTGAAGTGGAGGAGTTTTAGAAAATTATAAGTTGTTTCCATTTTTTGTAATTAATATGTGTGTGTGTGTTTATGTTGGTGTATGTATTAAATGTTGTTGTATGTATTTAATATTTTTATTTTTTTTATATAATGTTTGTTGTGAGAATTGAAGTTTGGTAGTAGATAATTTGTAATTAGTTTTATTTATTGTAATTATAGTGTGTGTGTATTTTATGAAATACATGAATAATTATGAGATTAATCATAAATTATTTGTTAAATATGTTTTTTTAATTTTAAAAAATATTATTGTAGATGAAAACCATTGATCGAAGTTGGATTGGTAATCAATTGCAAAGAGATAAAATTTCATTGACCCCAGAATATAGAATTGGTGTAGAATTTTTTTTTAAAATTTGCTAGCGAAAATGGAATAGAAGATGGTACAATGAAGTGTCCATGTAAACGTTGTAAAAATTTGAATTGGTTAAAGATTGATGATGTTAGATTTCATTTACTCGCTAAAGGAATGCTTGAGGGTTATACCGTATGGACGTCGCACCGTGAAAAATAGGAAGAAAACGTAGTCGAACATCACATCACATCACTGTTATTGTGTTCGGGAACCTTCGAGAGTAGAAGAACCAGTAGATTTGAATGCGATGTTACATAATTTAGCCGGTGAAAATTATCAATTTTGTGAAACTACGGATATGGGAACTACGAGTGTAGAAGAAGCTCCAAATCATAGTGCTATATGTGGTGAAGATCGTTATCGGGATGTTTCTTGGAAAGATGGTAAAAAAATAGCAAAAACAATCTTAAGACACTTTCCTTTGATCCCTCGATTACAATGCTTATATATGTCGGCACATACATCCGATCACATGAGATGGTACAAAAATAGAGATATGAAAGATGGAGAAATAAGTCATCCCGCAGATGGAGAAGAGTGGAAATTTTTTGACCGTCGGTATCCTTCATTTGCTCAAGAAATTCGTATTATAAGGCTCGGTCTTGCGACCGATGGTTTCAACCCTTTTGGCCCTACCGGGAAAAAAATCATATAGTGTGTGGCCCGTGGTGATAGTTGTCTACAATCTTCCACCATCGATGTGTATGAAAAAGCCTTATATGTTCATGACCGATATAGTTTCGGGTCCAAATAGTATTGGAAAAGATATTAACGTTTGTCTAAGGCCTCTCATCGATGAATTGAAGATATTGTGGAATACCGGGGTGAAGACATACGACCAATCTTTGAAACAAAATTTTACAATGAGAGCGGCTATTATGTGGACAATTAGTGACTATCCCGCTATGAGTATGATAAGTGGGTGGTCGGGCAAAGGAAAGATGGGATGTCAAGTGTGTCTTGGAAGCGTGCAAGGGTTTCAATTAAAATATTATGGAAATTGTAGTTTCTATGGCACGAACCGAATATTCCTTGAATCAAATGATCCACTCCGTTAAAAAAGTAATTTGTTTGATAACGAAGAAAAAGATTGTTTCGTGGTCGTTTTTTCGTTGAGGGTGTTAAGGATTTGCTTGATGGTTTAGTTTTTCCACCACCCGGAAAGACTAATTCGAAGGCAAGGAGTGTCGGATACGGGGAAGAGCATCATTGGACTCATGTCCCAATCTTTTACGAACTCCCTTATTGGTCATCACATAGTTTACGATATTCAATTGACATCATGCATACGGAAAAAAATGTTTTTGAAATTTTTTTTTTACTATTATCAATGCGACAAAGTCAAAAGATCATAAAAAAGCAAGTGCGGATTGCAAGCATTTTGGGGTGTTACCACATTTGTGGATCGATGAGAAAGGAAAGTGACCTAAAGCACCTTATTCCC